>NC_067282.1:49882789-50228289 GCF_020740795.1 Apus apus | reverse complement strand
TTATATCCTCTGTCACTAGGGCACCCACCTCATTCCTCAGTGGGCCAATATTGCCTCTAGTGTTAGTTTTGTTAGCTATGTATTTGAAAAAGCTCTTTCTATTATCCTTAACCTGACTTGCAAGGTTAAGTTCCAAGGAGGCCTTAGCTTTCCTAATTGCCTCCCTACATTCTCTGACAACATTCCTATATTCCTGCCAAGTGACCAGCCCCTCCTTCCATGATCTGTAGATTTTCCTTTTCCACTTAAGTTTGCCCAGCAGTTCCTTTTTTAACCACACTGGTCTCCTAGCTCCCTTACTAGATTTCCTAACCCTTGGGATGCTCTGATCCTGTGCTTGCAAGAAGTGGTCCTTGAATGTTGACCAGCTATCTTGAGCCCGTTTATCTTCCAGCACCCTGTCCCATGGGATTTCCCTTAACAGTTGATTGAGGAGGCCAAAGTTCGCCCTGTGGAAGTCCAGGGTTCTGGTCCTACTGGGTATTCTGTTCCTTCCACACAGGATCCTGAACTCCACCATCTCGTGATCACTGCAGCCAAGGCTGCCACTGACCACCACTGCTTCAACAAGGCCCTCCTTGTTGGTGAGCACAAGATCCAGCAGCGCTCCTCTTCTAGTCGGCTTGTCCACCATTTGCATTAAGAAGTTATCATCAATGCACTGGAGGAATCTCCTAGACTGTGAAAGGCTGGCTGTGTGAGTCTTCCAACAGATATCGGGGTAGTTAAAATCTCCCATGAGGACTAAGGACTGTAATTGTGAGGCTACTGTCAGCTGCCTGTAGAAAGCCTCATCAACCTCCTTGCCTTGGTCAGGAGGTCTGTAGTAGACCCCCACAACTGTATCACCCACACCAGCCTGGCTCTTAATTCTTACCCACAGACTTTCAACTTGCCCCTCATCAGCCCCTGCACAAAACTCAATACATTCTAGTTGCTCTCTCACATAAAGAGCAACTCCACCACCTCGCTTCCCTGCCCTGTCTTTCCTAAAAAGTACATAACCATCCATGGCCACATTCCAGTCATGTGACCTGTCCCACCATGTCTCTGTTATTGCTACCAGGTCATAACCCTTAGCCCGCACACAGACCTCTAACTCTTCCTGTTTATTCCCCATGCTGCGTGCATTAGCATACAGGCATTTCAGGAAACAAACAGAGCCCACTGGTGGGACTAAATCTTCCTTAGACCATCTGCCTTCAGGCCCTGGTACATTCCTCTTGTGCTTGAACAATGTGGAACAAAAGGAACAATGTGGGATTTTTCTGAAACACCTAATAGTTTAGGAGCATAACGCCTATAAACTTTGAAGCTTCTTATGATTAGAATATCAGAGTTTCAGAATTCAAGTTGTAATGCTGAAAGACAGATTTTTAATATCTACAAGGATGGAAAATATAAAACCTCTCTGGGCAACCTTTCTGGTGCTCAGTCACCCTCATAGTGAAAAAGTGTTCCCTGATGTTCAGAGGGAAACTCCTGTGTTTCATTTTGTGCCCACTGCCTCAAGTTCTTTCACTGGGAAAGAATGAAAGGAGCCTGACTCCCTCTTCATTGCACCCTCCCTTCAGGTATTTGCAGATATTAATGAGTTCCCTCTGGGCTTTCTCCTCTCCAGGCTGAACAGGCCCATCTCTCTCAACCTTTCCTCACAAGAGAATGCTCGTCTCCTCATCATCATTGTCATGGCCCTTCACTGGACCCCCTCCAGCATTTCCATGTCTTACTTGTACAGGAGAGCCCAGAACTGGACACAGGACTGCAGGCGTGGCCTCATCAGTGCTGAGCAGGGAGGAAGGATCATCTCAGGGGACCTGCTGGCAACACTCTTTCTAATCCATCTCAGGGTATCATTAGCCTGCTTGGCCACAAGGGCACATTGTTCAACTTGGTGTCCATCAGGAGCCCCAGGTCCTTTTTTACAAAGTTGATTTCCAGCATGCACTGTTGTCTGGGGCTATTCCTCCCCAGGTGTAGGACTTTGCACTTCCCCTTGTTAAACTTAATGAGGTTCCTGCCAGCCCATTTCTCTGCCCTACTGAGATCCCTCTGGATGGCAGCATAACCCTTAGTTGTACCACTGATGCTTCCCAGTTTCGTGTCATCAGCAGACTTGCTGAAGGTACACTGCCCCATCATCCAAGTCATTAATTAAGTTGTTGAGCAGGATTGTATCCAGTATTGTCCCCTAGTGTACATCAATAGTTACTGGCCTCCAAGTAGGCTACATGCCACTGAACCCTGCCTTCTGGATCTACCTGTTTTGCTCTTCCAGCATATACATTTAATCAACTTTACCTCAAAAGAACAAATTACAACAGTGAGTGGACTGTGACAGGTAAGCATGGAATTAACACTTTTAAAATAAAACCTTTAAAATAATTTTCTATGCCTATATAAAATAGAGGCAGAGAAAAATAATACAAATTTTGTTAAAACAAAACAGGTCTTCTTTTGTTGAAGACCTAATTTGTCAGAATTCAGCTCTCAAAATTTTCTGACTTCAAGAATAACAACAAGCTATGGTATTTATAGACAAATATAGAGAAAAGACTAGTCAAGACTAGCTACTTGAGTAGTTCTGAGATCACTAATTGTGGAAAGTTTTGATCTCAGGTGTATATTCAGACCTCATGACTATCTTAGTTTTCACTAACTACAGTAAAAGTTTTCTTTCAATTTTTTTTTTGTTTGTTTTGTTTCGTTTAGGGTTTTTTTTTTTACTTTCTGTATATAGTCTTCTGTAATCTTATTAAAATAAGTTAATAAATACAATAAAATCCTTCCAATTCACCTTAAAAAGCTCATTCCTTATGAATGGAATTAATTCCTTTCCCTGAAGGGATTTGGAAGGACTATATAGCATACTTCCATGCCTTGACTTAGCTAGCTTTTCACCACTATATTTACTCTGACCTAGACTGACCTTTGCAGCTAAAGAATGTTTCATGATTTATACAATTCATTTTTTGCAGGTCACTACTGCCTTCTGAACTGCTTCCATCAGTATTGCATCTAGATAATGTGATGTTTCATGTCCTTGATTTTTCTTTTTATGTTGTTAAAATTGTTCATGTAAAAAATCTAAAAAGGTATAAACCATTAGCACTGTTGAGTCCAGTATTTTGGGCTCAGCTATCCAAACTAAGTGTCTAGTACTATGTGAGAAGTTGCAGGGTACTCTGAACTGGATGCTATGACACAGGAGGAAAATGAGACTTGCAACCTATGTAGAAACAGGTAGAAACCAGCAGAAAATCCTGGCTGACACTGGATGTTTTATGCTAAGGCAAGGAGATCATTGCCAATGGAAGACATCACTGTGCAGATCATAAGACTTCATTTGCAATAAAACACATTAAAATCTATTGCCTCCAATTTATACTCCCTGCTATTTCTGTCTTTTTTTTCTTTTTTTTTCATCAGCCAATGTGCTTCACATTGTCTAAAATGCATTTGCTGATATTCCAGAAATATTTAAAATTCTGTACTTCTCCTGTCCATTCCCTGTTGGAGGTTGCTAAACTACTTTAAACTGCCTTGTTCTCCATCACTTATGGGACAACTATAATTTAAACCAGAAAGAACAATAACAACCTTCTTGCATAACATAATTCCGTCTGGCGATTGAAATAATAATATAACAAATATGCCTAGTCCTTCACTTTTTAAAAGTAATCCAGTTAGTTAGCCAATTTGCAAGAGTCCATCATTAATCAATAGGATTAATATTCAAATAAAGAAGAAATAAAAAGGTATGCTAACTCTCATGCTAAGATTTCCTACAAGTAAAACGCACAAAGGGCTAAAATGACTGAACCCACAAATTTTTTGCTGCTTCTTTTTCCTAATCAGAAATAGTAGACATTGAATTAAATTAAATCATAACTTTAATATCTATGATTCATGTCTGCTTTTCACATTCACTTTCAAGTTCCATATATATATATATATATATATATATATATATATATATATATATATATATATACACACATACATATAGGCACGTGCATGTAAACAGAATAAGCTCAGGACAGTATATGACATGTGAATCCGCCCAGATTCCTCCAATATTTCCAAGTTTCACAAAACAGTATTTTAAAGTCATCTCTTTCATACAAATGAGCAAATTGAAACAGAAAACAAGATTGTAATCTGTGTGATCACAACTGAGTACCATCCTCTGTATAGTGTTTTCCCTGTATTTCCGTGGAACTTTTTTCAGAGTGTCGAGGTTTGGGCCCAACACAACAAACGAACAGCCCCATGGCCACTCACTCAACTCTCCCCACCCACACACACACCCTGGGATGAAGAGGACAAAGCTCATGGGTGGAGACAAAGGACAAGGAGGGTTCTTCACCAGTTAAGGTCCCTGGCAAAACAGACTCAACTTGGGGAAAAAATAATTTAATTTCACACTAATCAAACACACACAGGACACAGACAACACAAAGAGCAAGGCTTGCATATGTTACCCCACCCCTCCCTTCTTCCCAGGCCCAAATTCCTTTGCTCCTGGTTTCTCTCCCTCCTTCCTCCCAGCGGCACAGGGGGACAGGGGATGGGGTTTAGAGTCAGTTCACAGGCTGGTGGTTCTTGCCACTCCTTCCTCCTCAGGAAGAAGGATTCATTACAGTCCTTCCCTGCTTCCCCTTGGGTTCCTCCTATGGGAGAGAGTCCTCCACTAACCCCTCCTTCATGAGTCTTTCCCATGAGGTCCAGGGCAAGCTGCTCTAGCCTGGGCTTCCCACAGAGTCATTGGCTGCTTTGGGAACAGCTACCTCCCCTGGCACCGGGATCTTCCAAAGCTGCATAATCAGAGTCCACTGGCAGCAAATCAGAGTCTACTGGCCACAAAATCCAAGTCCACTGGCCAAGTTCACCCCTCCTGGCACCTTCAGGGAATGTTCCACCACATTCCTCCACAAGTGCAGGGGGACAGCTGCCATCTCGCTATGGGTTGCAGGGAAACTTCTGCTTGGGCACCTTCTTCCCCTTCTTCCTTACCAATGACCAGCACTGCTTTCCTTCCCCAGCACAGCTCTTCTCCCCCAAATTCTTCTCTGCTCGGCTCTCATTTCAGTTCTTTTTGTATGTTAATCGCTGAGACACATCTATTGTCCCTCTAATCGCTCCTTGGCTGGTTTTGGGGCAGGGGGAGCTCCTCAGCTTCTGACAGGAGCCACTCCTGGGGCCCTTTCCCTGCTACCAAAAAACCAGAACACCAAACCAAAAACCAAACCAGAACACAGAGACAAGTGCTAACTGGAATAACTATCTAATCATATCTCATGAAAACTGTGCAGACTATTTCTTGGAAATACACACATATTTCTATATTAGAAATAGAATTTATCATTGGTTATGACAACATGATTAATTTTTGTTAATAGTTTTCTATTGACTGCATACACATTCCACAACCACAACAGTTTTAAATGCAATAAATAATAACAATAATGTTTAATTTTATAGTACTTGTTTCTACAAAAATAATCTCAGCATCACAATTGAAAAGGAACCTATGGAATTGTGGAACACTGGTAGATTAATTCCTGCAGTGTTCTTTCAATACAAGATTTTTAACACTGATCCTAAGTCCAACTATTCTTCAAGCTCCGTTGGCATGCATTCCAATACTCTGCTTTTATGGAAGCCTGGTAAGAAACAGAAACAGAAACAAACAGAAACAGAAACAAATGGAATTGAACGGAATCTTTCAGTTGGAAGGAATGTACAATGATCACCCAGTCCTACTACCTGACCAAGTTGGAACTGACCAAAAATTAAAGGTGGTTAAGGGCAATATCCGAATACCTCTTAATCACTAAAAATTTTGGGGGATCAACCACCTCTCTAAGAAGCCTGTTCCAGTGTTTGACCACCCTCTCAGTGAAGAAATGTTTCACAATATCCATTCCAAACCCGTCACATGGCATGACTGAAAATAGATTGGCCCCTCTTTCTCTACACCCATCCTTCAAATATTTATATACATTAAACAGGCATAAATTCTTCAGTGTAATGGTGGTGAGACACTGGAACAGGCTGCCCAGAGATGTTATGGGGGCTCCATCCCTGGAGGTGTTCAAGGGCAGGTTGGATGGGGCTCTGAGCAGCCTGCTGTAGTGGGAGGTGTCCCTGCCCATGCAGGGGAGTTGGAGTTTGATGATCTTTAAGGTCCCTTCCAACTAAAAAAATTCTTTGATTCTGTGATAAGACCCCATCTCAGTCTTCTCTAGACTAAACAGCCCCAGGTCTCTCAGCCTTTCTTCATAAGGCAGGTGTTCCAGTCCCTTAATCATCCTTGTAGCCCTCCTTTGGACTCTCTCAAGTAAGTCTCTGCCTCTCTTGGACTGGGGAGCCCAGAACTGCACACAATACTCCAGGTGTGGTCTCACTAGGGCAGAATAGAAGAGGAGGATAACCTCTCTTGACATGCTGGATACACTCTGCTTAATGCACCCCAGGATACCATTGTTCTTTGCCACACGGGCATTTTGCTGTCCAATGGATAACTTGTTGTCCACCAGGACTCCAAGGTCCTTCTTCATGGAGCTGCTTTCTAGCAGGTCAGGTCCTAATCTGTACTGGTGCATGTTGTTAGTCCTCCCCAGGTGCAGGACTTATTCTTGTTGAATATAATTAGGTTCCTCTTTGCCCAGCTCTCCAGTCTGTCCAAATCTTGCTGAATGGCTGCACAGCCTTCTGGTGAATCAGCCAATCCTCCCAGCTTCCTGTCATCAGGAAACTTGCTGATAAGACACTCATCCAGGTCATTGATGAAGATGTTGAACAAGACTGGACCCAGCACTGATCCCTAGGGGACTTCATTAGTTACAGGTCTCCAGCTGACTCTGCTCCATTGACCACAACTCTTTGGGCTCTGTTGTGTAGCCAGTTCTTAATCCATCTCACTGTCCACTATTCTACCCCTCACTTACTGAGCTCACGAGGATGTCACTGAATCCCAGGGAGAAAAGATCAGCACCTCACTTTCCACTGCCCTCCTCAGGAAGCTGTAAAGATCAATGAGGTCATCCCTCAGCCTCTTTTTTTCCAGGCTAGACAAACCCCAAGTCCTTGGCTGCTCCTCACAGGACATTCCTTCCAGGCCCTTCACCACCTTCGTTTCCCGCCTCTGGACACACTCAAGGGCCTTCACATCCTTAAATTGTGGGGCCCAGAGCTGCATGCACTACTCCAGGTGAGGCCACACCAATGCTGAATATAGAGGGATAATCACTTGTTTTGACCAGCTGGCCATGCTGTGTTTGAAGCACTCCAGGATGTGGTTTGCCCTCTCAGCTGCCAGGGCACAGCCGACTCGTGTTGAGCCTGCTGGCAACCAGCACCCTCAGATCCCTTTCTTCAGGACTGCTCCCCAGCCACTCCTCTCCTAGTTTATACTTGTGACTGGCATAATTCCATCCTGGGTTAAGCATCCTGTACTCCAACTTGTTAAATTTCATCCCAGTTATCAAAATATTGATACGAACAAATATTTACTCTCCAGGATTTCTGTAGGGAAAACATGACCAGAGAAACATGCAATAAACTCTCTTCCAGAAGCTGTATGAAGTTTTGACTTAATGATAATGAACAGTCTTCAACATACATCACCAACAGCAAATGAAGAAGCTGACAGATGTGTATGCATTGAAAACTGGGAAATACAATAAATTGCTGTAGGAAACTAAATATATTCATTAAACTTGTAAGTCAAATATTAAAAACACTACATTGGAAACAAAACCATTCTAGCACTGATAAATGACCTAAAGTTGACAGAGGTGGCCAATTCATCAATCAGTCATAATACAAAATGTCAAAGCAGTATAAGAATATTTCTTTCTTTGGAAAAAAGTCAGGTTAAATATTCCACTATAAGTGATAAGAAAATACTTTCTACCCCATCACTAAATAAAATCATGTTAAATGACAGCTGTTAAATATTTTAAATCCAGTTTAGATCCTTTTTTTTCAATGACATAATGTGGGCATTCAATTTCACTACAGTGCAAATCAAAAGATGTCGTAGGTAAGTCAGAATATATATGCAAGCTAAGCAGACTAACTTGAAGGGAGAAACACTGAAATTACAAATGAGTCTGGATGACAGATGTTGATTCTTTAATAAATTTCAGACTGCAGTGTAGGTTCTGGGGAATTTGGACAAGCTAATTTTCTCCCCAGCATTTTAAAAGAAAAATTGGTTGACCGAGGCAACTGTTAGCTTCACATCAATCTCATAAAAAAACCCAAAAACCAACAAGAAAAAAAAATAATATGCCATGTAGTCTATAAATACTTTGCAGATGGCAGTGAAATCACTGCCAGTTCAACACAGCTTACATATAAATGTCTTCTCAGACAAGATATACACATATGTGTATTCTGATAACACACATGTTTATGTGCAGGTGTGATCATTTATATTGGTGCATATGCATAATCATAATACAAGAAAAAGAAAACTACTGATAAAATAAGATGTCCATAAAATAAACCACTCAGGTTTTAAAAGTATGTATTAACCTTCATACCATTCATTTCAACTTTGCATGATATAAAAATGAGTGGCTTATACTAAATAATTCTTTTGTCATATTAAAATCCATTAATTATCTCTTCAAACAAAGCAATATGTCATTAGAAGTTGTTATACTGATACCTCAAGGAGGAAAGTGTTTTAGCTTTATTTTGAGACTCAGGAAAAAGAAATCCAGTGTAATAATTATAAGGAGTGCTTATTTTCTTTCTTAGGAGGGAAAGGTGCTATGGACTTATGTTTCTTTTTCTTTTTTTACTTTCATAAAGCAATAGAGTATAAAGGTGGTAAATTTATATTTTATCCATTTGTTGCTAGAAAAGTAAAACTTTAAGACAGTTTTGTAGAGGCCAGACATTATTTGCTTACTAAAGAGTTAATACGGCAGTTGTTTTTCAGAATTTCCTGCCCTGGACCAGGTGAAACAGGAACAGGGAATGAAGGCTGTGAATTTAGGTGATAATCTTCTTGTTTATAATGAAGTAACTAACTAACTTGGAGTTTGGCTAGAACGAAGGGGAATGTAGACAACAAGTCGTGCAGAACTTCTCACAAGATATGGAGAAAAATCATCAGCTCAAGAGAGAAGTATGTATGCTGACTCATCAAGCACTGGTTCTCTACAGTGAAGTCAGTGCAGGAGGAAGGAAGGTGCTAATTTCCTTCTCTTTAGTATTCCTCTAAACCCTACACTAGATCTAAATCCACATTTAGAAGAATGTTGAGCCTGCTTTTTTCTCACTAAATGGCTCAAACAGATTCAAACTCTAGTCTCATTAAAAGTACATATCAAATTTCTATTTCAAGATGCCAGGATTTTATACATCAAGATTTGACACATAAAGCTTTGGGAGAAGAAATGCAGCCTGAGTAAGAAACTTTAAGTAGAAGTTGACCACGTGGTCTTTGCCATTATATGTTTTCCTTCTCATTAAGTTTTGGTTGATGTTCAATTTTTTTTTAAGTGAATATTTAGAAATAATAAAGCATTTTTCATATCTAGAATGTGTGAGTTACATGAGAAAAATGTAATAATTTTATGTAAACCTGAAAATAACCCAGTCATGTATGTTGCAAGGTTCCTTTTATGCCTCAAAATCCTATGTAGCATGCTGTAGTTGGTTCCCCTCTGAAAAAAAATAGTGTTTTGCATAATGGATCAATCTGCCTCAAAAGGTAATTTAAACTTTTCTTTTTCTTTTCTTTTTTTTTTTTTTAATAGAGTTGAGAAACTGATCTGGGAAGGTCTTTAATGAAAATACACTCACTCATAATAGCAGGAGGACAGATGATCTTTTCCAATTTTCCCTTTTCAGCCAACAAACATTCATAAAAAGCAAAAATCTTGTTCATAATGTGTACAGGTAGGGTTTTTGTTTGTTTGTTTGGGGTTTTTTTAAGATTACTTTTACAACCTTTCATGAAATGGCTGGCAAAACATGTCTACTGAATATTTATATAAAGTTGTGGCATAGTGTAATTGCCCCCCTACAGTCCTCACATCAGTGTTCTGCTTAAGAATTTTTTGGAAGAAAAAAAATAAGGCATGATGAAGTAACAGACTTCCAAGCATGTTTTCACTTGAACATATTGAAGATTAATCTCATATGGCACATCTTTCACAATCTCATATTACTATTAAATAAAAAGCCATGTCCAGTTCTTCAACTCAGTATTTACATTTACAGGATAGACCTGTGTAGTCTTGTAAATTCCCTTTGTTTTTTTCCACTACCTAATGCGTGACTATAACTCCTTTCTCTTTAACAATCCCTCAGTATCATTAAAGGTAAAATGAAATCCTTGAAGTATTAGGTTTAGCAGAACTTCAGAATTTCTTTATTAAACCCACTTTGCTTAAATAAATGCTTCTTTGGTTCCATCCATATTTTCCTAGCAACATCTATAGAGTGATCTCTTTTTTGCAATTGAACAGCCTGCTTCCATACTAACCATTACTAGACTCCTCTAGAGCAGACTGGCTACAACTCCTTCCAGGACCAGGAATTATCCTTGGCTTGATATCTTATCTACATTATAGACATACTAATCTACAAGCTCTTCAGTACCTTCCACATACCATTCATAGTACTTTTCTGTTCCACAAATGCAACAAAACCTGTCATTTCTTGTATTCTCAGGTTTTATTTCCATGAGCATAGCCCAGTTCTGTGCTCACATAAGTCAGCTCCAACTTCTGCAGAAGTAAAAGGAAATTCTTATGATTACAAGTTGTTGATTTGAGAAGCTGTGATACCCTTCCTAGGCCTAAAATATTTCAAGATTTTTTTTAGGCTGTTTTAATATCTTATTATTAAGCAACACATCAATAAGAATGCCTTGTAAGCACGTTATATGATAACATTAAATATTGGGATAATGCTTGTGTTTAGGGTTGGATGGAGGATTTTGCTCAGGGTGTTCTTTGCTTCGTTCTTCAGTTTTATCTTAGGCATGACAAAATATGTTATTTGAACTACTAAAAATACTGTGCTAACTGAAAACTCTGAAGAATGCTTTACTTTCCTTTTCAAAATTCATTATTTCCCCTTCAGATTCATTGCACTGCATTTATTTTTAATAGATTTCCAAATATTAGATTATGTTAATGGATGATAAATTATATTATCCAAAGGATCTTTCATCTAAAACAAATTACAGTGAAACTGGGACAGGAACCAAGTCCTATCCTCCTTCTAGGTACAAACAGTAGGATAGAGAAAGGTAGCTTCTTTCACTTACTGATTCATTTTTTGTTGCTGTTAGTTGTGGAACAGTAAAGCACTTCAAACAGCATAGTCAGAGATGTCTCTCAGTCCTAACCACAAGACTGTCTCTAAATCTACTACTTGATGAGACAGGTGGTTTTGAACCTCTTTAGACAGAGGAAAAACTGATCACCTCCCTCTTCATTGGTCTGTGAAGCTCTTTTAAGGTTATGATAATTTATTTTAAAAAGTAAGTGATGGGAAAATTGTTTGGTTTGGTTTTTCTTTTGTCTGTTAGGTGTATTTTTAGCATTCCTACTAGATCAGGTCCTCAGGAAATAAGAAGGAAAATGATACTACTTTCTGACCCCAGGTTCATTTCAATACCACATACTGTACTACGTATATTCACTGATGGTTGCCATTTGTGTGATCTGCAGATTATTTTGTCAAGTCTCTCATCTCTTTTCTATGTCTATATTCCTTTAGCATTAGCACAGATTATGGAAGATTGAATTTTTTATATGTGCTGTATTAACCACTACCTGAAAATCAACAGCAAGAGTTACAAAGGCAGCAGAGATGCATATTAAATATAGCCCATTGTTAACTCTGTATTTCTTAGGTTTTCAATCAGTTTCTTAAATAAACTATTAGTTTCTTCTCTTGCCCAATCTGCTTTTGCTCCCCCCAGCCTATCCCCCCTTTGCTTTCTCTCTTTTCACTCTAATTTTTTATCAGAGAAATAGAAATTCCTACTTTTGGCAGATTTCAATCATCTCAAAGCCTATCTACTCAGCTTTTAGGAGTAGTCAGAAGATCTTGCTCAGGCAACTTGCTTTCACTCAGCAAGCAAGCTGCTTTATAAAAAAAATAAATAAAGACTTGACACAAGATGTAAGTAAAGACTATCTCATGAGAACAAATCCTTCCAACCTCAACCAGTTAATGATTTTTAATGTTTCATGCCTATGCTGCCTTATTTGCTCCTGAAATTTTGAAGCTTTGTTAAAAAAAAAAAAAAAAAATCACAAATGGATAACAATGTCATTCATCCTAACTTACCTAACTGTCTATTTCATTCCTATTGTTTGCAGACAATGGAAAGAAATATGAATCTGCAGGTGGTAATTCACCCCTTTAAGACAGGTGTTCCACCACTCTCAGGACATACTCTTCAGTTTCCCATTTCTTCCATTTGTTATAGAAGAAGCTGAGAGGTGCTAGAACAGATATTTAATTTTTAGACATTTTAAGTTGTAGGATATAAATCCACCCTAAAGTATATTTTCATTAGTTTGTATTCTGTGTAATTCATAAGTTATACTGTGAGATACCATGGGTAAAGAGATTTAATAATATAGTTAATTTTGTGATAAAACACGTTATGTAATTTTAACAGAGTTCAATAATTTTGTTAACGTTTGCAATTTAAAGAAGCACTCCCACTAAAAAGGTAAATATTTTGCAAGTAAAAGAACACTCACCGTACTTATCACAACAATTAATGACAAACACAAACAGAGATAACTTCTATGTGAGACTTATACCTCTGGTTACACGGTGGCATTGACAGTGGTTTTTTAAATTTATTAACATCCTTTCTAAACTGCAGATAGAAATAATATTTGAAAATTGGGTCTTTTCAGTATTGTGTTCATCAGGATTACAGGTCAGAAGGTAGCAAACCAAAATCTATTCTTAGGAATATCACATTTTTAAGAAAGAGTTATATGGCTCATTAAGGTGTTCTTTTAGTTCAGATTTTTAAATGAGATAATTAATAACAGTGACTACATCAGTATATTCTGATTTTTCTGCACCTAGTTTCACATGCAGAGCTACTTGGGTAATTTTATTTGATAGGCACTATTGTAAAAAGGTGATTTACAGCTGATTTTGGCAATGTCAGTTCAGCCTTTGCACATTGTGAAGGTTACCAAAGACTAAAATTGTACAGTTTGATGCAGAGCTCTCATTTCAAAAATTTGTCTTTATTAGAAGAAGCCAATGTAGTAGTTTCTCCAAAACTGTATCAGCTGAAAAGAAAAAAAAGAAGAAAAAAAAAAGGACAGTGAAAATAATTCATATAAACAAGATGGTCATATTACAGTACTCTTGTCATCATTAGAATATCAGACCAGAACAAAACCCTTTAAGTTTTGTTCAAAATATTATTAGGACTCAATTGAAATAACTCAAGCTTTTGACTTTTTGTTAAAAATAAAAAAGACATTTGAAATGGAAGTACTTTTTTTCATATATAAAAAACCAAAAACATTATTTTCTCCCCTTTTTTTCATCCTGTTGCAGAGGCATGAGGAAATGCTTAGTAGGTCAGTGGTGGGGAGAAAAAACTCCACAGATCTATAAAAATTGTAAAGGTAGTAAATTACCCATACTCAGGAAGAATTTCTCTATCATATTGACTGTAGACAGAGACTAAGAAGGGGCCATGCAATAATAAATATGTATTCTCAAGGGTAGTCTCCTTATCATTAAGTAAACGGTCAAGATCATTATGCTCCAAGGCCAAACAAATCTTCATTACCAGCACCATAAGTGATAAAATGTTTACTGGAAAAAGGAATGTGCACTTTCAATAGACAGAATGTAAAATAATTTGTAAAACCGATGCACTTTTTCAGGCTGCTTTTAACCTGTTTGTTTTTTAAAGAGTGTAAACAAATGGTTGAAAATTAATTGTGGTGCCTTAGACCATGAATTTTCCAGTTTTGGTTTGTTTGTTTTTTTCTTTTTGACAAAAGTGAGAAATCAGCCCAGTTAAGCATTGCAATATTTATGTTAAGTAATGTAATCTTTTACTCACTTCACAATGCATTCAACCACTTTATCCACTAATTATTCCCTTTTAACTTTGAATTAATATAGTATTTTTTAATTCACCTTAAAGATAAGAAGAGAATAATCATGCATGCAAACCTAACCTCAATTGTTTCTCTATAAGCCAAATAGTAACACCACTTAAGGTGTTACCTTCATCATGTAATTGCCTTCCAGTTTTAGGCTCATCTGACAGGAGCATTTATTAGATACACTGTGGCTTACAGTGAGTGTTAAGAGTGTCTCAATTTAGGCAAATCTAGACTGGTATTTTGGAAGTGTCACCTTCTTCCTTCATATAGACCTTCCTGTATTTACAAGATTCTTAACAATCTCCAGGAAGTCCATAAATCTGATGGATCTGAAACCATTCAAGCTAACGGGAAAAACTTAACTTCGGTGAGCTCAAATCAAACTCCAAATAAGAACAGCAAGATCAATTTTTTCCCCAAAAGTGTTTTTTTGTAATTCAGCAAAATGGAAAAAAAAAAATTAAAATGTAATAAAAAATATAATTCAGACATATGACAAGAAAACTATCGTTCTTTTAAAAATCATACTGAAAAATAAAGAGGGTTTTTGCATAACATCTCTTTAATCAATTCATTCACCCCATCTGATTTCATTTTACCACCCTTGGTTAACAGGCAGCTAGATCTTTTCCCTGTTCTAGCAAATCAATGGAAAACGTATCATCGATTTCAGATAGGAGTGAGGAATAGCAGGGAGTTGAGGCCTAAAAGGACAAAAAAGAGACTTACCCACATTTGTTTTATTGATTGTTGTTGACTACAACTGCAAACCCATTAGCAACTTGATTATAGGAGAAGGGGCCCTGGTTTTCTCCTCATGTTGGACAGAAAAACAGAGTCCACACAGAAATGGGACAGTTACAGAACTGCTATTTACTGAGTCGCATAAAGACTTAAACAGGAATTCTGTGTATGTACATTTATTTGAAGTAGTCCAGATTTTTAATTATAAATATACCTTAATGCATTTATACCCTTCAAAAGAAATTTACTAAGATAAGATGAATTGTTAATACCTCATTAAACAGAAAAACTCTTTATAAAATGAAATTGTTGTAACTTAATCCGCTATGTTGGGTCTTTTGGTAGCAGGGTGTCCTGGTTTTAGCCAGGATTAAGCCAATTTTTCTTTTCACTGATTTTTTTTTCCTTCAGTAAGCTTTCTTGTAACTAGCAACTGTGTGTTCTGCTAAGCTGATAAGACAGTGGAATGTTTTTCTAACTACTGAGGCTTCAAGGTTACACCTTCACTCCACCGGCTCAGACACTATGGGGAGATCTCTGACCCCCCCGTGGGAGGCTGAGTTAGACAGACAGCAAAATTGGCCAAAGATATTCCATTCCATATATCTACGTAGGCTCAGAGGAAGGACAGAGATCTTAGAAGACAGCTTCCTCCTTCTTCTCGCCCCTCTCTTCCGTCCATGGCCGGCGTCCGGGGAGGACTCTGCTCATCCATCACCGCCGACCCTTAGGCTCGAGCTCTCCTGACCCTCATAACTCTCCGCTTTCTCCAGCAGCGGCTCCGGGATTTCTCGGGACTCTTCCCAGTTCAGGGGAGTGCTGTGGGAGTTGCTGGGGGTGGGGGGAGGCGAGAGGCTTTTGCCCATATCTGAATATATCTGTATATAATTGTATATATTTTCTTGTGTGATTCATTAGTGTTTTAATTAAAGCTGTGTAGTTTAGTTTTCAATCCAGCCAAGTCTCTCTCCTTTTCTCTCTCTCCTTCCCTGACTGGGTGGGGGGGGGAGGGGATCGAGAGCATTGTTGTCGGACCTGAGTCAAACGGTGACACAGGGGATGGGCCACAGGGATGGCTCCTTTGAGAAGCTGCAAGAAGCTTCCCTGGCTCCAAAGCATGGTGACAAATAACACCTCTGTAATTAACATGTTTAAGATGGGGAAAAGGAAACCACAAAAAGTTCTGCAGGGCAGAGGAGAGGGGGAGATGAGAGCAATACCTAAGCAGAGATACCAAGGTCAATGAGGGAGAAGTGGCAGAAGTTACCCGGCAGATCATGGTGGGAAGGCAGATGGATGTCCCCTGCAGCCCATGGAGAACAGAGTGGAGCAGCCCATGAAGGATCATGGTGGAGCAGATGTGGACTTGCAGCTGAGGAGCTGAGCCAGGGGAGGTGACTGTTCCCAAAGCAGGCTCTGGCTCTGTGGGAAGCCCATGCTGAAGGAGTCTGTTCCTGAAGGACTGAACCTCCTGAGAGGGATTCACGTAGGAGTCAGTTCAGGAAGGAGGTACCCCATGTTGGAGCAGGGGAAGACTGTGAGGAATCCTCCTCCCTGAGGAGTATGGAGTAGCAGAAAACAATGTGTGACAAACTGACTCAACACCCTATCCCCTGTCCCCCTGTGCTGTTGAGGGGGAAGAGGCAGAGAAATCGGGAATAATGTAATTTGGGCCCAGGAGGAAGGGAGAAGTGGGGAAGGTGTTTTTAAGATCTGGATTTGTTTTCTCATTTCCTGCTCTGATTGAATTGGTGATAAATTAAATTGATTTTTTCCCCAAGTTAATTCTGTTTTGCTGGTGACTGTATTATGTGAGTGAACCCTCCCTGTCTTTGTCTCGACCCATGAGCCTTTCATTATGTTTTCTCTTCCCCATCCCATCAAGGTGGGAAGGAGTGAACAAGCTGCCCCATGGCTTTTTGTTGCCAGCTGGGTCTAAACCAGTACATTCACACATACTTATACTTTAGTTATAGTTTGTGTGATAGAGATAGTTATCTATTCCAAAGTTTGTGAATAGCCTAGTAAATTAACACATTAAATGATATGTGTGCATGTTTGTTTATTTTTATTTCAGAAGTTGAAGTATCATAGCATACTAGAGATTAATAAATTGGATCTAGACCAGATATCCCAAACCAGGATTTAAAATCACAAAAGTAAGATTTTCATTGAGATGAGAGGGAAGAGAAAAAAAAACACCTTTTTTTTTTTTTTTTTTTTGTCCTGGTAAAGAATTTTTTGATGGTAAGCAAAATGTGGTGGCTGATAGATCAGTTTAAAGTGAGGTGAAAATCTGGTGTAACTCCCAGGTCCACATGAAAGATGACTATCAGTAAATCAGTGAAATAACTCATTATAAGATCTATTTCCTTTATCAGCATTGTCTAAGGTACATTTGTTCTGCATGAAGAATTACTAGTAGTATTATTGCATTTCAGTAGTTTCAGCAGTTTAAATGTTAAGTAACATAGCCAACTTCTCTGTATCTAGTCAGATCTGTATGGAACAGCAAAAATAAAAGGTCAAATACAACCTTACTTGCAAAAGTTGTGAGTGAAGGCCCTACATTTCATAAGCACTTACTTTTTCTGGTGTTCAACTGTCCTAGGCATAGCCACACAGCTGTACAGCTGTGCCCACTTATTTCTGAGCTGAGTCTATCCTGAGGAAATGTCACTAGTTCTCTTGAACTGTGAGAAGGCAGGAGAGATTAAATCCAGAAGGTGCCATAGAAGTATCTAGTCTTTCTCTGTGCTCCACAAAGACATATAACAAATTTGAGGACAAAAGACCAAAACTGCCAAACTATATGCACAGAAAGATGCAATGAATAATCCAAGCCACTGTCAAATATTCTGGACTACTCTTCTCAATAACTGAGACAACACACAGTAGTACTTCACTTCTTCACTGTATTTTGTGATATTGTAGCCCATATTTCCTGGATTCTACTGTGTCATCATGTAGAAAATTATATGGAGGGCACCAGAAAAGACAGAATTACTTATTCCACTTGGCATAGCTGAGGGAATAAATGGACATAAGGTTTATGTTCCCATAAATTCTGAGGCTACCTGAAGGCAGCTCAGCTCAGCATCAACTTGAGCAGCTAAAAGTCTTCAGATTTACAGCACCCAAAAGTAATTCCCTAGATACGGTTGTGGCAACTAAGAAGTCATGAAGCACATTCAGCTATTATCTATATACCTTCCTTTTCTGAGAAAACCAGAGAAGAGTCAATACAAGGACAGATTAATATGAAACAGCATCATCAAATAATTATCCTCTCCCTAAACCCAAACAAACATCCTTTAAGCCAGTCAACGTGTTAATCCAAATGAATTCTGCATTAAAAAAAAAAGTTTCATCAGTCTGCCTTTTTACAATACATTGCTAGTCCACTACCTGAACAGCTCTAATGGTGCCAGCACAGAAATATATTTGATGTCATATGTCAAAGGAAAGAATGAAGCACCAATGTGTTGTGCACACGATACGCACAGAAGCACCTGTGGTGCATGATTAGCATAATTTTGTGACATAGGTTGAACAATGAGGCAATTACAGCAACCATCCTGCATTTCACAATCACCACTTCTGAAAACATTTTGTATACACAGACAGTCAAGCTGTTTGGAAAAGAACTTACTCTCAGGAGAGATAAGACCTGATTGATTGAAGTCTCTGCTGAGAGTATTTTAAGCAAGTATGCTTTATTACAGCTTACTGCACTTTAGTTTGTGTTTATGAACATGCAATGCTGAATGTTCCCTGATAGACATAGGTGATGTCTCTGTCTGACAAAACTATTACAATACTCTGACTTAATTAGCCTGTAAGCATTTTTCCATTTTTTTTTTTTGGATCACATCCAATTCTGATGAAATTCCAATGTTTTCACTAAGCAAGGAGATGAAACTGTGTGTTCTGCAGTCTTGTTTGATATTAGCTCAAAAACTAACTAAAAAAAACCTTTGGAAATTAGATGTTTTCTACTGCTAAAATAAATGGTGACAAATCATGCTGTTTGTAAAATATAATTTGAATTTAAAGTTATCTTAATCATCAAATTAATTTAAAGTTAATTATACTTTAAATCCATTTAATACTCTGTAATAAATTTTATACTTGTAATGGATACGTTCAGCCCATTAAAACAATAACTTTAATGAGTGAGATGAAGCCAATTTAATACAAAAGAAATCTGTAGATGGAATAGGGATTGAATTTCAATAGTCTAATATCTCAGACACAATACTCACTTGCCAAGGGCACCTCCATCAGTATGCACCATATCATTCTATAGTACAAACTATACTGAATTGGAGAGTCTTTTTAGTCCATTACTATGACCTCCAGCCACTGGCTTTGGCTTTCTATAGAGTAAGAAACAGTTCGACATCAAGTGATAGTTTAACATAAAAAAAACCCAACAAAACCAAACACAAAAGACAAAAGCCAGAATGTCAGACCCAAAAAGTTAATTTTGGAAAGAGTTATTTTTAATTTTAAAAAGTTCCAGAGAAAAATAACAGTCAGTTCTGGGCCTCTACATAATTTATGTCAACACTGTTTTGTGATAGTTCTGCAAGGTGTAGTGAACCTGCAGTTGCAATATACATAAGCAAAGACATTTTAATGTTTGCTTTTTTCCTGGCAAATTTCCAGACTCCTTGGGAAAAGCGCTAAAAGAATTCAATGCATCACTCTGGCCAATTCATCTATTCTTTCAAGACTGGCTCCATTGCAGAGTTTAATAAACATTTCACATTTACAAATTAACATTTTTACTATCTAGCTTTTCTACAGAGTTGGCAGTCAGGTATTGAACCTGCTTTTTTAGCCAGTATTGTATAGAACATTCTACGTTAGAAACCTTAGTTAAATATTACAGTTGAAATGTCAAACAAAATTAAGGCTGCCACATTGATTTAATTCAGTTTCTTACTGCATATTTATTATAACCATCTTATAAAAGCTAAAATGAGAGTCCATGACATGGCCAAGAAGATACCTTCATAATACGGGATTCCTGTTCTATACTTTCAACACCAAGGGACATAACTTCTTCTCTTGAAACCCTCCACCTTACTCACCTTGACCTCTTGCTCATCTTCAGTCCTCTCTTTAAACAAAGTTATATTCCTCAAGGCTCCCAGAAAGCATTCTTTTCCTACTTTAAATTTCAACTCAAAGCCCTTAGCTGTTTTTTACTTAAACCTTTTCTGTCACAGAACAAAAATGAAACATTATGTTCATTCAGAGCAAATTGGTAGTACAGGATGATTCCTGGTATGAAACACCATTGCCCATTTTTATCCTAAATCCAGAAGTGAAGTGATTGAAGCACTCCAACCTTTGTAATGTGTTGAGTCATATTTTTTTATATTTTTTTTTTCATCTTGTAGCTTTAATTTCTTTCAGTAATTTTTTAATCTGCTGTTTAAATGACTTAAAACTAACCATTATTTTTTTCGTTCCAAATTATAATTTATTCAATGGTATTAGACTGTAAAGACTGCAGTGGTAAAGACTGTATTATACCAAATATACCAATTTTTGCCTAGTTATTGTCTTTTCTTTCCCATTCTTCTTCCCTTTTGATCTTATTCACAGCTAAGGGCATTAAATAGCATGAATAATACAAATTATTTACACATCATAAATAGAAGGTTTATATCACACATCTTGACTCCCATACAACTACAAAGGAGAGGAAATTAAGACTCATTTTGAGTTTTCCTCCCTTATATAATAAAGCTTTGTTAATAAACCAAACTGATCTCATTCAAGCTTTATAGAGTCACATGATCGCAGCTCTCCAAGGAATATCCAAACATTGTTTTGATGTTACTTATTCAAAATGGATGTATTAAAAATGTTTCCATGACAGCAAACAGGAGAGCATTAGGATGTGAATCAAATTAGAGACTACAAAGTTCTTCTACCTGTACTGTTTATCAGTGGAGTTTCTGCCACTTTTTTTACTCTTTTTTTTCCCTCTCCATTCATACAGTCCTTAAAATATCAACAACAGACACTTTTTTCTGTCTATGCCTGAATCTGTTCTTCTATATGAGATAGAAAGTATTTCCTGGGCAGCAAAAATAGAGCTAGATCATTTTTCTCTTTAATTTAGTTTAAACCTGCTTCTTAACAATAGATTATCAGCTGTTATTTTCCTTATTCAATGTGTTTGTGCTGTGTTCATTTAATACAGATTGTTACTGCTGATCTATTCTAGATTATTTTTATTACTGAAGAATATTGCTATAAAAATCAATCAATAAATAAATACAAGCTTTAGTTATATGTCAGACATATAACATTTTATTTTTAAAAAAGAAAGATTAAACCCCCCCACTATTTCATCCCTTGTACTCACACAATTTTTATGTACATTTTGGGGTCTATTTCTGAATTACAGTATTTTTACTATAGGATATCGTGCAGGGTGATGGAGGTTATGTGAGTATTAGCGTTGAAATACTTCATTGATCTTTAGGTTATGTTCATTAAACCATGCATCTATGTTAATGAACTGGAACCATTTCTAGACACCTTTGGAAATGCAAATGTAGCTGCACAGCTAACTGCATTCTGCATGTTACAGTATGTTATATTTACATTGGATAAGTAAATGTGTTAAAAATACTAGGGTGGATTATCTGTTCATATCTCAGCTAGACATCAAAGTTGGCTTTGGAGAAAAAGAGGTGCTTTCAGGATGTAGTTATAAACTGCCACAACCAGATAATATTTCCCTAAGAGATCTAAAAGAATACAAAAAAAAACTATGGTTGAAATAACAACAATCACATGTAATCTATTGCCTACAACAGCCTTGGTACCTGAGAACTCAAAATGACAAAAGTAATGCCAGTGTTAAAGAAAAACAACCCTCTTTCTGATGATCTGAGAACATAAATCTGTAATCCTGATTTCTCTCCAGCATGCAGATAAAGATGGTTTCCCAAAAGCTGTTGAACAAGTTCCTCAACAAAGAATTTTAAGGAAATCAGCAGCAGTGGAATAGTAATGGTGTGCCTGGTGGTTTTGGCTGTTGGCAGTTTGAACAACCCTCAGTGTGTGCAGCTTCCCCAGGCAGCTCCAGCACCCAATTGGAGCTCCAGGATGAGATGGCCACTGCACTCACCTTGGATGGCACATATGGCCTGTGGCTTCTTCCTGGAGCTGAGGGGCAGCAGCAGCTTCTCTGATTAGAGCTGCAGTTCAGATGAGGCCTACTTTGGATAGCTCGAGAAAGCCTCACAGTCACAGGACTTACTATCTCCGGTCACTCTTAGCTACCATGATCTCTGCTGGGAGGGCAATTTGTCGGGGTGCAAGCAATCCAGGAAGCTTTTGCAATGTGTTGATGACAATTTACTGATGCAGGAAATCAATGAACTGACAAGGGAAGATGCTTTGTTGGACCTGCTAACCACAAACAAGGTAACATTTGTTGGAGATGTGAAGATGAAAGGGCGACTTAGGCTGCAGCAATCAGGAGCCTGTGAAGTTTAGGATCGTGAGAGGAGTGAGCAAGACAAAACAGCAGAATCGCAACGCCAGACATGAAAAGAAAGTATTTTACCCCCTTCAGGGGCCCATTTAGCAGAATCTTGTGCGAAACTCCTAGAAGGCAAAAGGGCCCAGGAGAGCTGCTTAATCTTCAAGGATAACCTCTTCAGAGCACAAGAAGCATCAATTTTTCTGTGTAGAAAGTTGAGCAAGTATGACAGAGGACCAGAACTGGTAAACATGCAATTCCTGACTGAGCACAAAGATAAAAGAAAGGGGAAGTAGGAAGAGCTTGCTTTGGAGGAATGCAGATACATTTCCTGCAATGTGTCCTGGGCTGTACTGGTGAGAATGTCAAGAGGTCCGTAATAAGAATACTTTTCATTTATTTGGCTCTTGAAAGACTACATCTAGAGTGCTACACACTGTTTTGGACTATCCAGAACAAGAAGGACACGAATGTAGCAGAGAGCTACCAACATGGTCAGGGAGCTGGATCACATGACATACAAGGGAAGAGAGACTTCAGCTCAGAGAAAATAAGGCTCAGAGAAGACCTTGCTGCTGTTTACAGCTATCTAATCAGGGGGATACAGAGGTAGTGAAACTGAACTCTTCTCAGGGGTTTATGATGATAGGTCAAGGGGCTATGGACAGAAGTTGAAAGACACAAAGTTTTTATTAGATAAATAGTAAAAAAAAAACCGAGCCTGTGAGGGTGGTTAAAACTGTCACAAACTGCCTGGAGAGACTGTAGTATCTCCAACCTTGTAGGTATGAGACTCCATTAGATGTTAACCTGAACAACCCAGTCTAATTAAACCTCCTTTGAGCAGACCTCTAGAGGACTCTGCCATCCTCTATTACAGTTACCTTTTTCAGTGTCTTCATGAATACATACCTTGAAAAGGGTACAGGCAGTTAAGGATTGTTCATGTTACAGAGTTACTCAGAATAATAAGGTCAAGGCTCAACTGTGATGATCTGCAGAAGTATCTTATAAGTTGCTTGCCAATAAAACAACTGATGGAATTTAATGGAATTTAATGGCAAATGGAAATCAGTTCATATTGTGGAAAAAAGAATTCTAACTTAATATCTAGGACAACAGGTTTTTATATGATTATTACTAATTTAGGGTATTAGACTTATGACAGCTAGTTCCACCAAACTATCAATTTAATAACTAATGTAAATAAAAAATGCATGCCAAATACTATGAATTATTAGGAAAGAATCAACAAATGACACGGAGAGCCATAGAAAACACTGTTCATCAATTCGTATTTCATGAGTCACTCAGTAAAAAAACAAACAACAAAACACCACAAAACCAACAAAACAGAAGAGATTTGGAGGGTGCAGTGGCATGACAAAAAGTATACAAAGACTTTAATACCCTGAGCAATTAGGCAGACATTTTCAAAAAAGAAAAGAGATACTGTCAAGCGAGTGATATAATAGAGATTTTAAAAATGCCTGGCATGGACACAGTGGCTGGAAATTGACTATTCATTATCTCTTCCAAAGCAAGAATCAGGAGCATCAGATGAAGTTCGCTGGAGCCAGTCTCGTAACACGCAAAGGGGCACTTTGTGGAATGAATTATAGAACTGTACAGCTTCCTAATATACAGTGATGTAAATGCTAAAGGTTCCACGGATTTAAAGGGAAAACTTGACCAGTTAATAGAATCTAATGGTTACTGAGTATATAAAAATGACACTGCAGTTGAACGAGTGTTGAAGAAATATGTTTTCCTTTTTCTTCTTTAGGCATTTGTTTTAGCTAATATTGGAGATGGGATATGGGACTTCACAGACCTTTTGGTCTCACCCAGGATAGCCATATTGAGTTTTATGGTATGGTTCATCTGTATGTCATAATAAAGCTGAAACCTCCTCCAAGGGGTGCTTAATCTTTATGCCACAAGTCACCCTATCACATAAGGTACAAAAATTGGAAGCACATCAGTCAAAAGTAATTACTGTGTTTGCTTTTGTTTTTATATTGCATCACAGTGAAGGAGATGGGAAACTTTCAGACGTATTTTTTGCTGGATCATCAAGAGATGTTTATTAAACCACCGTAATTTAAAATAAAACACACTGATACTCTGTTTTGATTTACTTTTAAAAAATCCTACATATTTTACAACTAGAAATTCCCCATGGTGATAACATAGAAGGGAATAATTTCCATGTAATACTTGCATGAATAAATAAGAGCTGACAGATGGTATAATACACAATAAAACTTTCCATTAGGTTCAGAATACATATTACACAAACATAGTACTCATGCTCATATATTCCTTATGGCTCTGGTCTAGATCTTAGTGAAATCAGCCAACTGTTTCCATGAAATCTGGTGTATGGCATAAGAAATTTAAGTGTTTTCTAGTAATTTAATACTTTTAATAAAAAACTCAACATAAACAATGGACAAAGATTCATTGCTTATATAGAGTATTGAGATGCATTTATTTTAAAAATTTATGATCCCTCTCATAGTGTTTATGTATTGCAGGGTGAAACCACTTGATTAATCTAACTATATACGTAGTTAGGACAGCAAGAATGCATTAAATATATGTAGTAATAGAAAAGGAAAGTGGTGTGTTACTTTTACTTTGACTCTTAGGGCATACATTCAATCTATGATGCTCAGAAGAAACTCAAAATTGTGGATCAATAAAACAACATAAAAAATTAGGTAAAGTCAATCGTGACTACAATGATAAAGAAGTGGGGAAAAGGGGTAGAATTTTAGTTGCTGCTAAATGTCCTAGCTCTATGAATTTTTATTGCCTAGAGAATTTAACCTATTAGTACTTTAAATTCTGTTCTTCTGGGGTTCTGTTTTAGGTGCCTAACTGTAAGCTAAATTTGATTAATCAATGAACATTTTAAAGATTTTGCCTTTTATGCATGACAGAAAAAGGGACATGATACTGTTCTACATCTTTGTATGTGGAAAGTAACTTAATAGCTGTGAAAGAAAAAGGAAGATTTCCTCAAGAATTATATTCTTTCTTTGCACAGAAAATATTTCCCATTTGAAAAAACAAAGTAGAAAAAAATTAGCACCTTCAAGGAAAAAAAGAAAAATAATTTATAGTTGCAAAGGTCTTTACACTTCAGTTTTATTAAAACCAGTCAGTTCACATTCTAAATGAATGAGAAATTGCCAAAAATAATTTGCAAAGTATTTGAAAAGGTGTCAGATGTCATAAGCATGGAGTTTTGCTCTCTTTCTTTATTTCTCTTTTTTCTCAAAAACAGGAGAATTTTCAGTGTCGCAAGGTTAGAAAAATGAAACTTCTACTTATGTATCAGAGCTCAGCAACTGTTTTTGTTGCAGTGTGCAGTTAGCTGTGGAAATGTTAACTTTAATGAAAACCCTGTTCTCTTGTCGCCAAATAGAGTGAACTCCCAAGGGCATCCCCCATGTGTCATCCTCATTGTGTTTTTTGATCTGATAAAATCGAATCTTTCATGCTTGCTGAATACACAGGTGGTGTCTTGTAAAGTTGTCTGCTCCTTGGATTTTTGCATAGCTGTTTCTAAGATTTATGGTTTTATAAATTTTCGGTGCCTCCTGGGGCAAGCACTGTTTCATGTATTTTAAATTATTTTTTACAAGTTTAAGTATTTTTATCAGTGGACTCTTGTTACTTTTTTCAGCTTCTATTTTGTCAACAATTTTCAAGTTGGAATTCTTGTGCATTTTGCAGACTTGTAAGGAGAAGTTGAGAGGCCAGCAGTTTCAAAAGACACTCTTTGTGTTTGACCAATCTGAGTATTAAGTGCAAGGCCATATATTAAATAGGAGACAAACTGAATATGCAACAAAATTGTAATGCCAGAGAAAAGTGAATGTTAGAAGAGTGGATTTGTGAATAGTGGTGTTTGAGAGAAGTACTTTTTTCATAATATGTAAAGAAAATACATGGACCATTACAAAATAAAGTAGGCATGAGATAACGGGGGGACAAGGGAAAAACAAACCCTAGTTTGTTTAAAAAATATTACTTGAAAGAGGAAGTGGAAAAGACAGATCTTGAAAAACGTATATATACAAAACTGCCAGAAAGAGAATTAATAAAACTTTCCAGAGGTACTACCAATACTAACTTTATTTTATAAAATGCTGTAATCTGTTTTCTTGAGGGTGGTGGGAAAGGTGGTTTATATTTTAAATTAAATATGATAAACAGTTTTCAAAAAGATAAAAGGGTTGCAAAAGGATTTTGGAAATTTAGAACACTGACTTAGAGTTCAGATAGCTCTCTTACTGTTCTCTTTTACCTGGGCTTTTAGATTAACCTTTCACATCCTACATTTTTTGGTTCCTGCAGTAAATGCAAAGAGCTATATGGGTGAGCTCCAACTCAAGGATCATTGATCTCAGAATTAACCACACCACTTAAAAGTTAAGAAATCCTAATGATTTATCAATAGGACAATGAAGGTTCTTGGATAATCCAACACTGCTAAGAGAACTGAAGTACAAGGAAAGAAAACTCCTGTAAAACCAAGAGAGATCATATCTTCGGATTTTTTTTCATACAGTCACTTCTGTAGCTTTGGCAACCAATAGTTACAGCATCATAATGCATAGGTTTGTGGTTAAAAACTTCATTTCAACACACTTTTTAGATTCAACCACTTGAGCTTGGAATAAATCCACTAAATTTAGTGTAACTGAAGTATACAATGCAGAAAGGCATTCACTCATAACATCCCGATCTCATGGGATGAAGAATCAATCTTCACTTTATTTCATTGGTCAACCACCCTTACTATTAAACATCATTTTTTTTTCCCTCAAATATGTCTGGCTTCTTTCTCTCATCATAAATTCCAGATTTTCCTACTGAAAATTATTATGAATCAGGAAAAGAATTCCCAAATCATCCTCATATTAGCTTGCTTTAAATAACATGTTCAGTCTGTTTAAATAATAGGTTCTAACTTCTACATATCCTTCTGTACTTTTCCACACCCCTTTCAAATGTTGCCTTCAGCTCTGCATTGTAGTATCACATTTAAATGAAAAATAATGTATCCTGTCTTTACTGTACACAGTCTTGTTTATTCTTTCGTGAATGGCATTAAACCTTCTTGCACTTACTGTAATGTAAGACTTCTAAACACTTGCAAAGGTGTAGTCACGTGTTGTGTGGGTATGGCCTGCTTCCTGAGAATATATGCACATCTGTTTCATTGTTTGTAATAATTATGCAACATAGAAGTGACTCACTGGCTTAAGTTAATTTTTCATTTAATATTACTGAAACCAAGACACATTAGGGCATAGTTTGGGGTTTGTCTTCCTATTAGCCATGAATATAACAACCTTAGGTAGTAAAAA
Organism: Apus apus; assembly: GCF_020740795.1. Lineage (NCBI taxonomy): Eukaryota > Metazoa > Chordata > Aves > Apodiformes > Apodidae > Apus > Apus apus. The sequence goes on along the minus strand of NC_067282.1, from coordinate 50,200,498 downwards.
GACTGCAATTCATTTTCACTCACAGATTACTTGCAGCAGTAATACATAAGGGCATGTGTTTTAAGGCTAACTGACTAATTACCTTTTTGCACCCTCTTAAGATTAATTTAATCCTTCAGTCCTGTTCGGGGTGGTTGTATATATTATTGCTTAGGTCACCACATCATTTAAAACACCAAACAACAACAACAATAACCAAAAACAACCCGCAAACAAAAAAAAAACCCTAATTGCAAACTAATGTGCAACAATTTTCTGTTTGTTTCCTAGGCAAAGTGAGAGGGAGGAGAAAATGAAAGGAACTCTTTAACCTGCATCTCTCAGTTCCTTGCCACATAAACTTTCACATTCCCAGTCAGAAATGAATTTTACAAGATGATAAATTTAATCAAAAAGGTTTTGGGTGTCACTGAGAACTTCTAAAACTCTGTGTGTGTTTTTGTTGTTTTGTTGGGGTTTTTTTGCCTATTCTTGTGTTACAGCATAGGCAAAAGATGGAGACTCAAATGAGAAGCCAACACCTTCCTTTCTAGATTAGCAGTCTTCGCTCCATCATCCACATGAGGAAATTCACTTATGCAAGAATTCTGTAAGCTAGGAATCTAAACTATCATTACAGTCAATTATGATCTGATAAGTACAATCAATAGCCTACAGAGCTATTTGTGTCACTGTTAAACCAGACATTGACATTTGACCAGATGGTTCTCCAGACACTGTGTGCTGACAAGGGTCTCAGTCTGGATAGTCAAAACTTCTTGGTCATTCCATATGTTGCACACAAATAGGATATACAGCCTGTGATGTCTTAATGCCATTTTTTGGCAGTATAAGTATTCAAATTACATATATTTGAACTGGTGCCAGCACTATTTTACATATTCAAAAGCAAAAATACTTTTAATGTTGCTTAAGATTTGTGATCAAAATAAGAGCTCTGAAACTTATTCTGTAAGCACCAAGGTTGCTCTTTTGGCCTTCCTTATTCTTTTTTTTTTTTTTTTTTTTTTTTTGTTTATATTTTGGTTTGAGGTGGGTTGTGGTTTTTTTTTTACAATATGAAAGAAAATGTCATTAAGCTCTGTAATCTGGGAAGAGCTCATACTTACAATCCTGTTTCATGTGGAATTCTCTTTAAAATATCTACTGAATTGCTGAATTTTCAGCTCACTGAACTGTTTATCTTAATATTTGGATTAATGCCAACTTCCTTTATTTCACAAATTAAACTAATTGTTTTTCCTTATCATGGCCTGGAACAATGTAAGTGGCTTCTGAAGCCCCCTCTTGCATACTGGATTTAACAGCTGTATCTCTAACATTCATGCACATTAGCTTCCATCTTCTTCACTCATCACTGCTTCTTTGCTGGTTCAGTGTCTAATAAAAAATTTACAGCAGTCTTGATTTTTTTCTATTTTGTTATCTTCAGCTGCATATCCAAGTTGAGTTAGCTATCTATAGCTAGTAAGTCCCCAATAGCATCAGGTTGTATGAGAAATTGTCTTCCTATTCAGGATTCTTTTTTTCCTGCCTGTTTTCCTATCAGGTATCAGTGAGTTAGGCAACTGATGGTTAGTTTCACATCATATATCGAGAACCTGTATGTAGACAAGATAGCACAGTCTGTTTCCTCTGGTCCAACACTAAAAACTTGCTTCATAGAAATCAAACATTTTATAATTTATTTATTTATTTAAATCAATTTAACATACTTCAAACATTGTATGTTCTTTTTCTCGAAAGTTGGGGACCTTTGCCAAGCTTTTCTTTTTGAGACTATGAGGATAACAAATTGCTCTGAACAGTGTATCTTGTGTCTCTTATCTGACTCAATTTCTCATCCTAAAACTGACTCCCATGTTTCCTTCTGGCTCTAGAATTTTTCTGCCAGTGATTTCTCAATTCTTTAAGTCCCTGCTACAGATACCCGGGTTTCCTTGCTGACATTGTTGCCACTACAGCATCCTTAAGGGACTAGAATTTTATGACTGCTGCCTCAACAAAAAATTTGACTGTAAATTATCTACTAGAATGTTACCAGGCAAGCTTTGATTTCTCTGATTGGAATAACTACTACCCCAGACTTCTTCAGTTTTGTACAAGAGATTACCATTATTAACTTACTGGCAACTGAAAAATGTGTGCTGGTTGCTGAGGCATTCAAATTCACAGCTTGGCACATTCATTTCCTATGTGACTGATTTTCTTTTAAATAAAAATATAGCAGGCCATGAACTGGGAGTAGATGGCACATACTTGCTTCCAGCAACTCTGGTTTCATTTGGGCAACTTCTGGAGAAAGCTACAGCAGAGAGATGAGGGAAATGACCTTTAAAATTCTGTGAAGAACAAGATTTTCTCTGGAGTTATTGCCTTTTTCTTGGAAAATGTCCACACATTGTTTTAATTGTTTTTGTGAGCCTTTCAGCTAACTTTAAGTCCCATTTTAAATTTTATGGGACATACTTGAATTTTCCATCCCTCGTTTTCTTTTTAATTTTGGGTCAGCAACACAAAAGCTTATGCATTGTCTCCTGAGAAATACTACACATTTTACCTACTTCATTAATCAAACTTTGGGGCTGTGTGAGGTCAAACAATCCCTATGCAAATCTGTTTATTTATAAAAAAATATACATATTTCTCTTTCCCTGGACACAATAGAACTTAAAGGAGACACTTGTTTGTATTTAGTAGCAAATCTCTTTTAGGCAACAGTCCGAAAGATTTTTTTTCCCTAGCTTTCTCTGTATTGCAGTCTTATTACCTTTTTTTTAGTCCTCTTTTTGTTTTCTGGGAAGCACTGAGCACCATAAAAATGGTCAAAGAAAGTTTTTTTTATATGACTGCTAGCATATGCCTTTATTGCAGGAGGTGACACCATCCTGAGTTTGAGGGAAAGGCGGCTGTTTTTTTCTGGGAACTAACTGCATTAAAGGTCTTCATACAACTTCAGGTCAGTCACTCTCAACTCTGTTCCTGGCAAGATTATAGAACAGATACTTCTAGAAACTCTACTAAGCCACACAAATAACAAGAAGGTGATTGGTGGCAGCCAGCATGACTTCACTAAGGGCAAATCCAGACTGAAAAACTTGGTCTTCTATGACACGATTACAGCGTTGGTGGGTAAAAGAAGAGCAAATTATGTGATTTACCTGGACTTGTGCAAAGTATTTGACATTGTCCCACATAACATCTTTGTCTCTAAATTGCAGAGACATGGACTTGATAGATGGACCACTTGGTGGATAAGGAATTGGCTAGATGGTTGCACTCAGAGAGCAGCAGTCAACAGTTTGATATCCAAATGGAGATCTGTGATGTTGGTGTTCCTCACGGGCTGGTACTGGGACTGGTGCTGTTTTACATCTTTGTCAGTGACATGGACCGTGGAATTGAGCGCACCCTCAGCAAGTCTGACAGCAACACCAAGCTGTGTGATGTGGTTGACACACTGGAGGGAAGGGATGCCATGGAGAGGGACCTTGACAGCTTGAGAGGTTGGCCAGTGCAAAATGCATGAAGTTCAACAAGGCCAAGTGCGAGGTCCTACATCTGGGTCGGGCAATCCCAAGCACAATTACAGGCTGGGCAGCGAATGGATTGAGAGCAACCCTGACGAGAAGGACTTGGAGGTGTTGTTTGATGAAAAGCTCATCTTCAGCCATCATTGTGCACCCACAGACCAAAAAAACAACCATGTCCTGGACTGCATCAAAAGAAGCATGGCCAACAGGTCAAGGGAGGTGACTGACCCCTCTAATCTGCTCTTGTGAAACCCTATCTGGAATACTGTGTCTAACTCTGGAGGCCCAAGGACAAAGAGCTCTTGGAGGGAGTCCAGAGGAGGGCCACAAAAATGAAGACTGAAAACTGGAGCACCTCTGCTGTGAAGACAGGCTGAGGGATTTGGGGTTGTTCAGCCTGGAGAAGGCCCTGGAGAGACCTTATAGTGGCCTTCCAGTACCTGAATGGGGCCTACAGGAAAGCTGGGGAGGGACTTTTTACAAGGTTATGTAGTGACAGGGCAAGGGGGAATGGTTTCAAGCTACTACCTGAAAGAGGGTATATTTAGATTAGATATTAGGAAGAAAATATTTTGTGTGAGGATATCGAGACATTGGCACAGGTTGCCCAGAGAAGTTGTGGATGCCCCCTTCCTGGAAGTGTTAAAGGTCAGGCTGGAAAGGGCTCTGAGCAACCTGGTCTGGTGGGAGGTGCCCTGGCCCATGCAGGAGGTTGGAACTAGATTTTTAAGGTCCCTGCCAACCCAAAACATTCTATGAATCTATGATCTTAGGTCAAACCAGGAAAAAGGTTTATATTGAGCCTCAATGAGACTGAATTTGACCCGTAAGTTCCAGTAGTCATAGAATCATATTGGTTTCTAAGCTGATTCATATAATGACATTGCAGATGTTAAACAAAAAAAAGTTTTATTTTATCTTGCTATCAAATTTCTACCTTCTTCTGACACATCTACTGTTAGCAATGCTAATGACTTTATGCCAGAGTAGTAAAAACTCCAGTGAATTAAAACAGTCTTGCTCTGGTATAGCTAAGCAACTTACTGTCTTTCCAATTATGTATTTAAAGGAGGGGACAAGAAAAATGGCGAGGAATCCCTATTGCATTTCTCTAGACATAGTCAGGACTAAGATGATCACTCTGGATTACACCATTTTTGTGGTGGCTGATTTTTCTGTTGCTGAAGCTTATAATAGCTTATTAAGATTCATTTTGGTTGTACAGAGATGTTTCAAGGAGCCTATTTCTTTACACTGAAGTCTAGCTGCCTGATTATCACTTCTTTTATGCTTTCCAAAGAATAATTTATTTTTTAAGACAGTCTAATTTTTGTGCAAGCCTGTCTGTTATCTCATTTGCTCACAAAGTGATGATTAATTCCTGATACATACATAGTGTATAGCCCTTGTCAGCTACTGATCTTGAAGTCTCTAGGAAAATATTCTAAAACTTATGTAAAGTTTGGGGGGTTTTGTTCATTTGGGTTTTTCTTTTTATACAAATAAAATTAATGCTGGCACATAGGCTTGCATATTATCTACTCCAAGGCAGTTTTTACTAACTGCGTTCACAACTACATTACTCTGCATCTGATTCTGCTATTATTTCATTATCTTTTAAATTTTTCCAGAAGAATAATGCTTTAGACAAAAAGTTTCTCTCTGCACTTCCTTAAGATGCTTGCTATAGTAATTAGCTGTCTAGTGCAACCATTTGCTTGAGAGCTATTTGATTTCACAAATTACTTTCAAACAGAAAATTACATTAAAAATCTTTAAAAGTGTATAGAAAACTTCCCCCAACCACTTCATAACTCATTAACAAAATTATTTAGAATGGAGTGTTCTGTGACTGAGATTAATAGGAGCTTTGCCTTTTACATCACTGAAAACCTTTTTCAAAGAGATCTGGGAGTTAGGACAAAATCAGCTAATGCAGCAGATGTCTTTAACTACCTTGTGTGACCAATACACTTTCATGTACTGGAGCGATGTGAAGGGCATAAAATCTGAGTATAATTTTTAACTGAAGAAGAATTCCCGTAGAAAAGATACTGAGGCAGGAAGGCAGGCAGCTACCAGCAGCCTAAAGAAGCTTTAGCATAGCACATGTAAGAAAAAAAAATGTGGAGAGGAGGGGAATATAGACTTGGATGAGATTTATGCATTTGTGTGAGTAGGAATAGTCCAGATTTGAAAACAGGGCAGGGGGAAGGAAAGGGCGTAACACAGTTCTGCAACCCTGTACTGAACTTTCTTCCCATCCTGCTTGGCTCTTCTCCTAATGTTAACACCACAGAATTAATTTGTTTTGCCTCTAAGTTAGAACAAACCAACCTTCTAAGTTATTTTAAAAGTATTTTTCTATTACAGTAAACAAAGTCTTCACAGCAATAGTGCAAGGGTCCCATTGTGTTCTTGCTGAAAGTAGCAGTAAAATTCAGGCATTGTAAATTACTATTGTCAGTATTAATGAATGCTTAACCAATGTAATACATCTATCCCCTTATCTACAATAATGAATTCTAGTAGCAAAAAGGCAAGTAAGAAAAACTGTAAAGTATTAAAGATAAGAGTAATTCCAGATCTAGCATATATTATTTACCAGACATGGGCTCCAATCGAAAACCTAGCGGAATAAACAGGAAACCTTGGTTTGATATTGCTGAGCTTGGCACAACTGCCATAATAACCTCACCAATCTACAATTTCAGGTTGGTAGTGACGAAATTATTACAAGAAATGTAAGGGCAATGAAGAGAGACTTCAGGGCCCTGGGACGGCTAGTTAGGGGGTCTGGAGCACAAGTCGTGTTTGCCTCCATACCTCCTATTAGAATGGGTGGAGAGATAAACAGGAAGAGTTTACTTATCAATGAATGGCTACGAGACTGGTGCCAAAGGCAGGGCTTTGGTTTTTTTGACCATGGGCTGCTCTACAAGACACCTGGCCTGATGGTGGCAGGTGGGATGCACCTGTCCCAGAGGGGGAAAAGGCTTTTGGGGCAGGACTTAGCAGGGCTCATTGAGAGAGCTTTAAACTAGATGTGAAGGGGGAAGGGGAGAAAACTGGGTCTGTTAGGGACAAGCCCAAGAGGAACATACCAGGGCCTGAAGGGGGGTGGTCTAAGGAGGATTTGGTCCCACCGATGTGCTCTGCTTGCTTCCTGAAATGCCTGTACACCAATGCACGCAGCATGGGGAATAAACAGGAAGAGTTAGAGGTCTGTGTGCGGTCTAAGGGTTATGATCTGGTAGCAATAACTGAGACATGGTGGGACAGCTCACACGACTGGAATGTGGCCATGGATGGCTATGTGCTTTTTAGGAAAGATCGGTTGGTGAAGCGAGGTGGTGGAGTTGCTCTTTATGTGAGAGAGCAGCTAGAATGTATCGAGTGTTGTGCAGGGGCTGATGAGGGGCAAGTTGAAAGTCTGTGGGTAAGAATTAAAGGGCAGGGTGGTATGGGTGATACAGTTGTGGGGGTCTACTACAGACCTCCTGATCAAGATGAGGAAGTTGATGAGGCTTTCTACAGGCAGCTGAAAGCAGCCTCACAATTACAGTCCTTAGTCCTCATGGGAGATTTTAACTACCCCGATATCTGCTGGAAGACTTACACAGCCAGCCTTTCACAATCTAGGACGTTCCTCCAGTGCATTGACGACAACTTCTTAATGCAAATGGTGGACAAGCCGACTAGAAGAGGAGCGCTGCTGGATCTTGTGCTCACCAACAAGGAGGGCCTTGTTGAAGCAGTGGTGGTCAATGGCAGCCTTGGCTGCAGTGACCACGAGATGGTGGAGTTCAGGATCCTGTGTGGGAGGAACAGAATACCCAGCAGGACCAGAACCCTGGACTTCCACAGAGCAAACTTTGGCCTCCTCAATCAATTGTTAAGGGAAGTCCCATGGGACAGAGTGCTAGAAGGTAAAGGGGCTCAAGATAGCTGGACAACATTCAAGGACCACTTCTTGCAAGCACAGGATCAGTGTGTCCCAATGGGTAGAAAATCTAGTAAGGGAGCTAGGAGACCAGCGTGGTTAAAAAAGGAACTGCTGGGCAAACTCAAATGGAAAAGGAAAATCTATGGATCATGGAAGGAGGGGCTGGTTACTTGGCAGGAATATAGGACTGTTGTCAGAGAATGTAGGGAGGCAACTAGGAAACCTAAGGCCTCCTTGGAACTTAACCTTGCAAGTCGGGTTAAGGACAATAGAAAGGGCTTTTTCAAATACATAGCTAACAAAACTGATACCAGAGGCAATATAGGCCCACTGCTGAATGAGGTGGGTGCCCTGGTGACAGAGGATTTAAAGAAGGCAGAGGTGCTGAATGCCTTCTTTGCCTCTGTCTTTACTCCTGCAGGCTTTCCCCATGAGCCTTAGTTTCATATAGCCCCAGGAGAAGTCAAGATAAAGGAGGAGTTTGCCCAGGTAGATGAGGATTGGGTTAGGGATCAGTTGCATAATCTGGACATCCATAAATCGATGGGTCCGGATGAAATGCATCCAAGGGTGCTGAGGGAGCTGGCGGAGGTCATTGCTAGGCCACTCTCCATCATCTTCGGTAAGTCATGGGTAACAGGAGAGGTGCCTGAGGACTGGAGGATAGCAAATGTCACACCAGTCTACAAGAAGGGCAAGAAGGAGGACCCGGGTAACTATAGACCGGTCAGCCTCACCTCCATCCCTGGAAAGGTGATGGAACAACTTGTCCTTGGCACTATCTCTAGGCATATCAAGGATGAGGGGGTCATCAAGAGCAGTCAACATGGTTTTACCAAGGCTAAGTCATGTTTGACTAACCTCATAGCCTTCTATGAGGAAATTACTAGGTGGATAGATGATGGTAGAGCGGTGGATGTGGTCTATCTTGATTTCAGTAAAGCATTTGACACCGTCTCCCACAGCATCCTTGTAGATAAGTTGATCAGGTATGGGTTTGATGATCAGGCAGTGAGGTGGATCAAGAACTGGTTGAAAGGAAGAAGTCAGAGAGTTGTAGTCAATGGGGCAGAATCTAGTTGGAGGCCTGTGACTAGTGGAGTCCCTCAGGGGTCGGTACTGGGACCGGTGTTGTTCAACATCTTTATCAACGACCTGGATGAGGGTACAGAATGTACCCTCAGCAAGTTTGCTGATGACACCAAGCTGGGAGGAGTGGCTGACACACCAGAAGGCTGTGCTGCCATTCAGAGAGACTTAGACAGGCTGGAGACTTGGGCAGGGAAAAACCTGATGAAGTTTAACAAGGGCAAGTGTAGAGTTTTGCATTTGGGGAAGAAAAATGTCATGCACCAGTACAGGTTGGGGGCTGACCTGCTGGAGAGCAGTGTAGGTGAAAGGGATCTGGGGGTCCTGGTAGACAGGAGGATGACCATGAGCCAGCAATGTGCCCTTGTGGCTAAGAAGGCCAATGGCATCCTGGGGTGTATTAGAAAGGGTGTGGTTAGTAGGTCAAGAGAGGTTCTCCTCCCCCTCTATTCTGCATTGGTGAGGCCGCATCTGGAGTATTGTGTCCAGTTCTGGGCCCCTCAGTTCAAGAAGAACAGGGAAGTGCTTGAAAGAGTCCAGCGCAGAGCCACAAAGATGATTAAGGGAGTGGAACAACTCCCTTATGAGGAAAGGTTGAGGGAGCTGGGTCTCTTTAGTTTGGAGAACAGGAGACTGAGGGTGACCTCATCAATGTTTACAAATACGTAAAGAGTGAGTGTCAAGAAGATGGAGTTAAGCTTTTTTCAGTGATGACCAGTGATAGGACAAGGAGTAATGGATACAAATTGGAGCATAAGAGGTTTAAGGTGAATATCAGAAAAAAGTTTTTTACTGTGAGAGTGACAGAGCACTGCAACAGGCTGCCCAGAGTGAATGTCTCCTTCTCTGGAGACATTCAAAACCCGCCTGGATGCCTTGCTGTGTGATGTACTCTAGGTGACCCTGCTCTGGCAGGGGGGTTGGACTAGATGATCTTTCAAGGTCCCTTCCAACCCCTATGATTCTATGATTCTATGATAATTGCAAAGAAATAACTTCCTTGCATTTTTTTAAAGATCCTAACAAGTTCCATTCTTTACAAAGGTCGGTTCTAATGGAAAACATTTGTTTATCTACACAAATCAACGTGGAACTATATGTGAATTATAGAATCATAGAATGGTTTGGGTTGGAAGGGACCTTAAAGATCACCTAGTTTCAATCCCCCTGCCTTGGGCAGGAACACCTGTCAGTAGATTAGGTTGCTCAAAGCCCCATCCAACTTGATTTTCAACACTTCCAGGAGGGGGCATCCACGACTTCTCTGAGCAATCTGTTCTAGCCTCACCACCCTCACAGTAAAGAATTTCTTCCTAATGTCTAACCTAAAACGTCCCTTCTTCTTTTCCCTTTCTCTTTCCCTTTCACTTTCCCTTTCCCTTTCCCTTTCCCTCTCCCCTTCCCTTTCCCTTTCCCTTTGCCTTTGCCTTTCCTTTTCTGGTGCATATAATGTCTTCTATTTTTTTCCATTTTTTTTTTTCTTCTTCCCTGACTTGCCCCCAAAAATATTTACTATCAATTACCACATATTTCCTTTTATTTCCTTAGATCTTCTGTTGAGTTTTGCCACAGTTCTATCTGCCTTTCAGTGAGTCTTTTTCACTCCTGTTCATCTTTTATTCTGTTCCAGACATCCTGTTCCCTTTTGTTTGTCCTCTATTCAGTTGTTTAGTTCTTACTATTCAGCTTTCCATTTGTAATATTTATCTTTAGGTCAGACTTTTTTTAGGGGGATTGTGCAGGTCTTCCTGTGTAGTTGCAAACTGCATGTAGGACACACATGTAAGCACCACATAATAGTTTCAGAATTGTTTTCTCCACAAACCTTAAGTTATACTATAATTCATTTAAATATAACAGCAATTGATGAAACTAGAAACAAAAAAATCTGCTTCAGCATATTCGGGAGTAGTAGTGAGGGATTATATTGCTCTAATAAATTATCTGTTTGATTCTGTTTCAAGCTTGTTTTGAAACACTCCATGTTGTCATTCTGTTGGTACTCTGCCCAATGTAGCACTTCTTGTTGATCTCAGAGACAGTCAATAAGAACTACTGCAGCATTGCATAGACCTTCTGTGTCTCTTGTTTCTGCACAGATACCAATTTATTAAACAATCTGAATCGTTGACAACTTACACAACAGTTCAGCTAATGGTCCATGCTTTAATGCATCTTATCAACTGTAAACATCTTCCTAAAAATAGCTGTGCTTTCATGAATGTCAGGCTCTAGGGGAAACGTGAAGTTAGATTTCATTTCCTTGATCAGGTTCAAAACAAGGACTGAAAGATAAAAGATTCCTTGCTTTAAGCAGCATTTCCATATAAATAAATTATAGTCCAAAAATAATGCACTGTTCAACACTCAGAGGAAAGTGTCTTCTTTCTGTGTCTTTTTTAGAACTGTTTCTTTAGAATTATTCCAATTAATATTCAGAGATCACCAATGTCCTATCTATAAATGAGTTCCTTATTAATATTACATAAGCTGTCCTCCTTTCTCCTGAAGAGACAGAGCACAACATGCTGTAAACAGTATTGACAGGAAAATACATGATCTGGAACAGTAGTGAAGCCATTTGCCATTCATGAAGTAACTTATTAATAATAATTTTCTATGTATTAAATTCTCGGTATGGTACTAAAAAGAAAATGCTAATGTTAAGGTTTTATCAGGGCATTGACATTTAAAAAAAAAAACAACACAACCAAACAACAAAAAAAAGAATATTAATTAATTACCTGGGACTGAATTTTTTTTCATACAGCTGCACAGAATACAGTGTTCATTTTGAGTTGCACATATACTTTCAGTTCATTGGAAAATGCAGCGGAGTAATATGGCTTTATGACAAGTAAATGGAAAGCTCAGAAAAACTGGTTGTAAATACCTTATCTGCTGGCCATAGCTGTCAATAAATAACAAAATGGCATCTTCCCATCTGTGTGCCTTTGGGGAAATAGAGGAACTATTCAAAGAGAACAAATTTAGAACAGTTAACAATATCCTAGCTCAGTGAACAAAAACTGAGTAAAGGCTGCCTCCCATGATGATTGCACAAAGAAAAAAAAAGGAAAAAAACAACACCAAAGGAAAAAAAAAACACACCCTACATCAGTTTGTCTAAAGCATGTAAAAATCAAACACAATAGCAATAACTGTAAAGCAGTGATGTACTGAATACAACTTCATAACTACGTGCTGATTATTTTGACAAGTTCAGCTGTTTAATATCATGCCTGACTGCTCCTTTATGGCTTATGGTTTTCCTTTGTTCAGTATGACAAGCCTAAATGAATTTAAGCCCAAGTGAATTAAAATCCTGATTCATTTACTTTGGCTAAAATCCCCTATGTACAAACCAAATGTGTGCTTTAGCTTTTACTAATTCGTTGGTTGAAACATATCACTATCTAAGAATACATCTAGTTGTTGCATATTTCATAATTCTTCTGAACAGGCTTGTAGGAAGAGCCAAGACACTCAGACACTATTCTGTGCAGGAATAATCAAAGCCATTTTATGGCAAAACCATATTTTTTAAATAAATAAAGAGTGACCAAGACTTTACTGGCTCTTAACATAAACTCAAATCTGGTTTATAGATAATAAATGTGATATTAAAGTGACAATAGAAACTAGTATACAATTATAAGTAGAATAATGTTTCCTAGGGACACAAAAGAATTGCAAATGAATGAACAGTCTCTGTTAAAGGCAGCATTGATAAGACATACCAGGATCTAGAATTTAAGAAACTAAAGTTAACCAGAACAACGCTGGGATGGGAAGGAAAACAAACTTGATGGAGTTTCTGCTACTTAATAAAATAAACCTCAGTCACTGTTTAATTTTACTCAAGACAACCTCTGCTATAGTGCTGTCATTCAAAAGAACCCCAGAATGAAAATAAATTTAATACGATCTCTCTCTCTTTTTTTTTTTCTTAGATTAAAACATTTCCACAGCAATAGGCAGGCACACAAATAGGAAAACATTGCTCTTTAAAGCAGCTCTGATTTTTGCACAGTTCTTCTGACACAGGTGACATACATGCTTATCACTGTGTAATGTCATCATGTCACTTTCTATATTTCCTCTACATACTGCAAAATGCTGACTGAATATAGTAGAAGATATAAATCAGTCATAATAAACAAGAAACTGGGAAAGACAATAGAACTAGAGGTATGAAAAAATCTGTGAGTTAGACATTGTGCAAAATAAATAAGAAAAAATACTATTTTTCTTCTAGAATGGGAAGTATTACAAAGTTTTCAAATCTACATAAATATTTGTGTTAAGCCAGTAGACTCCTAAACTAAAAAATCCAGATACCCAAAGAAAAAAAAAAAGGTGTATATATTGTTCATGTTTCTATTTACTGAAAAGCACCATTATCTTCTAAAATATCCAGACCCATTCTTGACATTAATGAAGTCTCAATATAGGACTTGGCTTAGCCAAGAAATTATGTCCTCAACCACAGATCTCTTACGAAAATTTCTATCCCTCTATCCTTCCTTCTACCTCCCCCATCCTCTGTCTTCAGATAAACACACTTTGCAATCATTCCTGAAGGTATGCAACTCAAGCCATTTCTGATCAAGAAACAGAAGGTAGACATAAAGATTACTATAGTAAATGCTAGTTAATAAATATAATCAGTCTTTCTAAGTTTTCAGATTAATGCTCTGAAGAAGGCTAGACTTAAGCACTATCAATTCAGTATCAGAATGCTTAGAATAAAAGTTTCAATTCATCTGGGGAGTCACTTTGTTCTCAGAATGAGTCATGGAGACAAGAAAGGAAAAGGATAACAATCATGTTAATAAAGTCTCCATTTAATGTTAATTTGTGCCTCTTAGGATCCGCCAAAAGGCCAGTTGGGTTTTAATATGACTAAATTGGAATGAAATTAAGTATCTGATCTAGGAAACTTAGAATTATCTTATTTGTTAGGTTATATAGTGCTTTTCATATATAAACATTAATAACTCCACCAAATTCTACATTTTCTATTTAAAAATAGTTAAAAAAATATTCAAAATGTGAGTCATCTGCTGCCTATGTTTTAGCCGCCTTGAATATAAGTGCAGATGTGAAAACAGAGGCCTGTAGTGCACAGGCAAACCCTTGGGGAATACTCTCCTCAGTGATACTCATGGAACTTGAAAATAAATGGAGATGCAGATGTGAGGCCTCCAGTTTCCTTCCAGTGGAGTGTATTTCAGTACAGTCTCTTGTGAGTAGGGAAAAAAATTCTTGCCATCCTCACTAGGCCAATACCAGCAGAGATAGAAAGTTACAAATCTAGAATTTAAATGTAGTTTCTGGTCACCTGCAGCAGCTGCAGCCATAATCAAGTCCCATGTAACAGAAGAAGAACCTCATTGATATGTACCAATGATGAGGCAGGGGATGACAGGTAAGCTTGAAATCCAGGTTCTGCAAGAATTTGGTGTACTTTGAAGCTTTGGTCACAAGATCTTATTTCACTTCCTGTACAAGTTATTATTTTGGAAAAACAAAACCAAAACAAAACCAGAACAAAAACACAAACAAAAAACACACCAAACAAACAAAAAAACCACAACAAAGCCAAAACAAACAAACCAAACCAAACAAAAAAAACCCCAACCAAACAAAAACCCCCAGCCTTCAAATATTTCCATTTATGGAAAATGAGTGGTAGAGTTCTTCCAGCTTGGTTTTCTCTTTGTTTAAGGTGGTAATATTTCTTCTTTTTCTTTCTTTCACCCTCTCCTTTCTGACTGCATAGGATTTTTAAATACATAAAATATTTTTTTTATTCAAGTTTTTTTTTTGGCCATGCATTATCCACAAGATCTCCTTTCCAGTATACCCTAAACTCCTCCAATAAAGCATTACTCCATGCCACAAAATATTAGTCATTTGTTAACAAGGTGGAAAAAAAGTAAAATTCTGTTTCTTCTTCACTTTCTTTTTTTTTTTTTTTTCAAATGTAATGTGAAAAATGATAAAAGTAATAATAATAATATTGGTAACTTTACAAATCTACCACACCAGTGCAGCGAAAGAGCTATTCAGTAAAAAATATACAGATGCCTGATCAAGGCTAATTAAAAAAATCTGTCTTCTGAGCTGCCTGGGGTTTGGAAATCAGACATGCTTTTCACTCAGGAGAAGGAATAGTTTTGTTTACCTGAACAGTTGTTTCCTAAAGTGTTTCAGAAACCTAAAATGCATGGTCTTGCTCATCAATTGTATTCAGGAATACTGCTAGGTGACAGAATAATTACTGCGACATGGGATTCATTTGTACTCTTACAGAACAAAGGAACATCTGGTGTATATTTCTGTCACTTGCTCCTTTAACACCACAATGAGCTGTGTCATCAGTATCATGTATGCTTGTTCCTATAGCACAACTTTGTTTGTCTCCTACATGGTTTCACTATCCCATAAGCTATATAAAGTAATTTGGATACATAAGACAGTAGCTCATGTATAATGCTGTTATTGCTTATGGGATACATCTCTATCTGAGCATAGCATGGTGATGCTGAAACATAAAAGCATTTTCTTTTATTTAAAATTACAACTGAGAATATAAAATAAAAGTAAAATTGAAATTCTTAAGAGCAAAAGGCAAACAAGTGTTCTTTTGTACATAACTTCATTTAATCAGCCAATAAATAAAGAATTCACTTTGCATCTCTTTGCACAAAGGTCTGATCATACAAATGCTCCTAGCACAGGTACAAAAATTTCAAGATTCTTACCAGTTTGTACTAGGCAGGCTCCTGCTGAATTTAATGGAAGTTCTATTGACTGAGAACTAAGTTAAGGCCTTCACATTTCATCTTTACAGGATTACACTTCTGGATAAAGACAGTGTGTAGAACCAGGACTACAGGATATTAATGATGTTGACAATACTGTAATTTCTGTGGTTTATTGCTTTTAAATGATAGAGACATAAATGATTGCTATTTCAAAATAAGGCAAAAAAGAGCTTTGACGAGGTTGTTAGTATTGCAAGTATATTTATGTGTATATATACTTATATGGATACTTATATACATATATGTACATATACATACATATGCAAAAAAAAAAAAGCCCTTAGTACTGTTAAAGAAAATAGAAGAAAAAGAGTGTGATGACCTCGAGTTTCAAATTGCAGGATTGTTCTCTAGCCTTAAAGCCAGCCCTAGTTTTTAGATATGCTTAGATAATTTGGTGTCAGAACATGTGCATTCTCAAGGAAATGATACTTTGTTTCTTCTCCCCCACCCTCACCCAAACACTTCAGTGTAAGAGGTAGTAAACCTTACCTACGGAGAACCCATTTGTCATACTCTCTCTTTTTCAGACATTGCAGATAAACCAACAGGACAGTTAAAAGACAGCGGATCCTGAGTACTAGACAGCAGCTATTTTCTTTTAAAAGTCCCGAGATTTCATCAGGGTCAAGACAACAGAAAGAGAATACAGTTCACATCTAAGGAGAAAAGGCAACAGTAATAACTCTGCTTTCATTATATGCTTTTTGCTCACTATTGTGCAGAGAAAGAAAAAGAGGAAGAAGCCACAAACTCCATAGAATTGCACAAAATTATTTCTGAAGCTTTGGTAAGGCCATACATTTCACAATTCCAGTTAAAATAAGCCATTAACAATCAGCTACAAAAGAATTAGCACTGTCACTTGATGAAACGGCTTCTAAACATTTTGTAAGTGGTCAAAGGATACTGAATTTCAGTTTTCCATGCTTCTGATGTGGGTCTTTGTGGAAATTTCATTGGTTGCATGAATGTAAAAGAAGCAGAAACCATAAGTAAACTCTAAGCTGTTTCTCCCTGCTTGAGACCCAAGGAAGTTAGCACACTCTTGTGTGTAGCATCTTATGTATTTTCCAGGTTTTTTTGAGAGGTAATAAGATAGATAAAATTTGTGTTCTCTTTCTCAAAAAACATCTGCAGTTCCTCACTTGAGAAGTTACAGCTTTTAATAAAATCAAATTAAAAATCGTATAGTTTCCATTATTTTTGATTTTTCATTTTAAAACATGCACTGAAATCACTCACCACAGTCACAAATACTTTTTTTCAGAATGTGTAGGATATATTAATTGTGTTTTCTTTTCATAGCACACTGCAGGAAAACTAATTTTGGTTGCTTGACTGTATTTCTTGTTCCTCCAACTAGAAAGGCCTAAGAGCACAGCAGATCCATTTGCATCCCAGGGAGCAGAATTTCATTCGATTTGAAACTGGCATTGTGTGGCCATTTGTAACCTGTATGACTAAAGACCTTAAGTGCTCACAACAGGCAAAGAGAAAATGTATGTATCCCTTGAAATAGCTGATTAAATTTCCCTAAAAATAAATTATTAACACAATATAATGTAGAAAATAGCTTTCTTAAATAGTAACATATAATGAGGCCAATACAGCCTAGAGTGTTCTGACTAGAGTGTTCTAAGTGCAATTTAGTTCTATGAGAACAGTAATTATCTGTATGTATTTAGTGGAAGAGAAACTAGTCTCACATCTCGTCTAAGCCCAACAGAAAGAAGACCTGATGCCAGCAATCTGAAGCTTCTCTTCACATTCTCCTCTGGGATGCCTGTCCACATATACTCTTATATAGGACTAAATAACCTGCTTTTCCTATTATTGTGTAGAAAAAAAAAAAATTCTCACTAAACACTGCACGTAAATTGAGCGGTGAGATAATACAAAATATTCTGGGTTTTATTTTCAATTTTTAGGATTATTTTTTCCTTTATAGAACAATAATAAGTAAGTAAAATATATTCCTGTGAAAAAAAATATAAGAACAAAAAGTCCAGTGATGACACTGACCAGCTGTCAGTGAAGGAAGAGTTCACGTGTCAAGTATTACAGGAGCTTGACCTGTACAAATTGACAGGCCCAGATGCCATCTACCCTCAGGTGTTGGGAGAGCTGACTGATGTCATTGCAAAGCCACTTGCCGTAATCTTTGAGAACACGTGGAGATCGGGAGACATCCCTGAGGCCTGGAGAATGGCTAATGTCACTCTCATCTATAAGAAGGGTCCAAAGGAGGACCCAGGTAATTACAGACCCATTAGACTCACTTCAGTTCCTGCAAAAGTCATGGAGCAAATCCTTCTGGCTACTGGCACAACTCAATTGATGCACGTGATTGGGAAAAGCTAAAATGGATTTACCAGGGGTAAATCGTGCTTGACAAACCTGATCACCTTCTACTACAAAGTCACCCACTCAGTTGATGCAGAGAAAAGGGTGGACATTGTCTACCTGGACTTCTCCAAGGCTTTTAATACAGTCCCCCACAGCCTCCTCCTGGAGAAACTGACTCATTATGGCCTTGACAAGTGGTCTGTGCAGTAGGTGGAGAACTGGCTGACAGACCGTACCCAGAGGGTGATAGTAAATAGTTCCTCCTCAAACTGGCAACCAGTCACAAGTGAAGTCCCCCAGGAATCAATATTGAGCCCAATGCTGTTTAACATCTTCATAAGTGACCTGGATGCTGGGATCAAGAGCACCCTGATGAAATTTGTTAACAACATCAAGATGACTGGAGAGGCTGACACTCCAGAAGAGAGAGCCACTCTTCAGGATGACCTAAAGAGACTGAAAGACTGGGCTAGCAGGAACTTTGTGAAGTTCAGTGGGGAGAAGTGTAAGGTCTTGCACCTGGGAACACACAACCCAGGAGTGCAGTTCAGATTGGGATCCACCTGGCTGGAGAGCAGCCCTGTGGAAAGGGACCTGGGGGTCTTGGATAACAGGCTCAACAGGACTGAACAGTGTGCTGCAGCAGCAAAGAAAGCCAACAGAATTCTGGGCAGCATTCACAAGGGCATCAGCAGCAGAGATAAAGAAGTCATCATCCCACTCTACTCAGCACTTGTCAGACTACACCTGGAGTATTGCATTCAGTTTTGGTCCCTGCTCTACCAGAAGGATGTGCACAGGCTGGAGAGGATCCAGAGAAGGGCCACAGGGTGGTCAGAGGACTGAAGGACCTGACATATGAGGAGAGGCTGAGAAAACTGAGTTTGTTCAGCATTGAGAAGGAAAGGCTTTGGGGAGACCTTCTTCCCATGTTCCAGTACTTCAAGGGTTGCTGCCAAGAGGATGGAGACTCCCTATTTACAAGGAGTCACATGGAAAAGACAAGGGGTAATGGGCACAAGTTGCTCCTGGGGAGATTCTGACTGGACACAAGAGGTATATTTTTCACCATAAGGACAGTCAAACATTGGAATAGTGTCCCAAAAGAAGTGGTAGATTCCCCCACATTGGACAGTCTTAAGTCTCAGCTTGACAGGGTGCTGAGGCATCTCATATAAACTACAGTATTACCTTGAAAGGTTGGACCAGATGATCCTTGAGGTCCCTTCCAACCTGGCATTCTGTGATTCTATGATTCCATGATTCAATTACACTGTCCACGTCTCCAATAAAGATGTTGAGCAGCACTGGTCCCAGTACCAGCCCCTGAAGAATGCAACCCATCACTCCTCTCCCCTCCAGGGTTTTATACCATGGTACCCTACCAAGCAAATCACTAAAGAGGTCAAAGTCTGCACTCTTGAAATCCAGGGTAGCAAGCTTGCTGCATACCCATGTTGTTACTCTAAGAATCCTGAATTCCACCATTTCATGCTTAAGCTTCATGTTACCTCGCAGTCCGTTCTTGTTGGTGAGAAAAAGGTCCAGCATAGCACTTTTTGTTATTGGTTCCTCTAGCACTTGGAGAAGGAAATTGTCATCAAGAATTCCAGGAACATCCTGGACATGAAGCTGCTCCTATCTGTCTATAGAGAGCCTCATCCACTTGGTCTTCTGGTCAGTGGCCTGTTGCAGACCTCCGCTATGAAATCACCTGCCCCTGTCTTCCCTTTCACCCTGACCCATAAGTTCTCGGTCAGCTCCTCATCCATCCGCACGTGCAGCTCCA
Organism: Apus apus; assembly: GCF_020740795.1. Lineage (NCBI taxonomy): Eukaryota > Metazoa > Chordata > Aves > Apodiformes > Apodidae > Apus > Apus apus. Next base: position 50,180,959 of record NC_067282.1, on the reverse strand, counting down.
TGGTCTCCATCTGATCACTGACACAGAGGGCAACAATCTCTCCTTGTCTCCCCAGCTTGTGTTTCCTAAAGAGCTTGTACCCATCCATTCACACACTCCAATCATAGGAGTAATGCTCCAAGAGTAGCAGTACTAGTAAATGTTCCAGGAACAATAAAACTGGGTAAAAGCCCTCCTGAAATATAAACAGATTAATGTCACTTTGGAAACAAGCAGAAAGAACTAAAGCTCTATGTACACATGCTGAATTGTGACCATATTGCTGCTGCAATTACTAAGAAGTGGTGGGATAACTTGCATAACTCGAATGCTGCAATGCACTGGTACAGGCTTTTCAAGAAGAGCAGGCAGGAAATAAGTGGAGGAGAGGTTGCTCTTTATATTAAGGAGCAGTTTGAAGGTGTGTAGCTTTTGTATACAGCAGGTAACAGGCTGGTTGTGAGGTTGTAGTAATGTGAAATTGGAGGTCAGTGAGCTTGGCATTGTGGTGGGAAATCACCTGATGAGAGCCAGGAAATAAATTCTCCTTTAAATAACTAGAGAAAGTCACTGTATCATAGATCCTGACTAGTTTAGACTCCCTATAAACAGTTTAAACACAGCAAAATGCAAGCAAAAGAGGATGTCAGGGATAGCTTTTTGGTACAGGTACTAAATTAACCAGGCTGGAACTGATATTCCATAACAAGAACCTCCCAGGGATATGACAGCACCAGCTTTGGCTTCACACACCATGAAATCAAGGAATTCAGGATTCTGAAGGGAATAAGGACAGTAGCAGAATAGAGATCTTGAACTTCAGTTGAACAGACTTTAATTTATTCACACTGTTTGGTGGAATCCCATGGGAATCAGCTCTCTTCTAGTTTAAAGCTTTCTTCACCAGGGTAGTCAGTCTGTTGGCAAAGATGCTTTTGTCTACTTTCCCAGATGGGCCCTATCTTCACCTATTAGTCCTCAAATCTTGCCCACTTTTTCTGTGGCCTTCTTAAAAATCAGAATGAAAATATGGTATATGGGGCAGAAAGAATTCCTGTGCAATTATTGATCATAAAGAAAATTTCTTTGTACAGAAGAAAAAAGTAAATTCACAAAACTAATAGTAATGCAGCTATTGAAGTAAATGAAACTAGAAAAAAATGGACAAAGATGAAAAGTGCAAAACACTAAGAAATATACAGGGCCAATGAACAGGATTTTTCCAAATATAACAGTTTTTGATAAATCTCTAGCCTAAGTAAATGGGAACCTTTATTTTGGTAATATATTGCATCTTAAGAATGAACTCAGTTTTTATTGATTTTGAAAGCAACACTTGCAAGTATGAAGGTAATAGCTTTTTGATTGATTCAGTCAGGATGAGTTAGGCTTTGTGAATAAAGGGGGAATTAATCAATAAGAGCTGATATAGGACCTTTTTCATAATATGGATTTCCATTTTTTTGTGTCATTGTTCTGTTGCTAAAGACCTGGTGGACTGTTTGCATGGAGGTGAATGATTAAATGACTGTTACTGGGAGTGACTGAAAAGTGAGGTCATCTCACAAGAATTAAAGCCTTTCTGAAATTAAATGCAAAAATCTCAGAAAGTATGCAGGAACCTATGTAGTAAGTAAGCAGAAATTGAAATATTTTCCATTCCAGCCAAAACAGCTCAGAAAAGAGACAGAAATATTTCAGAAATCAACATTCAGAGCGAGAAAGAATGGTTTAAGAGACAATACATAAAGACAGATATTGAGGTATTTGTGACAAACATTCTCGTAAATGACACATTTCCAGTGTACATAGTACTGGTTTGACAAGAATCAATATCTAAAGTTGTTCCCTACCGGTGTTTGAGTTATTTTTTTCCTCCAATGTAAATAATGTTATCTTGGCAAGGTGCAAAATATTATTAGGCTTGCTAAAGAAAGCTGTGGTTGAAACAGAAGTTATTGGATGCTGAGCTGAACAAGTAGTCAAAGAGTTTTTTCTTTTCCTTCTCTGATTAAAAATAGTTATTCAGGAAAAAAATGAACTGTAGGGAGTAATGTGTCAAAATTCCTGAAGACAAATTTACTTTCATGCTACTGGATTGGCACAGTTACAGGACGGCAGCATACCTAACTTGACAAAAAGAAGTAACTTCATGAGAAGACAACCTTTACATAAACAGACATTAACTAGACTTTTTTTTATTCTTGTATATACTACCACATATTTTCTCCCATAAGTGTCTTTGATATAGCTCGTTTAAATGAAACATAATATAACCATCATTAAATAGTTTTATATCATAAGACTTTGTTGATAGTAGCTTATATTGTGATGATTCATGAATTTGTGCTTTTCAAATGGAATTTTCATCGGTTTCCTGGAGCTGAATTAACTGCTGATGAGCAGCTAGTCCCTTTGAGAAATTAGTCTTTTTAAAGACAACACAGTTTAAGAAAAATGGTAAAGTATGGCTTCAAGATCTTGAAGTGTGATATTGTGACATCAGACCATTTGAATAGAAATCTTGATCCTGGCAAACAGCCTACACAACACACAGAAAATAACCAATGTGTCTATACTGTAATGAGGAAGGGACACAAAATCAGAAAGATGGACAAGAACAATTATTCAGTAATTGCGATGAATGCAGTACTACATCTGTGGAGAAGGGAGGGTCAGTTGTTTGCTTTTCCAGGTGGTTCCACAGATCTTACAAATTTTATTTCCTACTTTCTATTGAAAAGGTCACGGTTAGGCACCCGGGAGTAGGTCAGCTTATGGTCGTTTCTGCTTTCCAAGTCAGATGGTTAGGTAATAGAATGATGTAATGAAACAAGATACAGATACATTTAGATTCATAAACAAGCACAAAGAAAAACCAATCAAACATTAGCATCAGATTTTTCAGGATGACTGATCACTGTTTCCTGTGTTCCAAAGAAAAAGTCATGAACAGCACCGTCATTAATGTATCATGAGAAAATGGTAGGAAAAAAAACAGAGAACTCTGTGTTCACACATGAAAATAACATATTCCTGTAGGAAATCACAAAAACAAAAATGAAAATGGTTCTTTTTTCCCATGAACATATCAGGTAATTGCCAATCTATAATCACTTTTATTTGGCACTGCAGCTGACCTATGCAGAAGAGGTTCTGGATTAAAACAAGAGAATAATTTGCAGATGTCTATAAAAGAAAAGGAAGAGATCTTTAGAGCATTTTCTTTAAAAACTTGAATACATTTTGTTTATTACAAGGTAGAATTTAAGACATTATTGGTTATTACAAAATGCTAAGATAAATGGTAGAACATGGTAGAATAAATATGTATACCTGACAATGGAACTATTTTAACAGCTTTCCCCAAAAAGACAAGAATTACATGAAGATCTTGGTGTGCTTTATTCTGCTCTGTCAATATATTTTACAAATCTCGTGCCAGTCAGCTACACTAGTTTGAAAGTTTATGTAGAGACTGCATTAGAAACAGCAATACAAAAGTTACAGAGAGCTGGCAGGTGAGGCAGAGGACTTAGTTAAGGGTCCGACAGGTTTCTTGCCGAGTAGCTGTGGATCTCTGCTATTCTGTCAAACTGTGTCATTTGGACAACTGAGAAACAGTCTAGGGGATCTTCCAAACTCTAGATCAAAGAGTAATGCTGGTAAACTGTCAAGTACACTGTTTGGACAGGCGTCATTTTTCCCACTTCTCAACATTCTGTCACCTTGGTTTCCCGTTACTACATGCAGTGCAGCACTCCATAGAAGGTAGGCTGTACTGGGAATGTCACAACCTTATCCTTGCAGACCACTCTGCAAGCTGTCACTGATGGCAATTTCTTGGTTAGGTCAGATACCACCTCAGTATTCACCAGAGCTTGGTTTCCTATTAACAACATATGCAAAATGTAACCTATATTTTTAATGCTTTCAGATTTATTATCAAAAAAGCATAAAAAACAGGGCTAAAATATTAGAGAAAAAAAATGGTATGACAAGAATCAAATTCACTTCTTTTGCTGAAGCAGATGTACATTTTATGAAAATATGAGTGCACGAAGTATTGAATAAATGATTTGTCAGACTGAATACATTCAAAGATCTTTTAATAATAGCTTCACTATCTTATTTATTTTCTACTGGTCATTTTATTCTAATTTGTTTCTTGCTGCCTATACAGCAATAGACTGTTCTCTGTGATCACTGTAATAAAGGTCTTTTTAAGTTAACAATTTAGTTTTATCTGGATATTTCTAGGAGAGAGCTGTTCTATAAACACTTGGACACTCACTTGTTTCCCTCTGCATGTCCAACAGTATATGGCACAGAAACCTGTTTTGCTAAAGACTTCTTGAGCATTTGTCTCAGTATTTTCTATTAATAAAGCTGTGAAAATTGCATACATTTTTAGTTTTATTTTATTTTTCTTCTTCTTGCAGGACTGCAATGGACTGGAGAAGTGGAGCTGCCATTGCTAAGAACAGCTATTTGTTCTGCAGTTTAAAGATCAAAGATTGACCGAGATATTTTCTCTTTGAGGATGCAAAATCTACATTCACCATATCCAAAATATTTTAAAATCTATTTTAAATAAGTTCCATTTAGTATTCAAGTATGTGTTATTTATTGTCTAAGTATGTGGATGCATTTCTAGTAACACGGTGCAACTAAACATGCTTCTAAGACATGACTATATGAACCCATGAATTCCCAGCAATACCGTGTTCCAAAACATCTGTGAAAGATGCATTAAAAAAACAAAACAACAAAATAAAACAAACAAAAAAACTAAGAAAAGCAACAGTAAAATGCACTCTCAGCTGTTGACTTGTAATTTTCCTTCTGTGTAACTTTTTTGAGTTCGGTCTAATACTAATTCACTCATGTGTACATGCCCACCTTAAAAATATAGCAGGGGAGGAATATAAAGACTTATCTGCTTTCTAGTCAACATTGTCATCAATGTTTAGTTTTATGTTAATGAAGTAACTGTTTTCAAAGTTACAATGCCATCCATGCCAAAAGCCCCTATAGAAATCCAAAGGGCAGAAAGACATAATTCAAAATCCATGGCAATTTAATATGAAAAACAGTATCTCAGAATAGCAAATCAACCAAACAAAGGAGAAAGAAGGGTAAATATAAAATATTGTGGAGTGAATACCATATAGTTTTAAGCTAAATTATAGTACTTACAGAACTAAGCTTGAATTAAAATATATTGCAGAAGAGATCAAAATCTTACCGACAGGCAATAAACCAAATTCCACAAACAATTATGAACCCATAAATTCCCATTTTCCTCATCATGTTAAGAACACTGTCCTTCACTGCCTCTTTTTGTCACACACACATTATGTTGTCTTATTGGACACGCTTTAATAAAAAAAATCCATTAAGATAAGAAATAAAAGACAAACATTGAGTTTGTTCTTGACAGTAGACAACTAATTGTGATAAAGAAGCAAGTGCTTTTTCATAAATAATGGGTTCATATTCCCATTTTGTAAAATAAAATAAAATGAAATTTCTAGTTATAACTGACTTGTATTAAAGTGAAATACAACATCAAACATTATTTCTCAAAAAAAAATAATAAAAGTAGTATAATTATATAGATCCATCTGAGTAATTTTTGTTCCAGCACATGTAAAAATATGTGCAAGAAAGTCAGTACTAATTGAAAAAATCTATTACAGAAGGTAAAGTTTTTCACTTCCCTTTTATTTCAGATTTAGGGGTCTTCTTAACAATAGACTGTAAAACCACTGATTTTGAGCTATGCTAATTTTACAAAACAGTAGTCTGGAGACCTTTGGCCGCAAAGGGATTTCTGAATGACTTTCATGCATTTTTTTAAAAACAAAAAAATTCACCAGTAGTTTGAAAAAAATGTAATAGTGTAACAGTGAAAATTGGTTTTGGTAAGAATCATTAGTATTCATAAATGTTGGTACTTGATTTTGTGAAAATCTATGCCTAAGGAATAATTGCTACTAAACCAAAACAAAGACTACTACTGAGTATTTTTCATTACAGTATTCATAATGATATTTGAATTAACTTGCAACATCTGAGAAATTAATCATTCAAAACAATTATTTCAGAATTGCCATTTCAATTTTTTTCCATAAAAGTAAATACATCATTAGTAGAGTTTTGCAGGGTTTTGGGGAAAAAAAAAAAAAAAATATATATATATATTGAAATTCAGATTTGCATTAAGCGTAATCCATTGAAAAATAAAACAATAATTGAATGCCATGGCTAATGAAAGCAGATACTGTAATTAATCCTTTTCATTGTTACTAAGCTTTATGCTAAATAAGGGGAGAAAAAGACAAACCTTTGATTGAGTCTGATGTGAATGTCAAAGACAGAGATAAATATTTAAAACAATTAATTCAAAGCTTCTTTACACTTTTTTCCTCTCAAAACTGCTTAAGCAAACAATTAAGTATGGAAAGTATCTTGGGAGTTTAACAGATGTATTTTTTTTTTCCTTAGATGATAATTTTTTTATACAAAGATACAAATATTCTTTTAATTTGAAGCCTTTAGAGAGACAGTATTCAGTTAGGAAAAACCATGTATTGGCTTACCAAGACATGGCACAAAAGAATGATTTTTTTTCTTTCTTTCTTTTTAATCTTACTTATTCACACCTCACTTACAAGTCTTCTTTAAGAAACATGACTCTAATTTCACCACTCCTACAATTTAAAATCAGAATAGCAAAATAAATTAAATGTTCAGAAAAAGCTTCCATGAGATATTTCTGATTGCAATTCTTCTCTATGAAAAGTTCAACAGAGAAAGAAGAGTTTCCTGTGGTTCAATTCTACCCTTTTTTACCTATGTAATTGTGAGATTACATGTAGAAATATCAGTAGAGTAGAAAATTGTTAAAATAAATCTACACACCTATTCAAGAGTGAGTAGATACTCCATTTTAATGAAAACTTTTCTATATATTTTAGAGGGGTGTGTGGAGTATGGGGAATAAACTGAGCCTTTTAGCTTTACTGAATTTACTAATAGTTGGGTTATTGATTCTGTAAAGGCAATAAACTCTGAAATAAAATCAGATAATCAACAACATCTCAAAAACATTCAGTAGAATGTGGGAGATACAATTATAGTAATTTTTAAAGTATTGACTTTTCTTTAGGAAGCAGCCATTTTTGTCTTCTTGGTTTAATGAAAATAACACAATCATCATTTCCTGAATTTTTTTTTTTTAAAAAAGGGAAAAAAAAAAAAGAGCATGAACTTTTTTTTCATTGTTAACACTGTAAAATGCAGATAAAAGATTCATAAATTCTTATTTCCAGGAAGCAGGCTATCATAAACACCTTTAAAATACATCAAAACAGTTTAATATTTATATATTAATGAAAATATTTAAATTAAGCATAAATAACTGAAAACATAAATTTACACTATCATCTCTTATAATAATATGAATTTCTAAAATTCAATATAAAATCTGAAAAAAAAAATAGAACATGTTGAAAGTAATTCTGTACTGCAACTGGGTTAATGAAATTATCAGTTAATAAGTTTAGGGACAGAATCATAAGTCACACTGAAATATACTACTATATTATTGTTATTATTATTAATTATTATTTATATTTAATTATTAATTATTATTATTAACAATAATAATAGCTTTTACAAAATAAGTTACAAAAGTAAGAATTTATAAGGAAAAGCATATGGAATTTGCAGAGAAAATTCAGTTAATTTTAATTGTTTACAGTTTATAATTCTAAAATCATCTGTCCCTGGATCTGTAGGTGTTCCAAAGATAATAAGGTCAAACTCACATTTTGATCAGTCTTTACCCCAGGTCTTTACCTTGCTCAGTTATCTCCAGCTGATGTGCTTCAGCCTCATAGAATTTCTTAATTGTCCCTGAAAGGATATCTCTTAGGCACAAGCTTGTATTTCACATTTTTATATTTCATCTTATTTCTGTTGCTGTGGTCCTTAAAGCACTTACTTTTTTCTGTATGATCTGACTTGTTTCTGATTGACAATTCATGTTATTTCCAAATTTGTAAAACACAACCTTTTAAAGCCAAGATAATTTAATACTGGCTGCACTGCCAACCTCTGAGGAACTTTCCTAGTCATCTTCCTCCAGCCTAATAACTGCTTTTCAGAGCTGTTTTATTTATTGCCTTTTTTTTTTTTTTTTTTAAGGATAATTTCTTAGCTACAAACTCTATAATTTTATCTTTCCAACTAGATCAAACTTTATTCATGTAATGTTTTAGCTACTGCCTTACTAACACTTGGAAATGATTTTATGATATTTCTTCAAGAAAAGGTTCTGCAATATGTTTTTTCTTGGCATATTAGCAAGATACATTGTTCTGCCACAATAGGCTTTCTGTAAAGTCACACTGTCTCTTAGTACATTTTCTGTTTTCTTCCCATTTTCTCCTAAATTGATTAATGGTGATGTGGTCCATCTTTTAGGTATAAAGAAGCCTGAATTGAGGCTTAACAGTTTTTGTTTGATCTTAGAATCTTAAAATTCTAGAATGGTTTGAGATGGAAGAGACCTTAAAGATCACCTAGTTCCAATCCCCCTGCCATAGGCAGGGACACCTCCCACGAGACCAGGTTGCTCAAAGCTCAATCAAACCTGCTTTTGAACATTTCTAGGGATAGGGCATCCACAACTTCCCTGGGCAACCTTCATCACCTACATTTTAATTCTATTACCTTATTCCCATAATTCACCCCCTTTAGGTTCCTTACTCAATATCACCTTTGTTAGTGGAAATGGTGCTGAAGCTTAGTTCTCTGTAACTGGCTTTTTACTAATCTCGCTGAAGATTTTTATTACTATTTGTTTTACTATCCATTGCAGGTTTTAGTCAGCTTTACTTCTGGCAATTCCATGCAATCCTTGAACTTTCTAACAACAGCCTTCCATCAGGTCCCTTCTTTCCAATAGGCTTTTGCGTTTTTATTAATCCTTTTTTATTTGGATCCAAACTTCGTTATATTATTTTTCTTATGTTTCTTGATATTTAAATAAGAGACAGTTTCTACAATTCAGATACATTTTGTATTAAAAATCATTAATCCTCAGCACAGTTTTTTTCATATCCCTTTTATTTTTCAGTTTGCCCTTTGAAAAAAAAAATAAATGTTAGCTACAGAGCTTTTGTGCTCTTCACATGAGAGGTGACTGTTCCTGAAGCAGCCCATGACTCTGTGGGAAGCCCACGTTGGAACAGCTTGCTAGGAAGGACTCATGAAGGAGAGGTTCATGGAGGACTCTATCCCATGGGAGGCACCCAGTGGGGAAGCACGGAAGGACTGTAAGGAATCCTTCTTGAGGAGGAAGGATCAGCAAGAACCACCAGCCTGTGAACTGACTCTAAACCCCGTCCCCTGTCCCCCTGTGCTGCTGGGGGGAAGGAGGGAGAGAAACCAGGAACAAAGTGATTTGGGCCTGGGAAGAAGGGAAGGGTGGGGGGTAACGTGTAAGCACTGCTCTTTGTGTGGTCTGTGGCCTGTGTGCATTTATTGGTGTGAAATTAGATTATTGTTTCTTTCCCCAAGTTAAGTCCATTTTGCCTGTGACCTTAATAGGTGAGTGAACCCTCCTTGTCCTTTGTCTCAACCCATGAGCTTCTAGTTGACCTTTGTCTTCCCCACAGTGTATGTGTGCAGGGAGGGGGGAAGGTGAGTGAGCAGCCACATGGCTGGTTTTTTGTTGTAGTGTTAGGCCCAAGCCACAACACTCATCTTTTTAGGCCAACAGGGTTTAGTCTGTACAAAAACCATAATAAAGTGACACAACATTTTATCTTTGCTTACTCTGTCCATAGTCAAATTATTCTTTCTATAGAAACAGATGACACATTCCACTCTAAATAAATACATTACTGGATTGCTATGTAAACTTCTGTTATTAACATTTTTTAATCATTGGGTTTTTAAATTTATAATTTAGACATTCCATCAGTTCCACTTAGGACTTAGAGAATCCCAAAATCTTTATAGAATTTATTTCCCAGCTTTACAATCACCTAGAACTGAGGTGCCCCATTTCCTGGGCAAGCACTGTAACAGCCTACATATTAGCAAAAGTTATCTAAAGTGATCCCAGTCCTGGTTTTCCTCCTTGCAATGAATCCACTGCAATCACAGGATGTAGTATGCAACATTATTGTTTTAAATAAAATGTTTTCTTATCTCAGCAGTCCTGAGATAACTGGTGTCCCACACTGCTTAACAGATCAGAACCAGGTAAAAGGAATCCTCTCCTACCTATTTGTCCCTCCAAATCACTCTAAAACAGAAGACTCTGCAAACAAGAGTGAGGAAAAGAGCACTGAGAGGTCTGGCAGATGAGAATCTTTAAGACTGGTATTTCTGCTAAAGCCTTGTGTCATTAAAATATGTCCTGAGTTAATTAAGTACTCTCAAATTACTCCCAAGAAATCAGCTCATCAGGGGTTTTTAATGAAGTTTCCATGTCTGGGGAGCTGCTAATAGGTTTTAAGAACCTGCAGAATTTTTCTGGTGCTGAAAAGTGGTCAATCTGTTCTTGAAATACAGCTGCCTAAGGTTCACACAAACAAATGCAAACAGAACTTGGTGGTGCCCACAATTAATGACATTCTGTGCCTTTGTCAAAATACAGCTAAGAAAGATATCTCAGTTTGGACTGTGATCATACTAGTATGCCAAAATAGAAAAATGAGACATTCTAGGATTCAGACTGTCTCAAGCCTGAATTACCTCTAGAGATGCCTTTTTTCCTTTGTTTCAGGGCAAGCCTCAGTCATCTATCTGACTCAAGTGGGTTTGAGCCCAGCCTGCAACTTTGCTTTCAACAAAAAATAATGATAGCTATTCACATTTTGTTATTTTTTTCTTCTAGAAGTACACACAATACCAGTAGACACTTTTCATATCCTGAAGTAACTTGCGCATTTCACACACTGAATAATGGAATTGTCACACAAGTTCGAGAGCAGTAAAGGTAAGGCTCAAAAATAATTATTATAGTGCTTGAAACTTGTTATTATTTTAAATGCACTGGCAAAAAAATAGGGAGAGAGAGAGTGAAAGGAAGGGGGAGGGGAAAAGATAAAGAAGTTGAGTAGCATAAAAGAATTTTATAAAATTAATATAATACAGAAGGACAGAGGTAAAGAACGTAGAGTCAGCATCTGCAGATAACATGCCATGTTGATCTACAGGAACCAAAAGTCTTATGGACAATAGCCTTGAAAGTAAACAAATAAGGTTTTAGTTATAAATCTTACCAAAAAAATCTAGTAATTAAAACACTTTCCTGTAATTTGTGATGCTGGTGCCAGTAAACAGATTCAATTTTTTTATGTCAGAAACATTATCCTCCCAAAGGGAAGCAATAATATCTGTCTCATGAATATTAGTTGAAAAGAAAAAATCATTTTGAAAATAATCAAAACACAGACAAAAAGGTAATCATACTTACTGCTTATAAGATGTGGCTAATATATGCAAATTTGTCAAAATTATAAATCTTCAATTACATATTTTAAAAAACTGAATACAAAATAAAAAATCAAATGAATGGATGTCTGATGAAAAAAAGTTTTTAAGAGAAATTTTTAAGCAAACATCAAATAAAAAATAAAAATGGCATACAGACATCTTCTTTGTTCATATTTTGCAATTATTAACACTGCAATTTTATTTCAAGAAAAATATTAAATACCTTTTGCTTTCTGTTCATTCATATATTTCTAGGAAGTTTTATCCCCTTCATGTTGAAGAGTATTAGGAAATAATATAAATTGAATGAAACAGGAAACAGAAGAAGGCAGTGAAAAGTAGAAGAAATTAAAGCTATCTTTTCAATTAAAAGAGCAATTTAAAACTGGTAGTTTTTCTATTTTTGAAACTTCCCAAAAAAACTTTCTCAAAATCCCCCAAAACTGTTTTTTGGTGTTTTTTTGTTTTTTTTTTTTTTTCATTTTCTATGCTTTTATATACCATCATTTCTTGGTAAAACTTCTGATCTCCAAATGCTGCTAACTGAAGATGTCTTCCTATATAGGAATATAAAAACCTTTTCACTGATGTGTATGAAAACAGCTTTCTTACAAGTGAAGTTTTTTGAGGTGACCTCTTCACATATATGCCCTCAGGTTTAATTTTACCTAATTCTAAACACCAAAAATATAAATGTCCATTTCTAACACCTTCAGAGTTTTACTGCAGTCATCCAAGAGAAAAAAAATACTTTAATGTGGCCAGTCCAGTGCACTAGAACTGCCAAAGGAGGTAAGTTGGTTCCTTGATTTTAAAAATAGGTTCCAGAAACTAAATTGCATGTTTACACTTTGATCTTAGCAACTTTCTTAAACAAGATTACCTTAAAAGAGATGAAAAAAAAAATATAAAAATATTATGAGTGGTTTCTGGTAAGACCTGACCAGAATGACAATATAAGCAATATAAGAAACAACAAATGCAATCTTAATATTATGTGTAGCAACTAATTGGTCCTTGGCAATCAAGGCTTTCACCATTTTTATATATATATATATATATATATATAAAAATAAAATATGGTTGGGTTTGTTGGGGTTTTTTTGTATTCCAGTGATACCTAAACAATGCTATTTTTTTGCATTGTGATACTGTAATTAGAATATCATGAATGGACACTCCAAGTATTTTTCCAGCTATAGGCTGCAGCTATTGAAGTTCTAATAGGAGATGCTCAATAGATTTGAACACCCTAAGTTCCTTTTGATCTTAGCCCCTTTGACTAAAAACATGGACTTCTCTGTGTGGAGGAAAAAAAGAAAAAAAAGAAAATTAGACTGTTTTCAGAAGGATAAGTATTTTGTGGTTCATATTCTACCTTACCTGGTAGTCCTCTTACAAAGTGAGCAAGTGCATTTTCTTCATTGAAAACATCAAGAATTCCAGGAAAGGTTCACTGCTCATTTGAACCTTAGTCATAGTGGCCCATTTAATAAAAGTAACAATCAAGAAAATAAGAAATATTCCTGAAATGCCCAGGTGATTCCAGTATCTGCATAGATCTTCACCAGACATGCACAGGATGATCCATATGTCTGCCTGATCACAAGCTTTATGTATCCTTAACCATAACAGAGTTAACAAGATTAAAAGGACTTTTAAGGAAAGCAGAACATTTTAAATAAAAAAGCAGAACATCTTAAATAAAAAGGATATGTGAGAGGTAGCTGTTTAGATTGATCCTACACTGATAAGCTGCCAGAAATGTGAAGGCAGAAAACTAACCTGCCTTCTTATTTCCTTGAGTAAGAAGTGCTCCAGCACTTCCAAAGCCTGGGAACTGGGTAAACAGATTTCAGCAAAAACATTCTCTCTCTTTAAACTCAAAGGCTAGTCATGTAGAGAGAAGTCAACTGAATCACAGAAGCACATTAAGCCATTCATGCCTTCAGGCAGACCCCCAGAAAGAGTGAGCAGATTTCCACAATTAATTGCATTTAGTATCCATTATACATCTGCATGATTACCTGTTTTGGGGCAGGCACCAGATGGACATATGTGGCATATGCAGCCCATATACCTGAGAGACAAAGTACTGACACTTGAGACCAAGCTGTTGAATTTAAGAATTTCAGGGAAACAGAGAGGTTTATCAACAGTACTCTGAACATTCATCTCCAGTGCTGCTGAGCAGCTCATAGGAAACCCATAGCGAACACCTGGATATAGCAATCTTATCTCCATGGTAGCAAAACCAGAAATCAAGCAGAACAGCAGTGAGCTATTGAGGGGAAAAGTAATCCCAGTTGGAGATCCTCTTCATCCTCTTGCAGTCATCCTCTCACTGGAAGAAGAGATCCCTACATGGACTACAGGAAGACTGCAATGGTGGGCAATTAGTTCATCAAGAGAAGAAATCACACTTAATTACCTGTGTGCAGTGAACTCTGTGAGTCATGTAGATAAGATATCTAAAAAGTGCTGGAGATGAAGGTACATGTAGATTTTAAATGAAAAAATTAGATAATTTAAAAGGCTCTAGAGACAACATTTAGGCTTTTAGGAGGAAAACTGAAGACTAAGCCATGCATAGTAGCATTCACTGAAATATTTTCAGGGTCACACATAGGGCCAAAAATAGAAGTACAGAGGCAATGCTTTAATCTATAATTGAAGGAAGAGAGCAAGTAAAAAAACATTCAGATTAATCAAGAGAAGTAGACACTTCTGAAATGAATGGCGCTGTTACAGGAGGGACTAAATGCAGATGAACTGTAAAGGAACCAGATGGCTGGCATTTCAAACAAGGCTTCAAAAAGCTTGTAAAGGAGTTCTTAAACAGAAGAATGGGGTAAAGTTGACAGCTGTGACAAAATATGTACTAGATACAAAGTGTTGAACTGTGGCACAGAGGTGCGGTGTTCAGAGGACTTCCAGTGAAGGATAGACAGAGGATAGCAATAGTCAAATGGAAATTGGAGAAGTACAGAGTGAAAGGATCCAATTATTATAATAAATAAAATGCTTCCTGAAGTGCTTCCATGACACTATTGAATGTCATGCTCCAAGGTTATGATTATAACTAACTGTTCAAAATCACTGTGAGACTTACTTGTTACGTGTCTGCATATTAGAAGGGTATTAAATCACAGGATGAAGAAATAAAGAAAGTAATTGTGAACAGTAGATTTACTGTGATGCAGGTGTAATATAGAAGTTTACATATTCTCACTAAAATTCATATTGTTGTATTTATTGACATACTGTGCTGCAATTTTTTCTTCTATTATTTTTTTTGCACATATCTGTGTACTTTTACATTGAAGCTCAAACAGAACAAATTTAGCAAAGACCTGAGTAAATACTTCTCCTGCAAGACAAAGTCAAGGCAAAGCAGCTAAGAAGGAAATTACAGTTTAATGTAGCAGAATTTGAACTTTGTAATCACTTTCAGCCTAATCACTGTGGTTTTATCACAGTAATTTATTATTTGCACTTTAAATGCCTCCCTATCTCTCACCACAATCAAGGCAAAAGGTCTTACAGAGGCTATAACACACTTTCTCTCCAAGTTTCCTGTATAAGTAGTTACTAGCTAACAGTAAGAGTTTAATTCAGATATTTTAAACTAGTTCTTTTCTGTTATAGCCATGACTGACTGAGTGCCACATTTCTGTGTTCGAGCGGGGCTTTCACTGTCCTAGAACTCCATACCAATGGAGAACAGAGAAGGGCAGAAATCCTTTAAAAGACAGTCAAATATTTTATGGGATGAGGTGAAAACCATTGGATTCTTAAAGATGGGAAGAGGAACTAGGGAGGGTCAGGAAACAAAACCAAGAAGCTGGTAAGGGGAGACTGAACCTGAGAAAACTACTTTCAGGAGGAGTGTGGAAGAAGGGTAGAACAAATCTCTCTTCACTGCAAATATATGTCACATCAACAGGTGGAAAAGAATGGAAAGAAAACCTTTAGTATGAAATTAATTTACAACACTTCTATTGTAAAACTCTTTTGTCCCCACAAGTTTTTTATTTTTTTGTGATTTGCACAGCCTGGATTATGGGCCAGTGTGCCTATTATATATATATATCTGTTAATCAGATGTCAACTAACACCCGAAATGGATAATAGTTGCTTTTAATGATTTTGAAGTTACAAGAAGAGAAAATTCTGATCCAAGTGTTATCATCCATGAAAAACTGGCTCTAGATACTATGTTCAAGAAATTATAGGTAACAGGATTATTTTAGAGCTGTCTGCAAGTATTTTACAAATTCAGTTCATTGTTTGTTGTTGGGTTTTTTTATTCCTGCAGCTGTTTCTATCAGTGCAGTAAGGCAGTCTATAGATCAAGCTGAAGTATTCCTCAAGACAGAAAAAGAAGTGCAGGGAAAAGAGGAAGCAGAGGTGCCTCATCAATGTCCCACTACCAAAACAGCACTTCATGCAATTATCAACAGCTCAAGGTTAGGAAGGAGAAAGAAGTTTCTCCATTTTCTCTACAAAGTCTGACCTACAAGGATGAAGACAATGAGCTTTGCAATCAGATTAGGGTGGGTCCTTGACAGCGGAATGACTAGATCTTCCTCAAAACTTTCATCTGTCTGCTTATGAATATAAGGCCCATCAGAAACAGACAAAGGTTAAGAAGGTCACAACATGGGAATATTTATGAACATTAACAAATTGGCAAGTATACTGGTTTTATGCCAACAAGATATTATTACTTTCAGTATGTAAGGTCTCAGAAAGTAATTTAAAGAAATGGATGCATTGAAGTATATTTGAATGAGACAGCACCATCTGTTTAATAAAATATATTAAGCTTCATTTGATTACAGAATTTAAAGACAACAATATTTCAAAAAAAGTAACTAACCTGCCTTGTAAAGAGATATATAAATATCTATTTAATCATATTACTATTGAAGTTATGATTATTTTATTGCAGAATTACAGAATGTTTGGAGCTGGAAGGGACCTTGAAGATCATTGAGTTCCAGCTCCCCTGCATGGGCAGGGACACCTCCCACTAGAACAGGCTGCTCAGAGCCCCATCCAGCCTGCCCTTGAACACCTCCAGGGATGGAGCCTCCACAACATCTCTGGGCAGCCTGTTCCAGTGTCTCACCACCCTTACACTGAAGAATTTACACCTGATCTCTAACCTAAATCTCTCTTCTTTCAGCTTAAAACCATTACCCCTGTCCTCTCACTGCAAGCACCTGTAAAAAGACCCTCCCCAGCTTTCCTGTAGGCCCCTTCAGGTACTGGAAGGTCACTATGAGGTCCCCCCGGAGCTTTTTCTTTTTCAGACTGAACAACCCCAAGTCCCTCAGCCTGCCCTCATGAGAGGTGCTCCAGCCCTCGGATCATTTTCCTGGCCCTTCTCTGGACACGTTCCAATAGGTCCACATCTTTCTTGTGCTGGGGGCACCAGAGCTGGATGCAGTATTCTAGGTGAGGTCTCACCAGGGCAGAGTAGAATCACCTCTCTCCATTTGCTGGCCACACTTCTTTTGATACAGCCCAGGATGGAGCCTTCTGGGCTGCAACTGCACAATGGTGGCTCATGTCCAGCTTTTGATCCACTAGTACCCCCATGTTCTTTTCCACAGGGCTGCACTCAAGTGTGACCTCCCCCAGCCTGTATTTATATCTTCGGTTACCAAGATGTATATGTAATGAATCTTGAAAAGTTTTGGGTTTTTTTCTGTGAATGTGTTTTTTTCTACTGTGTGCTTATTTTAGAAGGAATTTAGAATCAGCATTTTTAACATGCTTTTTTTGGTTTTGTTTGGGTTATTTTTTCAAATATATTAGTCAATTAAATACAGAACAGTGTAATGTTCGTCTTTCTGGAATATTCATCACAAATCTAACAAACAACCATAATCTGCCCAGACATTTTTGTATTTGCTTTTGTGTAGCATGGCTTATTTCTGACACTTCTCTTTAATCCATAATGCTGATCAGTTTTGCTGAGGCCTAAGGCAAATGATGTATTTCCCCTTTGGTTCTGAGTCTTCAATCACTTGGTGGCTGACACCCTCAGGATAACACAAGGGTTTCGCTGAGCAAAATTAATGCCCTTAAAAGATAGGGTGGAGTTTCAAATATGGACTTCATTATCCACAAAGATTTCACATGCACATTACAAGAGAGAAAAGCAGTTAATTGCACCATACTATAGTGATGTTTTCTACAATTTCCTGCACTTTAAGGAAGCAAAAGACTAGGTATATGAGTTCTTTAGGCAATAAATATCCCTCAGAGATAACATGGGATTCCTGTTTATAAGATTTCACAGCAGCAGATTGTTTTCCAGTCTGATATTTCTTGTGCCTGCAGAAAGCACTGCTTATTGCACAGACTAGCAAGGAGAACAAATTATGATGATGCCTGCAGCAAATGACTTGCTCTGTATTGCTGTCCATGGGCCACTGATTTGGAGGATTTCCTGGGACTGAGACTAAAAGGAAATAGCTTGTCTCAAACAGGAAACATTCTATATGCTCAAAAACAACGTATCACTTTTCAGACCAGAAAATCTGTGAACATCAACCTTTTTCTCTCAGGAGTTAACTACATGCCACTGAAATACTGCTGCATTGCCTTTTTTTGCAGTAGTGCTTTGTGCTAATGTAGTACTTGTTTTAGATATCATAGTTTTGTACAGTAAGTGTTGCATGTATTCTAAGAAATTGTCTTATGATCACTGATGGTAAAGGAGACTTTTTCCTAGTGTTTTCTTAGTTGTAGTTGATGACAACCTCTTTCCATGGCCATAGCATTTATAGTGGCTATTCCCATGTGTTCTACCTGATGTTAATAAAGCATGAGTTTGCACAGTAGTGTTTTCCTCAGCCATGACACTGGAACTGGCAAGAAGCAGCAGACTTCTGTTTTATCAATACTTACAGAAATGTGAGCATTTCTGAACTGATCTCTGCTGATGTGCAGAATCCACACTCAGTAAACTAACTTGGGGAATGCAGCCATCAGCCAGCATTAACATGAGCATGTACGCACGATACAGTCACCTTGCTTATTCCCTTAATATGTCAGCTTAGAGGAACTGCTCACTCATTAATTTCCAAAGTACTGGTGATATTGGTACTATGAGGCCATCTAAATGCCACTTAGATCTTAATGATACCTACTATAATACCAGTTACTGCTCCACTCCTTCCTTTTTAATGATTTTGTTTGCATATAAAGCATTTTGTTACTGTTTTTATGGTATTGACAGACTATATCTGTCATTAATTAGTACTAACAGGAATAATAAACTGCTTCTTAAAGTTTTGTTGATACCTTCCATCCTGATGTGATATTTAGTTGCTGAGTCTCCACTCCAAAGAGGCTGTCAATGCAACTAACTATGGGATGGTTTTGTGATATTTAGTAAACTAAAGCCACTAATTTGATTTTCTGACTGAAGAGTTGATCTCCTGCTTTAATTAAATCTTTTGAAGTCTTATTTGATATGAAGGTCTAAGTGAAGGCTGTAGTAAAGCAGGTTGTACCCTGCAGCCCATGCAGGACCAGAGTGGAGTGGATACGCACACTGCAGCCTGTGTAGAACCCATGCTGCAGCAAGTGGCTGCCCTGAAGGAAGATGCAGTCTGCAGAAAGCCAGTTCCAGAGCAGGCTCCTGGCTCTATGGCTGGAGGAGAGGAGCCCACATGGAAGCAGTATGTTTCAGAAGGAGTACAGCCCATGGGACAGATCCATGTTGGAGCAGGGGAAAGGTGTGAGGGGGAAGGAATAACAGACAGAGTTATCAACTGACCACAGACCCCATTCCCTCTCCCCCTGCTCTGCTCAGGCTGAGGAGATAGAAGAGCTGGGAATGAAGGAATGAAGTTGAGCCTCAGAAGAAGAGGTGAGGGCTTGAGGAGAAGGTGTTTCTAATTTTTTCTTTTTTTTTTTTTTTTTTTCCTCACCATCCTACTCTACTTTTAATTGGGAATAAGTTAAATTTATTTTCCCCAATTCAAGTCAGTTTTGTCTGTGACTTTTTTCATCTTATTTTCCCCCTTTGTCCTGTTGAAGAGGGGGAGTGAGACAGCAGTTTGGTGGGCACGTGGTAGCCAGCCAAGGCCAACCCACCGCAAGCTTGGATGCAAACAACAGCTTCAACTAAACCAATTTCCTTCAGAATCACTTCTGTTAAAGTAGTTTACAGTTTAAATCTGGAAAAAAATGTTCAAATGTAAAGACTGATTTAATTCTTACGCTTAAACTCTCTTCATGTGATTAACTCATCATTTTTAATAGTAATCATGCTTATTAAAAGCTGCATATAAAATATTTGCAAAACAAACTAGCTTAATATTTCAGAAAACATTTAGGATAGAAGATTTTTAAAGCAAATTGCATCACACTGCAAAACACATGTTGTGAAGAAACTAACTAAATGGTAGTTCTGCTGTGGTACAAGAACAGCACAAGCCAGTATGACAACAATTTCTTATTCTAACAGATATTCATGTTTCACAGTATTGGACATGTATGCATTCCAGTGTAGTTATCAGACTACAGCTGAATGAACTAGGGCAGTCCCAAAACTTATTAGTATAGTAAGATTAACGGTACTGTATTGAAGTCTAATCAGATTAGTAATAGTTTTATAATTTCTAATGTGATGAATACCAGTCAATACTAATGTAATAAAAATGCCTATTCATAGGATATGCCCTTCTGTTATAAACACATCAGTTGCATTTTGGTTCATTGTCAACCTGACCTGTGAATGCAAAAGACAGAATGAGAAATGTTGTTTGTACTGCAAGTAGCTAAGGTTTGTATGCATCTCTACAAAGTCCAATTATTGTTCCACATGAGAAAAAAAGGATGTGGTTCTTCAGGCATAAGAAGAAAGACTATAGAAATTGGGATCCCATTAGGCAGGTCACTTGCAAGCTGAATTCCTAAACTTATTTACAGCTGATTATATACTAAGTGGCATAGTTGCTTATGCATGATAATTGATTCTCTAAATGGGAAGGAAGGCCAACAGCAAAAGTAATCTGCAATACCACTCCCTAAACAATCCACTACTGAAAGTACTCAGAGACAAGCCAGTTTTAAATTGGTGTTCACTGAAAAATAAGTACATTTCCTGTATCATTATTCTTCTCACTCTTCACAAGACTTCACTGGACTTAGATGTTATTCAATTAAAATATGAAATTAGGCATTGACTGCTTCTTCTCCCTTTAATATAAATGAAATGGACAATAAATTTAAGGAGGTTTTTGCCTTTTTTTTTTACTAACAGTTAAAAAGTACACATAGCCCAAAAAAATCCCAAGACATTTTGGATGAGAGATTCTTCCATAACAGGTAGCTGCCATACATTACGAAATTTCTCACATCCATTTGTACTGTTTATGAGGCAGTACCTCACTGCAAAAAGAAGGGATTTCCTATTCTCTGATCAAATTATAGAAGAAAGCAAAAATGTCCAACATTTACAGACTGACCCCTATGCTTCTGTGGACCTCAGCAAAATGAGTAAGTTGAGAGAATACCATTGTGACTAGGCCCCTGAAGCCCTCTTCAACTCTCTAGTTTGTCTCTATTACCTATCAATATATATATTCCTTTCTTTTCTAAATTGTGATTGGGAATGAAAGCCATCAGAATCTCCTCCTTTTAACTTCCAGAAGTGCTATTACCTCCATGGGGTGGGGAACAAAAACACTTGCTTTCTTTGAGATCTATAGCCAAAGTTATGGGAAGTTTGAAAGAAAGTATTAAAAATTAAAATAAAAATCATTTTTTAAGAGAATCAGGGAGTATACAAAATAAAATATAAAGACAAAAAAATGAAATCCTTTCCAAAGTTTTGCAAATAGGGAATTTAATCAGATTTTCTAAAGTAAATCTGTGCCCCAGATCATACTGATTGTCATAGCTATAACTCTTCCAAAATCTCAAAATCCTCTTTAACTTAATATTGCACTTAAAAATGAGAAGATAGAACCATGTTCCTGTTTTGCAGCAAGCAATTTAGGCGCAAAATAGACTTTTGTAGAGAGCATCTGCACCATAATGAACACTTCAGTTAGTGTCACTGTCCACCTAAGTAGGCAGAAAAGGCTGTCTTGTTTTCTGTACCACTGCACTAAATGGAGAAGAACTGATAGTATCTCTCTGTTGCATCAATGTGTATGTTTTGTCATTGTGTACTCTGTAGTGCTTTTAAGCAACAGAAGAAGAAAAAAGCAAAAATACAAATGTCAGGGTTTTAAACTTTTTTTTTTTTTTAATTAGCTCATCATGTAGAATTTTACACAAATTTGAAAATTAAACTTAGTTCCAGAAAGTTTTATAAAGTGTATGCTCACTTCCTTTTGCTAATTACATTAAGAGAAATAAATAACATTTTTCATTTAGGCTCAAATCCTACTTAAAAAGACACAATACCAAAATGAGGATCATTTGTGCGAAATGAATGAGACTCTGATTAGTCTTTAATAACTTGGGTAAACTAGTTAATGAAAAACAAAACAAACAAGAAAAAAACATATTACTCAGGTTTTATTTAAATTGCTGACAAAAAGCAATTGGTTGTTGGTGTTTGTAGTTGGTGACCTGTTGTCAATATACTCCCTAAGCACTCCAACACTGTGATGCATGGGCTCAACTTCATGCCCAGGATCCTAATTAGATTTTCTGTCAATGCCTTCCACCTGTAAAGCATAAGTAGGCTTGAGTTTACATATCAATTTCCTATGTCATATGGTCATCTCAGAATGTTGGTATAGCTTTTGGTATTTTGACTGTTATGGTGTAGTGGTTTAGTGGTTAGGGATTACAGGGTGAATGGTTGAACCTGATCATCTTGAAGGTCTTTTCCAACCTTGATCGTTCTGATTCTATGACTTAAAAATACAGAAAGACCACCTTTGTGAGCAACAAAAAGGGCATATATCTTCATTACCATCCCCAAACCAAAGAAAACCTTTTCCCTCTCAGGAGATACAAAAGGATCAGTGATCCTGCACTCTAACCTGTATTTTTGAAGTTGGCAGTTGAAGTGTATTTCAAAAGGAGAAGGATGAAACCCAGAAAAGATTTTCCCATCTTATTTCTAGCTGTTCAATATCTTTACAGAAATTATGCCAATGTCTTGCATGCAGTGGTAAAACTCAGGTATTTAACATCTCTTTGGCACCAGCTGGAAGTCAGAGGGAGCTCAAGTCAATACAGAGTGATAAGGCAGCTCTCTGTACATGTGCCAAAATATAGAAGCAACTCACACAACATATATGATATAGGTTTCTCTGTCAAAAAGGAATATCCGAATATGACATGTCATTCTAATACAGTGCTATCACACCTTGCCAAAAATTGGATTTGTCCAAGGGTTTGATTTCAAAGACAGCAACACTGTATCAGTTCCAGAAATAAGAGAAAGAGCCAACATATCAAATATGAAAGGGAGAGCCAACAAATCACTGGGAAAAAAAATAACATAATCAAAGATACTGAGCTGTTCTGTACCTGCAGATTGTTCTAACTTTGGAAGACACTAAAAAGTGAAAAAGGCAGTAAAAATGAAATCTAGAGCAAAATTAACATTTAGATATGCATTTGTAGCATGAACAAATAAACAGGACAGAACTTACAAAACAGTCTTTCTTATTGCACCAAAATAATAACTAGGCAGTTTAGGAGCAAACACAGATGAAAGCAACTCTACCACCAGGGAATGTTGAATGGCTTTGCATAAAGTGCACTGAAATTTTGCTTACCAATTACCGCTATCGTGCAAAGTTCTATGGGGCAAAGTGCAGGATACAAGTTATCAAAAATATAAAAAAATTAAGAAAGGGGAAAAAAAAATTGAAACTGAATCTCCAAAAGCGTGTTACTGAAGTGTGTATCAAAGTAAGGTCCGAAATATCTGAGACTGTTAAATGTTGTACTCTTGAGAAATCTCTCATTCCATGAGAAAGAACTGCATTTCAGTCATCAACAGGGTCATCAGAAGGTGTAATTCATTAAATTTACACAGCGTTTTGAACTATTCTAAGAGGCAGAGGGATTTTAACTATTAGATGATTATCAGAACAAGCACAAACTTGATATCAGTGATCAAAGGGAAATATGACTGCAAGTGCCAAATCTTGCATATGAATTATTTTAAAACATTGTTCTTTGTATATGCAGATGAGGACTCAGATAGTGTATTCCATCACCATTTCCAATGTGTTACTCTAATAAAAGTTTGTTGTGCGTGTGATATCTGACGTCATTTGCGTCTTAATTTCACCATTTGGGATCACCTTTAAACTTCTTCTCAGGTCCTGCCGGGCAACAAAGGGTGCAGCTGCTGTGTGGCTTATCCCAGGAGAGGGAAGGCAGAATCCAGCCGCCCCAGCCTCCCACTGCAGTGAGGAGTGTTAGAAAGCAAGGAGGTTCTGCCCCATCTCTTGTAAGACCGCACGCCAGCCCCGGTGCCTCTTTGTGCACCCGATGTTGTGTGATCTTTGTTTTGTCCTGGCAAGATCATAAAAAATTGCCACGTATCCGAATACTGGATAGTGACACCCTCATGCTGGAATTCTTGAAAGTAATACGGGAAATTTAGTGTAAATGGTGAGAAAGGGGTCACCTGCTTTGACGACAAAGAGGAAAGGTGGTTCCAGAAAACGCTGAATCTTTCTAAGAGCGTTTTTCTACCATGGATTTACTAGATGGAATTACTTTTTCTGGTATGGAAGGACAAAATGTCATCAAGGTGCATTTTTCAATCTCACTTAGATTATGTTTCTAAATGCAAAACTGGTCATCCTCTTCAAATTACTCCTTTTTTTTTTTCTTTTTTCTTTTTTTTTTTAACCACTAGAAAATATATATAATCACAAAATCACACAGAATCACACAGAATTTTCATGGTTTGAAAAAGACCTCTAAGACCAGCATGTCCAACTGTCAACCCCTGCCTACCTCCTCACAAAAAAAACAAGAATAAAAGCCCACCAACCACTAGAGCATGTCCTGAAGTGCCTCATCTACACGGTTTTTAAATCCTCTGTGGATGGTGACTCCACCACCTCCCTGGGCAACCCATCCCAGTGTACCTAAACGCCTTTTATATTGTGCAAGACTAAAGAACTGCTGTTGTTCTTGGTTGGAAGCATGCATTTACATATGGCCAAATGAATAGTTCTCTAAAGTCCATGGACAAAATCTACATATAAGGGAAGCTTAAAAAAACAAAAACCAAAAACAATGTGCATGTGTCTGATTAAAGAACTGAATTCTACCTGCAAAGAAATGCCACAAGTTATCACTGATTAAATTACATTTCAGTGCACTTCACGATTTGTACTGTGAGAACCAGAAGCAGAGCTTCTGATTCTTTGTCATGTATTGATTTTTTCAAAGTGGTAGAGTTTCTTCAGTCCTGCACAAGCAAAAAAAAATCCAGCTATACTTACCACTGGTACACAGAGCTCTGACTTCGGTTGAGAAGGAAGAATCATATCTTATCATGACATCATGAGACAGAGAGAAATGCTACTTCAATACCCTGCATCTTGAAATACTTAAAAGCTGATGTGGAAAGTCATATAAACCTGAATTATCACTCATTTCCTTTTTCCTAATACAGAGATCAAGTGGCAACATAGAAAACACAATTAAATAAAAAAAAGGCACTTGTTTAGCAAGCAAGTTTAAAACAATATGGAATTTATATTAAAATATATATATTTGTCTACACAAATTGCAAGTTATTTATCACCCTGCCAATCTGAGTTCCCTTAAAGCTAAATAAAAGTATCTAAACTTTTACAGATTTAAGGAATTATTAAAAAACCAGAACAAATCGTAGCTTTTTTAACTTTTGTAGTACAGTAATAGTGCCTGGATAGAGTTCAGTATGACTGTCTATCTCTGAAGCAACATCACAATTTATTAAGGTCCCCTTATTTAATCCCCCCATCATAAGCCTGATACTCATAATTTTCATATCACAAAGGACAAATACGCAAACTTTTGTATTTGAATGTCTAATTTATGCTCACCATCCTCTTTTCCTAAGCAGTAAATGGTAGAGAAGAAAGCATTTTCTGCAGTTTCTGGGTGCTTTTATCTGAGGAAAAGCAGTTACATGTCATGTCCCTAAGGAATCTGATGCTCTCTTATTTCCCTGACCCTATTTCCATTCTGAAAGAAAGGAAACTATCCCATAGAAAGTTAACATATTTGGAGATCAGTAGGACTTGCAGTATGTAAATTATATGCCCTTCTCCTCAAGACCCACTCTAATCTTTTGGGACAAGGGCATATAAGCTCTCAAAATGAAATACCTTATAACAGAATTGTTCTATTCCACTCTTTTAGATCCTCTCTCAAGGGGGAATCAACACAATTCCAAGTCTCTGAGGAAAACAACACAATAAACTATACAGTTCAAATTTAATATCAAAGGGCACTCCTGATGGATGAAAGACCTTGAGACTTACCCAGTAAGATTTGCAATGTTTTTCTTTTAATTTGTAGTTCTTAATTGACTCATAGCATCTCTTTGGAGGGAAATTTGTATTCATTTTTTCACCATTGTAGTCACCATTTTAATAAAGAAAGACAGACAAAAGCATTCTGAAGCTGGAGGGCTACAAAAGATATTTCTTTTAAGGAGGAAGGAATAATGATTGCCTTTGAGCTTTAATCTGGATGACACTTCTCCCAGAAAATAATCCTCTGGCAGAAAATATTTTTTAGGGTTTCTTTTTCCTGTTTCACTGCTCTTTGTTGTCAAGAACAGTTATTTTTTACAGATAGAGAATTACTATAATAATGTTCAGCATGGTTCGAGTGCCTTGCTTATTTCAACTTCAGAAACAATGTTGGAAACTGTATTTAAAAGCTGCCAGGGAGATGGAAAAATAAAATTAAAGCAAGTCCTTAGATGAAGCTAAATGCAATAGGCGATGAAAAGCTGTCTAGTTTCTTGGATTCTCATGTCTGAGGAACGAGGTAGAGAAGGGGAGTGGAGACCATAGAGGTGCCAAGCTTGTTTGCTCTCCCTAAGAGTGCTCTCCTTTTAAAAGAGCAGATGGGACCATACTGGGTTAGATGGATCACTGACAATGAATGCCAGTAGAGCATTTCTTATCTCCGAGTCTTCAGATCAGAGTGGAAACTTGTATTTTTAAACTGAATATGGAGTTGTCAGTGAAATAATTGTTGTTTTCAATAGAACCAGGTTTTTGTGCTGTAGTTCTTGGCTATCTGTGCATATAGATACCGCATGTAACAAAAGAAAACTGTAAACATTTAAATGGACTAGAATACTATGATTGTGCAGAACGATATTGAAATTAGCTGCCTTGTACGCCTTAAATATAGTAAGTCACAAATACGTATTATCAGGTAACAAACACCAGCTCTTTAGAGCAAGCAGGTTATTCTTGTTCAGCTTTTTCTATCTGGCATCTAAACAAAAAACTTCTCATCAGGACTAGTTAAAAAAGAACTCAGGTTTAGTGAAGAGGGAAGAAGGAAATTATGCTTAATCTTTTAAAAACATATGCACCTAGTTATTAACCCTAAATTGTACTGTTTGTGCTTCTGTACACTTACTGCAAAGCTGACTTGTGGTACTCACAGGTACAAATGACTGAGCTGTAAGATTTTTTCTTCCTACATGTGTCTACTATATGCAAACAATTTAACTAAACAATTTTTAATAACCGAAGTGAGACAGAGAGTAGGTGTTGTTTTGATGTTGACATGTATCGAGCATTAATTAACCTTTAGTTTACAGTAAATTAATACTTTCACTACTGGAGTGGTCTTTAGTACTATATCTATGGATAAAAGCAGCTTACCTGAATAACATGTTTCAGCTTGTCAATAATTTGACTTATTGCAGGATCTGTTCCCTTCACTTTTACTTCTGGATTTGAAGACTGAGCTTTGATTCCATTGCCAACCACACGATGAGTATAGCTAGTTTAATACACAAACATACACACGAAAATGGCTTAGTAAGTTATTCTACTCTCAGTCATCTTCTAGTTCATATTAACTCTCATGGCACCAACATTCACTTTAATGAGATGCATTAATTTTGTGCATATATTTTTCACAGAGAAAAAATACACCATAATATAATTACTACATTCCACAAGGTTGTATTATTTATTATAGCTTTAAGTTTACTACAAGAAAAGAGTTATCTACATTTTGAAGCAAGAAACATTCAGCCCTCTGCATGGATTTTTTGTATGTGCAAAGACATTTTGGTTTTGCGAAACACAAACTATGTGATGATTGTCTAAAATTACATGACATTTCAGGTTTTTAAAACAAACTCTAAGTTCTACACACACAGTATGTTCAGAACTACACTTTAAGTTTCCTATTGTTTTTGTGAATAAACATGCAGAAAGTTTATGTCATGACAAACGACAAATTGTGCAAAAATTATTTAACAGTACATAACTGATACAAGTACACAGTAGGCCAAAATTTACATAATAGATAG
The DNA here is from genome assembly GCF_020740795.1 of Apus apus. NCBI lineage: Eukaryota > Metazoa > Chordata > Aves > Apodiformes > Apodidae > Apus > Apus apus. The sequence continues at coordinate 50,152,941 of NC_067282.1, read as the reverse complement.
ATATGTAAAAAGAAGCAACGTAAACCAGATATATGTTCATTCAGAAAGAACTGCTGCAGTAAGTAGAACATTGTTTCTAATATATCAAAGCTCAAAATAGCGAGACTAAAATGAACCATCTATCAGAATTCTGTAGCTTATTAAAATGCCATTCTTAATTCAACTTCCCATGTTATATTTAATCCTCAAGTTGTGCAAGAAAAAATTAATATCTACCTTCTCATCACAGATTCTGTACATTATGCAAATACCCTCCATATGTTAGATTTTATGAGAATACACTACAAGAGGATAGGTCTATATATCTCTGTCTCAAAAATATTTTGCCAGCTGTTACACTGTATGACAAAGAAAGGAAAGAACCCTATCAGGAATGGAGTAAAAAATGCCTAATTCCTGCTTATTAGATCTGCATATGGGCATAGACAACACAGCAGATTCAAATTTTGCAGACTCTGCTTTATGAAAAATATTGCAGCTCCTCTTAGCTCTGCAGAAAACCTTCCATGTGTGCTAAACAATGAACACTGTTCATTAAAGCAGGGTTGCCACATAACAGCAATATTTCATCTTTGATCTTTGCTTACATATCACCTTAAGTGAGATTGAGCATATTTCTAAGGAAGCATACACAGACCCAGATATCATTTCTATAATGACATTGGCCATGCTCATGGATATAAGTTAACCCTGTCACACCAAATTACTCTAAGCTTTCCATAGGTCCCGGAGAGCACAATTTACCTTCTATATTGTGTGACAAAAATTAGTAGCTCCTCACGGCATTATGAGAAGATACTTTTTGGACTACAAGTTCTGCAAAATGCTTCAAAAGTAAACTAATTCTGAGGCTCAACAAAATTTTGCCCAACTTTTAAGGTATTAAGAGCCAGCAGTCTTTCATCACTTAAGTCCTTTACAGCATTGGATTTCACACAGTAAATAATAACATTCTAGACCTTCTACATACAGCTCTGCATGTGCTATTAAGGGCAAGTGTACTCTATTTCTTCTGCATGCAATGAAGTTCACTGGAAGCAGATATAATATCAAATTTCAATTCAATTATGTATCCAGATATCACAGCAATGATCACTTAGAATTAGTCACAAGTTAAAGATTCCAGCTTTATTCAATCTTCATTTGAGAAAATGAAGCTGTATCCAATATTCAGGACATACTGTATGAACTTATGGTAAATACTAAAAATAATAAGCTCATTCCTGAAGCCATTATGGAACCCTTTACTGATTCACCAGCCATACTATTACTTGGAACAGATGTTCATGATACACAATCAGTACAGCAAGGCTTTAATGCACTTCATGTAGTTCACTGGAACACTGTAGTTGAAATGAGTTTTTTAAAAATCTTCATAGCACTGTTGAATACATTGGATATATGAACTGTTCATATTCATCACAAAGTGGTATTTTGGTTTATAGGAGACAGCTTTTTGTACTGTCTAGTAGTGATGGAGCAATTTGCCAGCTTGTAGTAATGAGGAAAAGCTTTTTATAGGGATGTGTACAAAATCTGCAGCCTTTCTGCTAGACTTGGAGGAACATTTAATGCAGCAATTTCAGCAGAGTTAGCAAATCTTACAGTAGCTTCCAAAGATAAAATTAAAAAACCCGTCGAACCTGAAAACCTTCTCCAAGATTTTCCTCAGAAATCCTTTTTTCACAGTCATTTGTCTCAAAGTGGTTAATTCAATATGGAATTCCTGCCTTCACCATTCAAGATGAACAATACTGCACTCAAGAGATGGACAACTGGTTTAACTCAACACATTGGTTTAATGCAGCACAGCAGTTTCTCTTCATGCTACAACACAATAAAAAACAAAACACCTTAAAGGTTATGACTGTCCTTTCTATAGTGCTCTCATTTTCTGTTTCACAGCATGCAAAACCTATGTCCTCACTTTCTGTCACTCAGAATTCTTCAATTAAACAACTTTTTTCAAATGCTGTAATCCCAGCTTTTACACATGTGCCTATAGGCTGCATAACTATGAGAAAAATAATGTCCTTTTTCTTTTTTTAATTCAATTGATGATCACAGAATTATGGAATGGTTTGGGTTGGAAGGGACCTTAAAGATCATCTAGTTCCAACCCCCCTGCCATGGGCTGGGACATCTTCCGTTAGACCAGGTTGATCAAAGCCCCATCCAACCTAGCCTTGAATGCTCCTAGGGAGGAGGCATCCACAGCTTCTCTGCCAACCCATTCCAGTGTTTCACCACATTCACAGGAAAGAATTCCTTCCTAATATCAAATCTAAATCTACCTCCTTTCAGCTGGAAATTATCCTGCCTCATCCTATCACTCCAAGTCTTTGTAAAAAGTCCCTCCCCAGCTTTCCTGTAGGCACCCTTCAGGTACTGGAAGGCCACAATAATGTCTCTCTGAAGCTTTCTTCATGCTGAACTACCCCAACTGTCTCAGCCTGTCTTCATAGCAGAGGTGCTCCAGCCCTCTGATCATCTTCATGGCCTTTCTCTGGACTTGCTCCAACAGCTCCATGTCCTTCTTTTATAGTGGGCTTCAGAACTGGAGACAGTACTCCAGGCGGAGTCTCACAAAAGCAGAGTAGAGGGGGAGAATCACCCCCCTTGACCTGCTGGCCATGTTTCTTTTGGTGCAGCCCAATACAGTTGGCTTTCTGAGCTGCAAGCACACATTGCTGGCTCATGTTGAGCTTTTCATCAGCCAACACACACAAGTCTGTCTCCTCGTGGCTGTTCTCACTTAATTCTCTACCCCACCTGAATTTGTGCTTGGGATTGCCCTGACCCAGGAAAAGTGTTACCAATTAATTTGGTTCTGTGTCTCCCACTGCTAGTCATTCTGCTATAGTCCATATTCTTTTCAGACTCTCTCAAAGGCAAAATACATTTCTGCTACCCAGGTAGAGGAGCTTTATTATCTAATACTTCCTTGAAAGACCATCAAGTCCAACCATAACCTAAATCCTCCTACCATAACCTAATTTACCCGTTCAGTGATTAAATCATGTCGCTAAGCACTATATCTATATTTATTTTAAACACTTCCAGGGATGGTGATTCCATTGCCTCCCTAGGCAGCCTGTTCCACTGTCCAACCACTTTTTCAGTAAAGAAATTCCTTAGCCTCCACTTCTTCAAACTAAACAATCCCAGTTCCCTCAGCCTCTCCTCATAGGATTTATTCTCCAGACCTTTCACCAGCTTGGTAGCTCTTCTCTGGACATGCTCTAGCAACTCAACATCCTTCTGGTAGTGAGTGGCCCAGAACTGCACACAATACTTGAGGTGTGGCCTCACCAATGCTGAGTACAGGGGCACAATCATCTCTCTACTCCTGCTGGCCACGCTATTCCTGATGCAGGCCAGGATGCTGTTGGCCTTCTTGGCCACCTGGGCACACTGCTAGTTCATGTTAAGTCAGCTGTCAACCAGCACCCCCAGGTTCTTCTCCACCATGGAGCTTTCCAACTACAAGGAAGGAGAAGCCACATAGGACTGGCTTTTGTGAGAAGATGCAAGAAGCATCTTCCAATAGAGGCAATGCCAACTTTTTCCAAGATGGAACCATGCTGGCCAAACCTGAGCCAATCAGTTAGGATGGTAGCACTTCTGTAATAACATATTTAAGAAAGGGGAAAAAAAATGATGAGCAGCAGCAGCCAGAAGAGAGTAGTGAGAATATGTGAGAGTAACAACTCTGCCAACAAGTCAGTGAAGAAGGAGAGGGAGGAGGTGCTCCAAGCACCAGAGCACATTGTTCCCCTGCAGCCTGTGGTAAAGATCATGGTGAGGTAGGCTGTCCCCCTGCAGCCCATGAAGGTCCACAGTGGAGCAGATATCCACCTGCATGGAGGACCCCATGGGGAGGCTTGAAGGGGTCTGTGACCCCATGGCATTTCTGTACTGTAGCAGTTTCCTGGCAGAACCTGTGTATCCATGGACGGGAGCCCATGATGGAGCATGTTTTCTGGTAGGACTTGTGACCCTGTGGAGGACCCATGCTGGAGCAGTCTGTTCCTGAAGGACTGCACCCCATGGAAAAGACCCATGCTGAAGCAGTTCATTAAGAACTGTCTCTTGTTGGTTGGACGCCATGCTAGAGCAGAGGAAGAGACGGCAGAGGAAGAAGCAGCAGATACAATGTGTGATGAACTAACTGCGACCCCCATTCCCAATCCCTCTGCAGCACTCAAGGGGAAGAGGTAGGGAAGCTGGGATTGAAGCTTAGCCTGGGAAGATGGGAAGGGTTGCAGGAAGGCGTTTTAATATTTGGTTTTATTTCTTATTGTCCTACTTTGATGTGGTTAGTAACAAATTAAATTAATTCCCCAAATCAAGTCTGTTTTCCCTGTGATGGTAACTGCTGAGTGATCTCCATGTATTTATCCTGACCTATGAGCCTTCTCTTGTATTTTTGTCCCCTGTCCAGCTGAGGAGGGGGAGTGATAGAGTGGCTTGGTGGGCACCTGGAATCCTCTCAGGGTCAACCCACCACACCAAATTTCACAGTACTCTTTTTGCATACCAGTTCACAGCATAAAGGTGAAATAACATTTTTCATGTGATGCTGCAATGCTAAATGACATCCGTCTCAGTATACAACCCCCAAATGTGAACAAACTCAACATGCTGAAGTAAATAAATGCATATATTAGCATTTTTTCCTGTTATTGGAAATCCTAAGCCATATTAAATTTGCTTTCACAGCAAAGTGATCTGGCTTTGATCAAATTACAATAAAATCTACCATTTAACCTTGAATCTTCTGTAATTACAGGCTCTGACAAGTCACAAGGCATGTTGAAAATATTTTTTATTTCTTCAGGTGTATAATAAGGCATTGTCACACTTCTGAAGTATTGCTTTATTGAGTCTTATGATAAAAGCAAGATTATGGAAGTCAATCTCTTTTTGTTTAATCTACCCTTTTGCTGCTTGAAATTATGTCTTTTGCATACAAAAATTATAACCTTACTTATAAGTTGTTGTTTTATTTTCCACATATCATTGTGTTTAATTAAGAAATGTCTATAAATCTAGCATCTTCAAACATTCTAATGTGGACTAAATGATCTGTCAGAGCTAAATGGGCAATTGGGAATCTGAGCATGGTACATAAAACTTCATCCCTGTAGACTTACATTTCATGCAAAATATGTTTCCCATTCGTTGGGCGAAAAACATAAAAAAGCTGAGACTATTTGAGATACTTCATTCATTATACAGTTTTAATACACCATTAGTCACTTTCTGTTTCTTTTACTCCTAATGTACAAGTAATGGAGAAAAACATTTCAAGGATTCCCACAGAGGTAGCCTGACTTGAGCAAGTGTTGCTCAGATTTGAATCCTGGGGAAAAAAAGATGACAAATTTATTGCTGGAGAAATTATAGACCTACCATCTGTGCTCATTTCTTTGCAAGTATGGTAATGTATCACACTGCTTTAATAGGCAGACTTGGTCCCCAAGTACTATTCATTTTCATCAACACTAGGAGAAAAAAACAAGTACCAATATATTTGTATTCTATAAACATGTTTAAAAGTGATGAATAACAAGGTGCCCATTTTCTGAGCTCAATATATGAATATTCATATGAATTTCCTATTACTCTCTCTTGTAGCTATGAAAACAGTTGGTGGGTTTTACATTTGATTGTATTGAAATCTCTGTTAAAAGAGAAGATCATGCTTTAGCTGCCATCATTGATTTCTTGGTACATGCAGTTGGAAAAGCTATTAGAATTAACAAATATATTCCTTCTCATAAGAATAAATAATTTTGGACATGGTGCTTAAGGCAGATCTGTACCTTTATATGTCTCCAACATAAATAATAATCTATAATTATATTATATTATGATGACAACAAATACTGATACTTTCTAATGTATATGACAACAACACCATGACTTTCTATTCCTTCATCCTTACTTTGTAGAGTGACATCAGCATAAAACATACAAAATGGAGTAAGAAATCAATGCTAAAAGTGGGTCTGATCTAAACTTCTCCAGAGTTCATCTCCCTGTGCTACTAGTGTTTTGCTTCAGACTTGTAACTCTTTAAATTTGGTGCTAGTTATCTCTGCTATTGGTACAGTAACTCAACTCTTGGTTAGTAACAGATGAAGTTCAAATAAAGCCAGCCTTATTTAGAGCAGTCTTTCATACAGCTAATAAAGGACTCTTTCAATAAACCAATTATCTAACTACAAAAAGAAGAAACATTAATTATGGAAACAAACAGGGAAAATTTTGAGTTGGAAAAATCTATTTCAGTACTTTCAAATAAGAATTCCTGCAATTTGTGAAACTTGAATTGAGGTATGCAGATGTGCACTAGAACTGGAACTTGAGCAGAAGTAGAAATACATCAAAGTTCTTTGCTTCATCTGGCCTGTAAATAGTACAATCATTTCAGTTTAATCTCATCATAACTGAAAGCTAAAATGCCTGCATATTGCCTGGGGAGCAACACAGAGCTGGACAATTGGACCTGCTAGGAAGAGGTACTGCTGAGTTCATCAGGAGTTTCAAGACATGAGCCTCAGCTTGAAGGGTCAATAATTTTGATAGGTGGTAAGGATGATCCAATCTTGCAGTGTGGACAGCCCATTGCACAACATGGGCCCCAAAGATATCCTTAACATTCTTTCCCAGATACATATTCTGGAACGTTGGAGTCTTTTTTCCAGTCTATGACTTTTTGGAGGTTGGTTTGATTGGGTTGTTTTGCCCAGTTACAACCTGAAGTTGAACACTGAAGTAAGGAGCAGAGAGGGCTTCCTAAAATGGCTGCAGGGCACAGCAACATGGCTTCTGGATCACAGCAGCATGACATAGCCTTGCCACTTAAGAACACAGGTAAAATGAGTGCATGTGCCCTGAAGACTTACGGTGAGTCTGAGGGACATACAGATAGTGCAATAATTCACCAGAGATGGAAAACAGATACCTCAGTAAGGGGAAACTGGGAGGGAGATACAGTTAAGATATACCTGCTTGTAATAATCTGACATAAAGTACCTCAGTGTCATGTTTTACAGATGTAAACTGCTAAATACCTTCCAAATATTGACCAAAAATACATATTGTTAGATCAGAATAGTAAATATTACCTAGCCATGGCAATGTGGGCCAAGATCCTTAAATAACTATGCAGAATATTCACAAAAGTCAAATATTTTTTAAAACTGATTTAAACCTAGACTCAAAGACAATTTTTATTTTACCTGAAAAAACAGAATATGTACAGAGTTATAAGTAAAAAGTATAAGTACATGCAAATTTTGAAACATCAAGGTTTTTTTCCTTCTGGGACTGTCTAATTATTCTTATTGTCTGTAGGTTTGACAGGATTCAAATCCACATCAAAACCTAGAGAACATCACACACCCCCCACTTAGCCCCCGCAAAAAAAAAAAAAAAAAAAAAAAAAAAAAAAAAAAAAGAGGAATATTCTTCAGGCAGTTCCAAAAAACTGGGAAATTATGCCTCTGAAAGCCATAAGTCTCCCACTACGATTTCATGGTTGTATAGAGTCTGAACAAGGTCTAATACACATGATCGTCTTTGCCTAATTGTTCTGTTGAGGTGTCTTTCACTTTCCAGGTTACAGAAGAGCACAGTTTCAACAGGAGAAACACAATACCCTGTGATTTTTAGAAAACTTTTCTGTTACACAGACATTATTGGTTTACATGCAACCAATGACAGGTTTGAAGAGGAACTGCACACAACCAACCACCATGGTTTCTTATTGTAATTTTTAGTGAAAATTACCCCAAGAAACAAAAACAAATTAACTCAGAGCCACTACAGACTTGAAGTTTCTTTTCATCATAGATCAGCCTGTTGGAGAACTAAGGAAGTCTCTGTACATTTCTAGAAAATTATGTTTCTGCATGTCCTCATAGTCCTGGGAATTTCAGCAGACAAAAAAGTAGTAACAGGTCAAGATAGTCACTTCCTCCAGTTACTGAGGGGGCAAGTTTGTAATAGTAAAATTCATTTTTTATTTATATGTAAGCTTGAAACACTGGACAGAGGAGCAGGTTAGAACTACACTCTTCTTGATGATGCTGAAGTGAAAGACAGAGGGACTAACTTTGCCTTTAATGTTTTCAGGTATACTAGGACATCAAGCAAGGAAATCCAGAAAAAGAAGAACTGAACATAATGAGTGGGATTCAAACTTGCTGCTTCTTCCATTGCTTGGAGCTTCTTTTAGGCACTTGAACTATGTTCCAAGTGGGAAGATTAAATATCAAAAGGTTTATTATCACAGCTAATGCTATTCTCTAGAACAACCCTACATGTCTTGCCAGTTAAGCCTCTTCCAGGAAGCCTGATTATGTCCTGCTCTTTAGCAAGTTCAGCTGTTGGCCTCAGCCTGGTGTCTCTCTGTCAGCTGCTACCATCACCTTCTACCATCACTTCTTGGGCTTTTCAGTGTTTGGCCCCATTTACTTTATCAAGAGCTACTCAGAGATGTCTGAGTTGCCAGGTTACAGGATCATGATTTTGAGACAACTGCTCTAGTTGTGAAGGGCTTAATCACTGGGGTATATTGCCTTGCTTCTGAAATACTCATGTGTATCAGGTCGCCATACTGCTGTGAAAGGCTTAGGTGGTTCATAGCTGCTTCAACTGCACAGAGACATTGCCTGACAATTACTCTCTTTATCAGTTTGTGGCAACAGGATTCTCACCTCCATTTGCAATATTTCAACTCAAAGTGAAATCTTAACTGATAGCATTAGAGTAATCTCAATGAGAGCAAGCAGGCATCCACCCCTAACTTGTCAGCTGGTAGCAATGGAGAATTATCTCCATTGGCTTAATGTTCTGCGTTTGAAACTGATTTGGTATAATTGACACAATGCTGATTTTCATCAGTTGACCATTTTAAGTAAGCACAGAAATGCCAGGGAAGTAGTTTGAAACCAGGTGTTTCCTTCCTATGCATTCTTTGGGAAACTCCAAACAGAGAGAATATAATGTACAAGAGACCAAAAAGCTTACATTTTAAATGAATGTAATTATTTACCGCATTTGTTCTCCTGTATTCATCTCCATTAACTTGCATTGTTACAGTAACCAAGATGAAACTTTTACAATACGCTCCTCTTTCACTGGATTTTCTTAATTTCATGTTCTATTTTGGAAAAGCAGGTCTTCATGTACTGATATTGCTAAGGGATTTGTTTTGTTCAGCTTCTCACATTAATTGAAATCTTAATTACTTCACAGCTTAGGCTGCTGGCACTTACACATTACAAGCAGGCACCTGTATTTATATAGTCTCACTGTGTTTGAGAATGGTAAGATAGCACAGTGTGCCAACTACATTTTGTTTTATTTGGAACTTGGGATATGGTTTTCAATAACTCCTTCTTAGCTTGCTTTCAGATTGCTGAAAACTGTTATTTTATACCTGCTACTGCTAGCATCTTCATCATTGCTGGACATTTAAAAATCCTGGCTAACTGTTAATTGAGAAATTAACAATTACCTCAATACTAGTAAAAATTAAGCATGTGCAGCAACACATGAGTGAGAATGTTTAGTGGTCCAAATTTTAATTAGCAAAGCTGAACAAATCAAAGGATCACTGCCTTCATAAAACACTCTTGGAGCTTGGACAGTTGTGTTTGCTGTGTTTGTCTACTCTTGCATACTATTTTAAGAATTGATATTTTTAAGTTAGTCTCAGAATATTGGTCAAAAAAGTTTTACACCTAGTTATCAGAGACAGTATTTGTAGTAAATATAGGATTGATTCAAATTCTCCTAGATGTTTTCAATACTTTTAAATTGATCAACATTTATTTTAAAAGATAATAAAATATCTTTGGATTTTTCAATGAGAATTTATTTTTAATCTGTAATTTGATATATATACTTGGAAAAAAACTGATTGCAAATAAACTTGTTAAATTCACAGAAAACACTTAAGTGTGAATAACAATGGAATAAAAACTGTGTTACTTGCACTTCCAACAAAAATGTGTTCCTGTAATCATTTAAGCTAAAAAGTATCTAATAAAAGATAAATACTTGATTTTCATCATTGTTCAGACCTGAAATTTTAAAGCTTAAACTGACAGTCACCCTTTGGGCTTTTCTACACTTGAAAACTAAGTGATGTGTCTTCGGAATACTCCTGTTTAAAGAGATACTTAATGTAAAACTTTCTTATTTAGATCTAGGTTCACAGGAATAAGACAAATCACACTGAAGTATGTAATTATGTAACTATTATAGAGCCTCTCAGAATATCTCTCTTAATGAATTTCCAAGTGTGACCTAGGCCTTTGTTATTTTGTACAGCACAAAAATCTATCCTCTCAAAAATTTCTATTATGTTCTAATCCTACAATCGCTTTTCTAAAGCTCAAAAAAATGCCAACAACCCTTCTTGATCTTAATTCGAACACCAACATTTTTGAGAGGATTTTATATGTAGTAGTTGGAAGCCAGTTCATAAAACTTTTTATCTTAGCTCTGTCTTCCAAAAATATGTTCTCAATAAGCAGTAAGTAGTGCTAATGGAATAACTGGATGACCCAAAGGCTTCATTAAATAGACAGCTCTCCCTCTGGAGACTTCAAAAAGCACCAACTTCTCTCCATTTGCTATATGTGGAAGATGTATTTAGATGGATTGTTTTACTAAAGACTTGAAATTCGGTGCAGAATGTCTTATCGTTAAGTAAGACTATCCTTTTTGCAAAGAATGCAACTTCTAATTAAGTGAAAACTACTAAAGCTAAATTTTCTTCTTTAGAAGTGGTATAATCTACACACTGAAAAATCATGTTTTGAAGCTTTCTTCTAGCAATGCAAATAAATTCTGATCTCACTTAAAATTGATCAGTAGCAGTTATGAAAGTTTTGAAATATACCAGATTTGCTTGTATCTGCATTAGCTGATAAAGGTAATCTATTTAAAGCTAAGGTTATATAAAATGTTTTTTTAAATTATATATTTTTCTGCTAACGTTTCTTCCTCCTTTTCTTGGAAATCTTCTGAATGTAGTAGTTCACACTAACTCAAAGACTTCTAGTCTTTCAATTCTACTCAAATGTTATGAAAATTTAAATACTGAAGCTGCCGTTATTTCCAGCTGTAAAGAAAATGTCTTTATCATATTATGAATGGCAGGGAATTTTGTTTTGCTTCAGAATTTAATCTTGACACTCTTACATGTTCAAGAACTTTTGAAAAATTCTCTGTTGAAAGATACCAAGGAAACCAGTTGTCTCATCAATGGTAACCACTTTAACATTTATTTACATATCTCAGCAGTACATTGCTAAATTCCAGAGACACTCTTCTTATATGTCATATAAAATGACGGTCAGGAAGAGCAAGAAAATACACCCCAGACAACAACTGTGTTTTGCCAAACAGAAACTTAAATTCTCTCAAACATCACTGACTAGTGGCAGGAATTCATTACTCCAAAACTGTCTCATACTCTCCACAGAGGCAAAAAAAAAAAAGCATCTGAGAGGGAGCTAATATCAATCTGTAATGCACCTCAACAAATAAATGTGTTCTGGTATTGCAAGCTCCACTGAAGAGAAAAGAACTGAAGGGGAGCGTTGAGACACATATTTCATTTAAACTAGGTGCCTTGGGTAAGTCACATGTATAAAAATGAGAAAATAAATTCTTATTACATTAGAAAATAACTAAACAGCAGACATATGCAAGTGCACTAAATCTAGATAAAGATAAAAACATCTTCTTACAGTATTCTTGAAATCTTCATACAACCTTAATAATTCTACTGTACCTTCATTTAACAGAGCAATTAAATGAGAGATATTAATTATCATAAACAAGGACATACATATTTACAGCATATAGCTGGTAAAACAAAAGGAATTATCTTAGAAAAAAAAATAAATCCAACACATTGGAAACACAAAGCTGTTGAGCCTAATTAGTCTAAAACTGAGAAACTTGCTTCCTGTATAGGGCACCAAATTATCTTCTTCAAAATGGCAAAAGGGTCATGTGGCACTATGTAGGACACCAAACATTGGAGACAGAAGCCTGACATTTTATATTTTGTTCAAGGTAAAGTTTCAGTGTACAAATCAAAGAAACCTCCAGGGACTTGGAACATACCTGATAATTTTAGGACTTATACCTGACACAATGTTGGCATGGTCAATATTTACCTCACAGTCCCATGGGGACTATGCCACTACAAATTATGTCAAAAGCTGCAATCTCACAATCCACTCTTTTTATTAAGTGTTGTGGGTTTTTTCTGAGGTAATTTATGGAAAATTAGCACAAAAAGACAGTGAAGTTATGGTGAAGGACTACCAAGCAGACAATAAACCTGAATATCATTATTGACAAAAGAAAAGAAGGTCATTCAGCAAATAAAGGTCAAATGAAGGAATCAACCTAAGTTGCTGTGCAAAGCCAAGAGTGAAATGCTATTTCAGCAAGTTCACTGACATGAGCCACTCAACAGATCTTTTCCTGTTTATTCTAAGTAGTGAAATTCCCTGTGGGAGTGATACTGTTTTTTATTGTTGCCAGAGTACTCTAAGAGGTAGCAAAAGATACATGGATTAATAATAAATCAAAGTAAGTGGCCAACCCATCTCTGTGGCTTTGGATTCATTGTATCATCCTAATTTGTCCTAATGCATATGAATGACAATGGTGAAAACTAGGAATCAATGACACATATCAAACACACAATGCTTTTCATGTTAAACATTTTATAACTTCTATCTCCTTGATATTAATGTGGGAGGTGATGTTTGGTTTGTTTTGTTTTCACAAATGAAATGCTCTCATCCATTCCTGTTTCAATATTGAAAAATCCTAGAGAATAAAACATTATCTTGAGAAGATATATGGTTTAACTCCCTCTTCATTCAAACCAGTTTTACATTTATGCAAACATGCTTACTTCATGTACATTTGGATAGGTGGAAAATCAGTCCACAACTGTATTACTAGACAGTTTGGATTGGCTTAATTTTTATTAAAAATGTCTCTTCTTAGTGTGCAGTGAATAGCTCATGTGAAGAACAAATACAGAGTTACGGATCAGAAGCTGTTCAGCATGCTGTATTGTATTATATAACAGAAGCAAGCATTACAGTGTAGTATCAGTTTTGTGATAATGTTATTTTATTAGAAATTAAGTATTTTTTAGAATGCCACATTTTACCAATTACAGTTGAGTAAAAGTTTCACTTGTGCTGGTCCTTAAAGAGCTTTATACCAAAGATAAATATCGTTGTCTTAACCTTGGATGCTTTTCCCTCTCCTTTATAAGCATGTTGGGTAATTTTTAAAGTATTTCAGGACAATTCACAAGTATATGGGCTTTAATTAAAGTAATACTCGAAGATAGTGGCATATGCATTAATATTTCCAATTTCAGAAGTCACTACTTGCAGAGTAATTAACTGAAACATCTGTAGAAGGCTGAAGGGTTGTCTGTTGACCCATTAGGAAGTTATTTGAACTGGTGTATTAAGACACATACTACAATAGCACACTTTACAGGCACATTCTTAGTATCAGACAGAATAGGAAAAATGTAAACACTGTATACAAAGTACGTCATGGTACAGTGGATGTAAAAAAGGCTAAAAACACATTCAAGAATGTTTCAGTGTTTTCTGCAATATTTAAGCCCAATGAGTTGTCAATGAATGTATAATGTAGCGCCATGATTTAACATTTATTTAAAAATATTCACTCATTCTTTACACTTTACATTAAAAAAGCATTCATAGCTAATACTAAATTATTCAAAGATAGGGATTGTACTGGAAGCTTAAGATGTTTAATGAACTTTTGGTTTTCCCTTTCTTCCCAATATTTTTTTTTTATTTTTATGAATTCCACAGATCACATTTAATTTTTTTTTTTTCTTTTATATATAAATGAGCAGACTTAAATACACTTATTTACTCTTCAGATGACAAAAGTTCACAGGCCAACAGTACTAAAATACTTTTTATAGAACGATAAAGAAGACCATACTTTCAATTTATAATAACAATAATTGGTTCAGTTTAATTGTTAAATAAATCTCTGTAATTGTTCTTTATTTGGCTCCATTGTGACAAAATTACAATGAAGATATGGCAGTCTCTCAGTTTCTTCACATTCAACCAAATCCTAATAAAATAGAGACTTTAAACAAATGTGGCATTATTTTCCCCTGAAAATACCTCCAGAAGAAGAAGGAAGATGACAAAATTACTATAAATTATATTCTACTTACTTATCTTTAGCTATTTAAAATTAAGACATCTATTGACTAAGTATCTCTTGTTTAAGCTTCCCCTACAATCAGAGTAGAAAGAAAAGAGAGAGAAGGGCCTCTACAGGGGAAATACAGCACCTGTTTATGATGAAATGATGACTTGCCATCTGCGTTCCAGATAACTAGTCTAGACACAATACTGAACTTTTAAATAACTAAACTGAGATGAGATTGTGTTAGCCTTGGGGTACTCACTGCTGAAATAATAAGCTTCCTGCAGCGAGCCTATTATTCTCTTTGGTTTTCAATTTTCCATTTGTAAAGTCACCTTAACTTATAATGAAAGAAACTATGAAAAGACAATAATTAAATATTATTATTTGTCTAGTTATTACAGGAATGAGACTTGTACACCTGAGCATCAGTAGGATGTCAAAGACTTCCATTTTTTTCTGGAACATTCAGTACAATGCATCTAATTACAAGCTTTGATTTTTCTAGTCATTTCTAAAGAAGCTCCAAGTACTTAATTTACTCAAATGTTCAGTAGATCCTGACAAACTGAAAGACAAAACTTACGAGAAAATTATACAGATTATAATGGACTGCTGGAAGCTAAAGGTCTTCCTCAGAAATGAAGGTTTCCATTTTCTTCCTTTTGGGATGGAAAGAAGAGAAAGTCTATAGTCTGTTCTAAGTTTAGAAGCTCTGAGTGACTGCTTAGTATGCAGTCTGGGGGGAGAATCAATCTAAACAAAGCTATTCCCAGATACTTCATTTTTAACTTCAGTTGTGATATTGCCTTGGTTACAGAAATTAATGTCAAGTAAGTATCAAGGGGTTCAAGGATAATGTAAGTCAAACATACTATCTTCCCTATGGGAAAAGCTGTCAAAAGAAGACAAGAAAATTGGGTCAAAGTGTTGCCAAAACTATACTTCAGAGAAAGAGCACCCAGCAGCAAGTCTTACATGGTTAAAATATTAAATGAATCCTGTGTAGAGAAAATATATGTAATTCCTGTGTTTAGTTATATATTTGTATGTGTATGTATATACAGATATTTGCGTACAGATGTGCACATTTCTGTTCTGATCTACATACTGAGCGAAACTTAATTATCTCTGTCCTGTATCATAAACCTAATGAAATGATCAGAATGTTTATAAACAATGGCTGGATTTTAAAAACATTGTAATAATGAGTACCTTCAATAAGAGACAAAAACATACTTCAGTATCATGAGACTTGGGAAAGTATTGTTTCATTTGTGTCTCTACACATTCCTGGTTTAACAACTGGAAACTAGGTCTTAAGCACTACAGGAGTGTTGCAGTCGCATTTTAGTCATAAGTTTTAGATCTTTGACCACTGTCATAAAAGCCACAGCCTTTCAGGTCTGAGGAGAGAGCAGTCTAAGCAAGCAACTAACGATGGCCAACACAGTCAGTTTTGGCAAACAGGAGTTAAGTTTCTTTAACTAAACACATTTTTTTCTTTATCTATACATATAAATTTCAAGCTGCCTAAAAAATGTTTCACTTCACTGGGCTGTTTTACATAAATTATATTGATTCTGTGGAATTTAGGCTACTTCATTGCCAACTGAGATCATTCAACATAATGATTCAGGTGACTGACATGCCTCAGATTTATTCTATACTGTATCACAATAAATAGTTGGATATAGGAAACTTTCCTCTCTGTTGACAGCATGTTAGTCAGTGAGTCACATCAGTAGGTCATTCATTTATAGATTAATTTGGGGGTTGGACTAGATGATCTTTTGAGGTCCCTTCCAACCCCTAGGATTCTATGATTCTAGGATTCTATGATTAATTTGGCCAGAGAGAAAGAGGACTGTGATTTGTTGTTAATAGTTGAGAAGGAAATGGATTAAGATTAAAGTTTCCATATCTTTATACAAAGGTACATATTCTTTGTTTTACAGCTACTGGATAAAATGATTAAATATCCATGGCAGCAGAGACTGTGATTTTTGACATCTAGCTCTTAGTAAGCCATCCTAATCATTAGGCTGGATGCCCATAGCCATTCCCACAATTTCAACTCATGAATCTCAAATTTCTCCACACAAGCTGAAGAAATATCAGTGGGACAGAGAGAGAGCTGCCTTTTCTCTTGCCTGTAATGGTTTATAACCCTGTGGATTTTGAGACGAGCAGTGGCCCTGAACCCACAGGCATTAGAAACCACATGTACTCCCTACCCTAGTGGCCTGGCTCCAACTGCTCAGTTAAAGGAAGCAGGAAACTACCTTTTTAACAACATCAAGTTCCCCTCAGTATTTTGCAGGTCTTTTGTTGTGTTATTGTTGGTTTTGTTTGTTTGCTTTGGATTGGTTTGATTTGTTTTTATTTATTTTTCTTTCTTTTTTTTTTTTTTATATCCATTCTTAATCAGTTACACATGCTCCAGTAACACTTGACAGATTGCATATTGCATATAAAACAGCCAAATAATTTAAGTTGTGAAGTCACAGAATCACAGAATATCAGGGGTTGGAAAGGACATCAGAAGATCATTGAGTCCAAACCCCCCACCAGAGCAGGGCCAAAACAGCTAGGGCAGATCACTCAGAAAGGCATCCAGACAGTTCTTGGAAGTCTCCTGAGAAGAAGTCCAAAGAGGTTGGTGCTTGAGCAGGAATTCAGCTATTCCACACTCTTATCCATGAAATAGGTTTTTAATAGCCAAGAATGAAACAGAGCTTGGCAAACAAGTTCACGAGAAAGTGCCATATAAAGGCAAGCAATAAATATATGAAGCAGCATGGAGAGCCACGCAAATTTCTGAAGTACAGAGGGTTGAACTAGAAACTGAGGAAGAGAACAGAGCAGCTCTGAATAATCTGGTTTCATCACAGAAGCAAGACAAAAGTTAAGTTCATGGAGATTTTTGAAAACCAGGATGGTACATTTCATCATTATAGTTTTCAATCTAAATAGTAAAAATGTAAGGAAATTAAAAGTAGAATTTTGAGTCCTTAATATAAGGTACTCAGATTATCGGAGCACAAAGATAACCATATTGGGTTTGTGTTCCTGGCAAATATCCCTTCCACCCCTCCAGGTCTCTAGCTTATACAATGAGATAAGTAGTTCCGCATACTTGTTGGTTCAGAGGCCAACATATGGGTCAGCAATAATATATGACTCAGAGGCAATTACTTTGACATTAAAAAATGAGATTGCTAAAGGAGATGACCTTATTACTCTATAATTTTGAGAAGTGCCACTTTAGACCTATTTCAAATAATACACATGCAGCCTCCATTTAGAATGTAACATTTTTATTATTTTTATAGTGCTTAAAATGAACATAATATCATTTGAATATGAATCTAAGTGATAATAATCTCAAGGAGCACTCTATCTTCATTTTATTGAAAGTCTGATGTGACTAAATCAGCTATCTGTAAAATCCACTGAGGTGAACAATAAACTGTCTCAATATCTTGTAATAAACTGGATTGACCATCAATGTTTTCAGAAACACTTCAGAATCTGTCTAGAATATACAATTATTTAGGAACACATCCCTTTTTGTTAGCAAGTACTTCTTAACAGAAGATAACGTATATGCAGCTTCCCTGAAAAGGACCTGGGGGCTGACACTGAGTTGAACATGAAATAGCAATGTATGTACCCTTGCTGCAAATGAGGCTGCTGCAGGACTGTTGTCAGCAGGTTGAGGGAGATGACCCTTCCTCTCCACTGAGCGCTGGTGTGGCAACACCTGGAGTACTGTGTCTAGTTCTGGGCTACCCAGTACAATAGAGACATGGACATACTGGAGAAAGTCTAGTAAAGGGCATAACGATTATGAAGGGACTCGATCATCTCTCCCATGAGAAAATGCTTAAAGAGCTGGGATTGTTTGGCCTTGGGAAGAGAAGACTCAGGGGGAATCTCTTCAATGTATGTAAATACCTGAAGGGAAGGTACCAAGAAGAGGGAGCCAGGCTATTTCCGAAGGTGCCTAGTGACGGATCAAGGGGCTGGCCTGTGTTCATCAACCAGATGAGGTAGCTCAGAGGCCCATGCAACCTTGAATGTTTGCAGGGACAGGACATCTACTACCTCTTTGGGTAACCTGTGCCAGTGTTTCACCACCCGCATCATAAAAAAAATTATATCTGCTCTAATTCATCTCCAGCTGCACCTTGGCATTCCTAACCTCATCCCTACACAACCAAGTAGCATCTTTATACTCCTCCCAGGATACCTGGGCCTGCTTCCACTCTCTGTGCATTTCCTTCTTGCCCTTCATTTTGACCATCAGGTCTCGACTCATCTGTGCTGGTCTTTTGCCTTCTTTGCCTGATTTCTTATAAATAGGGGCCGAGAGTTCTCACACTATGGAAACCATCCTTAAAGATCTGACAGCTCTTTCCTTGCTTCCTTGTCCCTGAGGGCGGTTTCCCAGTGGGTTCTATTGGCCAACTCCCTAAAAACCTGGAAGTTTGCTTTCCTAAAATTCTGGGTCCTGACTTTACTCTTTGGCTGATCCATATCCCTCAGGAGTGTGAACATCACCAGTGACCTTGGTGAACAGATCTTGGTGAACAGGTTGCACAGAGCAGAAAGCTCTAGTGCCAGCTTTCCAATACACCTCCAGTGTTGGTCATTAAGAGGGCCAGATGCTGTGGATGAATTAAGTTATTTTGCTGTAGTTCAATGAGACATTCAAATACCTGAAGGTCAGTGTTAAGCATAGTTCTTTAATTCTCCTTAAATTAGCTTAAAATCTCCTGTATGCTGTCAAACACGACCTTAAGCCCTCCAGCAAAGCAGACATGAGGTGTGATTCATTTCATCCAACTTGAAAGCAGTTTTCCTGGTGGTAGTAAAGACTGATGGCAAGTTCTATACATAAAAGATAAAAACAATGTTTGAACCCAAAAGCTTTGTGAATATGCTGAGGATCTAAATAGAGAGCAACTACACAGAAGGAATTCAAATTTTTTATTTTTTTTTTTAAAGCAAACAACAAACCAAAACATGTTCAAATTATATTTCTTTTTAGAATCTATTATGTGTGATTTTTAAAATAAGACTGACTTACACACTGTGAGTACTATGTAGCAACCTGCCAGAAAACTATTAACTGAGGGCATGCAATTGTTTTACCATGGTGATACCTGCAGGCATTAAAGGATGCAATACTTCATGAGGTAGTTCTTTGAAGGTGTATGGGGTGGACACAACCAGATTTGCTGCCATACTGTCTTTTAAGAATGGTTCCTGAAGAGAACTTTGTTGTATATTGTGCATAGCATTGAGTTGTTCAAAATAAACTGAAAGACTGGGCTAACAAACTAGGTGTGAGGATGAACCATGATAGTGCTCAAGCTTGCTTGATACCTTTTATACCTTTTATATAATCATGTTAATGTAATCTAGTACTATGTCTGGTAAATTCTTACTATTTGATAGACTCTTAGACTGATAGATCCATCCAACTGTTTTTTTTTTCCTATCTGTCTTATTACTCACTCACATAACCCTATTAATACAGACCTTTCAGACAAGGGTAACACATACTTCAGTCATAATTCATGAAAAAAATAATTGTCTTTGTGACTACTTCAGTTACTGTTTCCATTATTATTCTCCTGACTTGGAGCTTCTGTCTGATTACATTTATCTACTGCAGCGTCTTACTCTTTAAATGCTGTGCTGCTCACAATTTTCTCCTTTCCCTGGGGGCCAGAATTATTGCAGAAGTGGGCCTTAGTTCCACCATCTTAAGGCCATTCTTCAGACTTTGGGGTTTCCTCCACAAAATTTCTATTTTTCTTAGGAGTCTCTAGTCTGCCAATAAAATACCTGTTGAAACAACAGTATTCAGGCCATTTAAAAGTATTAGTATATAAGTCAAGAATTATTGATTTATTTTTTTTTTGTCCCTTGAGCATTGCCCTTGTAGAATAAGGCCTGATTTGACTAATTATACAAAAGACATTTTAATATGTAGTAGATTAAAATCTAAATGCCAACATGAGTTATTAGGGAACTTTATCATAAATACTGTGAAGGACTTGATCTGGAAAAGTTCTGGAGTTCCCATTTGTGATCCTGTACTGCCATGAGTCTGCTGTAAACACTCCAACAAGGCTTGGAAGCAGCAATTTCATCTGAACAGCTGAGCTCTACACACAAGACAATAAGGCAAAAATCCAATGTGCTGTTTCTTCTAAGAATTATATTATTGTCATCTACTATTTCAACCTTCTTGGCCAGAATTCCTACTTAATTCTCAGCGAGCATTGGGACATATTTTTCATTAGAATATATATTTTAAACCAACGTGGAAGGAACAGAGTGAATAAGTCACAGAAACAACACTTGGGTCAAAGTATTCAGGACACATATCAGAAAAAAATGAAAACAGAACCTACTGCCAAATCAGTGAGATGTCCTAGCTTTCTTTCTTCTATCTCCTTTGAGGAACTTTGTCTTTCTTTCTTGTGGTTTTGTGGTGGGTTTGTTTTTGGTTTTGTTTTTGTTTTTTTTTTGTTTGTTTTGTTGTTGTTGTTGTTGTTGTTTTTTAATCTTTAACCTGGGTGTAATATAATTAAATTTTAAAAATAAGTTATGGATCGAGATTTTTATGATGATGATATAAAGGCATTTATGTAATTTCTAAACATATTTGAACTAAGTAATATACTGAATTGCAGGAATATGTCATGCATATAATATTAACTAAGCACAAATTTTCTTTGCCAGCTTGCTCTTAAGGATGACATCAGCTTAATGAATGAAACTTTTTATTTTACTTTGTGATTCATGCTGTTAAAGTATTCATCATAGGTTGTGATCAATAAATAATACCAAGGGACATTTTACAAAATTGCCAAGGGCCAAACCAATAGCAAGTTTTGTATGTGAAAGAGATCTGCCATGGGAGCAAGCAGAGATGGAATCTGATGGAAGGATAAGGTCATACTGGCTGTATTTCTCTCTGACAAGTGTACATTAAAAAGTTTGGTTACTGAGGGGCAGACTTGAAAAACTTGCAATGAAGAACTGCTTACTAATACAAACTCTTCTTCCCAACTATGGAATGAGCATTTCTGCTGCCTTTCTGTAATCTGTGGCTATTCATTAATTTTTAATTGCTTCTGGAATGGTTTCAGCCATCTGTGTTGCTTTATTATATTGCAGCCGACATTGTGATCTATGGAAAATGAAGTCAAGAAGGAACAGAAGAGTTCTCAGAGCTTCAGAGTCTCTAAAGTTAACACTTACAGTTTTATCCTTCAAACTGCAGGGATCATGCAGCCATAATCTTGACCGCACACTGGGTTAGGATTTGATTTTCTAAAGAGCTAAATTCTGTGTGAAAAGCTTTCAGGTCAATTCACTTAACTGTTTCTCCACTAATTGTTAAGATTTTCTATTCCTTTAATTAGAAGATTGACCATGTTCAGAAGTGTTATTTCTTTCCTTTAACTATATATGGACTATCTAGGATGCCTCTAACTCAACTGCAGAATCTGGGATGCAGTTCGAATCTTCACACATAAGTGTCTAGTGTCATTTTGAAAGTCTTGGATACCTTAGATAAACAGACTAGTTTCCAGTTCTGACAGAGGTGCTGGGGGACACCTGCACCCTTCTGGCACGGCACATGGATGCAAGCTACTCAGTGGCCCCACAATAGCACAAACCACGGATGTTTAAATACCTCAAGCAAACACTGTGTGAGACTCATCAATATAAGTAACAGACTAGTGGAAGGGTGATAAAAAGGCACCAGCCATAGAATCATGGAATGGTTTGGGTTGGAAGGGACCTTAAAGATCATCTCATTCCAAGCCCCCTGCATGGGCAAATAAATCTCTCAATAGACCAGATTGTTCAAAGTTCCATCCAACCTGGTCTTGAACATCTCGAGGGATGGGGCCTCCAGAGCTTCTCTCGGTGACCTGTGCCGGTGCCTCACCATCCTCATAGTAAAGAATTTCCTCCTAATGTCTAATCTAAGTCTATCCTCTTCCAGTTTTAAGCCATTACCCCTTGTCCTATCACTACATAGCCTTGTAAAAAGCCCCTCTCCAGCTTTCCTGTAGACCCCTTTGAGGTACTGGAAAATCACCATAAGGTCTCCCCAGAGCATTGTCTTCTCCAGGCTGAACAACCCCAGCTCTAAAGCCTGTCTTCAGAGGTGAGGTGCTCCAGGCCTCGGATCATCTTTGAGCCATATGTGCTCACATATCTGAACTGAACTCCTAGCCTACAGTCATTTCCAGTGCCTGAAGCTGAGCTGACAAGAAATGTAAAAGAAAGTCACAGCAATTAGTTCATTAAAGAGTATTCAAGTTAATCCCAAATTCTTCTCAATTTAATGAATTTAGTTAACCTTTTAAACTAGGGTCAACAAATTTACATTGAAAATGCAAGCCATAATACAAATTATCTCTATGAAACTAAATATTGCATACAAATAGAATGGTTAAAATATAGTTTTAAAATATTTTAATGGAAGTCAACCCCTGAAGGAGACACCCAAATTTAGATATGAAGACTATCTCCCAGCTGCTGCTTCAGATAAGTAGAATTACCTTACAGGCTCTGTGCCACACCTGATAGCCTGTTCCTGCCTCCAGTATCATATTGCTAGGGGAAAAAATTGTGCCCTGGAGATCCAGTGACATGCTCAAAGGAGTCAAGAAGCAACTTACCTCAAAAGTGCATTTCATTAGCTGAACCATTTTGTACACATCACTAACTGTACTGATTAGGGATTTATTTGAACTATCTAAACTCATGTGTAGCACTATTTCAGGTGCTGTCAGGTATCACATCTGGTCAACACCTGCTGCTCCAGAACTGTGTAGATCTCCTGACCTGTATCTGCCTGCTCCTTGCAGGCAGTTATTCTGGGTATTGCAAACAGACCACTACAACCTTACTAAATGAAAACTTAATATTATAAATCACTGAACGACAGTGAGAAAACCTGACATAACTAACCATAGCTGTAAACTAATGCTAATGTTAATATATTCAGCAGTTTCTGACATTTATGTTGAACAGCATAGTTGATTTTTTACTTATTGGTTAAAAAAAGATCAGTCAAATAACAATTTGACATACATCTTACAAGAATTTAACCCTTGGATTTGTTGGCTTGGTTTTTTTGGTTGATTGGTTTTGGGTTTTGGTGGGTTTTTTCAGTTGTTTTTGGTTTTGTTTGTTTGGGGTTTTTTTATTGTTATATTTATTATATATATTTATTATATATATTTATTATATATATTAACTACTACTACTACTACTACTACTACTACTACTATTATTATTATTATTATTATTATTATTATTATTATTATTATTATTATTATTATTATTATTATTATCTATTACCCTTCACATGCAAGCTTCTCTAATTGTATGTCTTACCCTCTGGGTCTTGCTTACTTCTTTTGCCTGTGCTCCAAGCTGGATGGATGCCAGCCAGCCCTGATCTGAGGGCTGTGAGCTCTGGTAATCCTAATGAGAGTACAGCACCATGGTAACAAAGATGCACAGCTTTTGGATTGAAGCTTGCTGGCTTTTAGCCAGCTCTGAGTACAAGCAAAATTAGTGTAGGTTTGTTTGCAAAATGCCATGAAGATATGCTCTAAGTTGCAATAAAGCAGATTCACAGCACTTCACAAAATCAGGAAGTAATTGGAACAGCCAGGTCTTGAAGGGCAACATCTCTGAAAACATCTGTGGCTAATGTTTAATAAATATGGCATATATCAAGAGGCCTTTGTTGACATAATAAGAATTTTAACTTTACAGAAATTCAAGAAGGAAAAATTATGTCCCACTAAGATCTAGGAATCTTGAAAGTGGCTACTTGGTATAAGAATTAGATATACAGGAATTTTTTACCCAGAGAGACTGTGTTAAATGAGGATGAATTACAAAGATAAAAATGTTTATTCACTAGAACGTGTAGACGTGATATTTAGAATACTGCACAAGTGTGCATTTTAGAAGCCACCTAAATTAAAATAATAATGTATTTGGATTAGACAACATTTTATATAGATTTGACAAATATATAATTGAATCATCTGTGTAACTGAGACAAATTCAATTCACTAATTTCATACTTATGTGGTTTACAAATGTTTGGAACATGAAAGTTTTGCAGGAGACAAAATATGATATAGACAGTTATGAGAAATTACATTTATACCATCATGACAACACATTTTGTCAAGCCGCATTACAGGAGAAAAAAAGATTTTGTAAGTAATCATAAAAAACAGGACTTGAGAAGGTTTCCTTTGTTTCTGTGTATTGTTTTTTGATGGAGGATAACAGCTTGACACTCAAAATAATGTTTACTCATTACTTACTTTACTTACTTGTGACACTTTACAATACTTTTAGTGACTTATAAGAGATTAATCCAGCAAAAATTTAAGTTCTATCTAACATAATCAGTGTCACTCAAGAACTTAATCAGTTCTATTGATCAATTCTTAATCAATTCTATTGATGCTGCCAATTCCACTACATATAGAGAGGCAGTTTTCCTATTCTCTGTTGGTTTTCAAGTATGTATGTTTGGGTAGTGGGAACAAACGGCAACAGATTTTTAATATTTTTTTTTTCTTATGTAAGCATGAAGTAAAAAAGTCAATGTGGTATGAAAGAAATAAAAACAAATAAACGATGTTCATTTCCCACTGATGGTAAAACTCTTGGATTTTGTATTATTTGAATAGAGCTCCCTTTAGTGCAAAATTATGTAAGTTTATGCCAATCAATATTTCATATTTAGTAGAAAGGAAAATCCCAGCAGACTTTGGCTACTATTTAAGTGAATAATCTCAGGAAGTGTACCAAATTAAATACACATCTATGTAAATGCAGAGAGATATTCATTTTTATTTATTTTTTTTTCTAACAAACTTTTTACAATGAAGCTTTTGCTATATTGTCATGTAATTTTGTGGTATTTTCACCACCTAGCAAATACACAAACTGTCCAATACCCACACATACATGGGGTGGGTACATGTACATGCCCAGTGAATGCTTATTTATATTCAAGAGCAGACACGTATGTCTAACAAACTAAAATTACTACAATTGATCAAATCTCCAAAGTGGGATGTTAGACACCATTTCTTGGATTAGTCTGCTATAATGTACATGAAATAAACTGTAAAATAAAGAAGTCAAACAGTGATCATAATATAGAGGGAAAAAAAAGGATTTTTCGTCTCCTTAAAGAAATTATATTATCAGCTATTAGACAGCTCTCTAGTGGGAGGTCATTATCTGGAACTATATAGGCCTATGTTAATTCCACCTTACTAAGTAATTGTTTAAAGGTTGTCCATGTGTCCCTCTGTACCCAGTAAAGAGACAGAGGTGACTTTGAAGGGAAAATTATCCCATGTTAATCTGATTCAGTTTTCATTAATGTCTCTGTCTCTACATTTGTGAACACTAACACACCCACACAATAGAAGAAGATTCAGAGGAGATGGGCAAGAAAGATGAGCTTAGGGAAGAAGGTGAGGAATGATCACTGTTCAATGTAGAGAAAGCTCAACTTGCCTCAACACATGGGGGACTGGAGAGTAAACTTTGTCACAGATATATGGCTGTACTAGTGGTTTTGCAGGTTGTATAGATAGCCTTGTCTGAGATAATTAAGAGAGAGTCCTGAGCTAGTCAGACCAGTGTGGGGCAAGGAGGAAACATACGTGGATGAACCCCACATAAAGCATAAAAACTGGACAACTAATGAAAGGAACTTTGAAGAGATAAATCGGCTGGAGCTGGTTTTAACCTACATATTCCTTCCTGCAGAGTGGATATACTTAGTGCCATGACAGTGAGCACACAGGAACAAGTAATGGGTATCATGTTGATATTGGGATTAAACTAGCTATATTGGGCTTTTGTTCTGATTTCAGTATATTGTTCTATCACTCTAGTAAATAAAAATCCCATGTATTGCCAAATATCCTCAAATAAGTAAATCTGACATTAAACATTAAACATTTCTCATGTGGAATACCTAAAAGACCAGGTCAGATCGTATTGGACTCTGACATCACTGAACATAGGATGCAGGAGGACACATAGGCTTCTGTTTAGGAGACAGACAGGACTTTTAATTAAGATTTGATGAATGAGGGCTAAATGAGATGTTCACAATTCAGGTCACTGGATTTCAAGTGCTGCCTAATAGGATTTCAGGCACTATGCATAGCTGAGTTTGATCAATAAAGTACACTGCTGTAATTTAGAAAATAACCACATTTTGAGCTGCATTTTTCCAAATGGGTATGTCCCTATATACTGGGTATACTAGAATTGTTGGTGAGCTTATGTTATGTAGGTTATTATCTTTTAGCAAACAGTAAAAAACTAAACCAAACCAAAACAAACAAAAAAACCCCACTTATTTGAGGAAAAAAAGTCTCTTTTGCTCATCTGACAGACAGATATTTTCCTGATAATTTTGCAAGCACATGGTGGCCAATATACACACTGTAAAATACGCAACTATTTTAATTATGTTAAAGAAAATACAAGTGTTCAGCATGTTATGATAAAAAAAGATAGACATTACTATCAGTACAGGAATTGCACTTCAGTAATCCCTTCTGGCTGTCAAAGTAACTTATTCTAAGAGGAAGATTCAAGGTAGGAGAAAAAGTGCAATCATATATTATGCAGGGAAAAAAAAATCATTGCTATGTCATGTAATTTACAGACCAATGAATTGATTGCCCAGGTTCTTGAATTTTTAATTCTATCTACTGTCAGTACAACTACTGTTGTTCATGTGAGCATTGTATGTTATCTGACATATATGCCACTCCAATTCTTAGTTATACTTCATACAACTAAGATCTAGCAGAACACTCACTTGGCTAAATCAGGTATAGGGCTTAATGGAACTTAATGGCTCTGTGAGCTCGTGTTTCTAAAGATTGCACCAAGCCTATGAGCAGGCTGGGATTATTGGGTGAGAAAACAGATACATAAACAATATTTTCTTATTTAAATAAACCCTCAAAAAAAGGTTGAAAGATGAAGAAATAGATGTAAAACCTTTTCTACATGGATTTATCTTTTCCATTAAAAATATCTTTAAAATCCATTTGAACTGAGAAGCAAATAATTCAGCTAAAATGCTAATCAGAATAAAGATACATTTTTTTTCTCCTTTATGGTATGACGAACTCTACATTTTATGTAAGATTTATCAGCATGGTTACCAAACAAGTAAAAAAAAATAAAGCTTTATATATTTTTTAAAATAAACTCTAAACCATGAACTTTAATAGTAATGGAAGCAAAGCTGGTCTGTATAAGAACTCAAAAGCCAAAGATAGACATGAAAATGAGAACAACCGTACCTTGTATTGGAAAATGGTATTGGAATACTTGAAAAAAACATGGCATCAATGTAAGAAAATTTAAAATTTCTCTTGTTCAAAATCTACAGCAACTTATATTTATCTGTGGCATTATCTCAAGACTCCAGTAATACGTAATTAAAGATTTTTTAAATCTTTTTATTACATTACCTTCAGTTTTGCTAATGTTCAGCCACAGAAACTCTGTCTATCTTTTTAAATGTATCGCTATGTAGGCTTCTGAATATATGCTGCCTTATACATCTTAAAGCAAGTAATTTTCAGACTAAGCATTACTGTCATAGTGTGTTTCAGCAAACCATTTAAAGCATCTTAAATAATTCAAAGCAAACTGGGTCTTTGTTCTCTTTTACACAACATAAAGCAAAATAAAGCAAGACTGAGCTTTGTTATAACAGTGAATGGGGAAAATACCATAAGTTTTATTACCAAACTAAAAACAGATGTCATTACATTTTAAAAATAAAACTGGCTCTCACTGTTATGTTAGGTGTGGATATCATCCAAAAAGTGTTTGAAAGGTGTGTCAAGCATCTGTCTTCAAATAGGGCCCGTGGGGGATTTATGAGTGAGAACAAAACCTAATTTCCTTATCATTGTTTGGATTTGACATGGGATAATCACGTAGCTTGAAATGGCCTGAGATAATTTTGCCTACCAGAAGCAGAACTTCTGGTTCCCAGTTATGTTTTCTGATGACAGTTGATGCCAAGGTAGGTATTTTGATGATCACAGTTTCTTACATGTGCACATAATCTCTTTTATGGATCAGAGCCAAATTTATTGAATAACTCATGATACAGAAAATCTCTGACAAAGGAAGGGACTGACTGGATACCTGGAAACAAAGGCAATTCATTATTATAGACCTGATCTGGAACTAAGGGAATGACTGGATTAATTCCCTGCTCTGTCACAAACTTTCTATGACCTTCACCAAGTCCTGCTGGATATATCTATTAATATGTGTAGCTAGTTCCAGGTTTCTTTTAAATGAATCAGCATCAGTCTCTGAAGCAGCACAGCCACATACACACAGACAGACCTGGGCAGCACAGAGCTCTCTGGAAACTAACCCACTGCATTTCTTTTCCAGTATTTCCTATCAAAACTGAAAATATCTAAAATAATTAAGTTTTAGTAGCTATGAGATCTTTCTGAATGACAAAATAAGCAATATAATCGGCTTCTTTTCTGCTTAACACGAACCAAATATTTATTTGAAGAGACTTCCATATTCTGATCCAGACACAATACAGATGGTATTTCTGGTTAAATTTTACTCCTAACAGAGCTGCTACTTCAGTATTGAAAAGTACATCTAGCAAATGGGAGCTTAGCTTCAATGAGTCCTGTACATCAGGACAGCAAGTTGCTCATTCCCATAGTAGATAGCCATGGTTCCCTTGGTCTTTGGCATTATTATCCAAGATATATCAAAGATGCTGAAATTTGCTGTTCAAATATATTTAATTTAAAAATGCAGTAGGATGACTAAAATTTTGTTTTGCTATTTCTTCAGTTTCAAGTAATAAGAACATTGTCTTGAAATTAAACACTTCAAAAAAGACTGACCAGGTTTAATGTGATACTACCTATTTCCAAAAGTTAGACATAACTGCATAGGTGTCCCAACCAATGGTCTTGAAATCAAAAACATGGTTATCATTGCAACTCTATTCCCATTGTAGCACGTACTTTTGTTTCTGGCTCTGCAAGAGTTGGACAACAAAGCAACTGCATAAATAAACCTGTCATTCTTTTCAGCTGTGTTTTCAGAAAGAAAGAGTCATGATAGTGAAATTGGAAGACTTAAAGAAGGCCATTCCTGTTACCCAGGAGAAAACAAATCAATAAGAGTTCATGGCTCAGAGGTTCTCATTGATTGGAACGTACCGGCAGCATGGTCATTTCAAAAAACAATGTAGGGTTTGCCAACCACACCACATTTTGTGATTGTACACAGTAAAACATTGTGACCTAGAAACAGCTCTCTACAGTGCAAGCCTTTGAATGTTTTAATGTGTTTACTCCATCGTGGAGTCAAATTTATTTCATAAAATTATGAAACTCATATAAGATAAAATGTTTAACATATTAAAAAAAAACAACCAAGAACAAAACAAACAAAAAAAAACCTTTTAGGCTGAAGAGCCTAAAATATTATAAAGACAAAATAAAATTAATATTTCAAGGAAAATTGTGTTGCAAATGGGCACTTACATACTAAATAAGACCCTTTTAAAACATACCCAAATAAACTCCTCTGCTCATTCATTAGCTGTTAAAGACATTATTGGTTGTCACAGGTAATTCATGCATGTTCCCATGCTAGTAATTAACTTAAAGTCAGCAAGGGGAAAAAAAAAAAAAAAACAACCAACAAACACTCCTATTGCTTGGAGACACATCTCAGTAAAATTCTTAAGCAGTAATAGCCTACTCTATCAGTTGCTGTGAAAAAAACAGATTATGCCTGAGCTCTATTGTAGCCTATTTTGACACTGTGAACACACTGTGAATGTCAAAGCACAGTTTCAAAACATGGAACAAAACTGTACCTGGTACATTCAAGACATGGAACACATGCACAGGATCTTTGTACAGAGAAGTTAAACAGGTAAAGAAGCAACCCTGGATCTGAGACAGGTTACCTGTTTGATAAAGTGCTATATGGTCATCAAGGATTCAGGACTCCTCATTTCCTGGGCAGAAAAAGCTGAACAACTGAAAAGTAACAACCCTACAATTGTTATTTTCTTTTTTTTTTTAAATGTGTTTTGGTTTCAAACACAAAAGCAGCTTTTGCCTGGATGGAATATATCCATGTCTCATCATGAGCTGCTATTCATTTTGGCCTTAATCCTGTTGAATTTTCAGGGAAAAAACTGCACATTCCTTCACTTTCCTCCATCACTTGTACCCTGCCCACAAACTCTTATCTAGAGTAAATACTCTGCTCTGCAGCTTGTGAAGAATGGTTTCTGGCTCACTGTCTCTGCCCAGGCTAGGTAAAAGACTTGGTAAGCTCTTTTTGTGTGTAGAAAAGGACAGTGACTGTTTGTGGTTTCTTCTAATTATTTCTTTTTTAAAATGTGCCTACCAGACTGCTCCAGATAGTTCATACTTCACCTCTGTCTCTGAAGTCAAACAGCAAGTAGAAAAAGTTGCTAGTGTTCAAGCATGGATCTACAGCTGAGTGAATCTGGTTCACTTCTCATCTCTCGCCTCTGCATCCTTTGTTAGAAGCACTGTCTGCCGTGAAAGGCAGATATCCCTATGCCTTTCTAGCCTAATTTGATTATTTGCTTATTATTACTTTCAGATAAGTATTTCAGGCTAGAAAATGACACATTTTGTCTGTGTATTTTTGCTTTTCAATTTTTATTTTATTATTTTTTTTAAATATAATTGAGTTATATCTACATGTTATCTAAGATCCCCTCAAATTCTTCCCATTGCTCTGTAAATCACTTGGTTTTGTTTTTAAGCCAAAAGAGTAGCACATCCTACTGCAAGAGAAAGCCTATTTTCAGACTTCATAGGCTACAAAGTAAATAGAGATTCCGCGTGTTCCAAAATTAATCAAGAATTGTTGAGATTTCCTTACCCCAAATAATTATAACTTCTAATTACAGAAAGGTTTCATTTGTGTATATCCCAACCTTGCCATGCAAGCTAAGAACAGCTAAGGTATGTTGAAAAAAGATATGACTAAGAATAGGCACCCGTGAGGATCATTAAGAAAATGTTTCGGTATCACCTGTCAGTTCAAAACACTTATCCATATGGTCATGGCTTAATGCTTCCCATTGCTCTTCTCATGCTCATGTTCTTCTTTCAAGTCCCCTCTGCAATTACTAGTAGGTTGAAGCCAAGGAGCAGGGTGTAAATCAGCCCCAAACTGGTGCTTTATGATCCCTCCTGCTGTTGCTACTCCTCTTCCAGCTGCTTCTCCTTCTGCTATTTTGCCATTTTACAGAATAAGGGTGATAATCTGAATTTTTCAGGCTCATCAGTTGACAAATATTTTTGAAAAAGAGTGCCAGCTTTTAAGAATTCCAGTTTCCATAGTGCTTGTCAGGTAATTTCCATAATAATTTCCAATCTGGTAGCCAGTTTTGTACTGAATACTGTACAGGGGGTAACTTGGCACTACTTTTGCCATGGTAAAATCATAGAGGTTGCCAACAATAGTATGGCAACATGATCTGTAGTTGAATTGCACACAGGAAACATGGCAGAATGGACTTTTATGAATGGTATAAAAATGTAAAGTTTTTATCTAGAAATCTTGAGCTTTTTTTTTTGTCCAATTGCCATAGTGTCATCCAGTATAATTAAAAAAGCCCATGTTACCCTCTTTATTATGTAAAAGCCATAGCAATTGACTACTCCTCTAGCCCCACACTAAAGTTTGGGAGTCTTATTTGGGAAAGACAAATTGTCTCAGTATACCATCTTTTCCTCATAAAGCAAGAGCTTCCACAGAACAGACAGTATTCTTGCTATAATTTCAACTAATAGAGTTATTTAAGGCAGGAGATAACTGGACACATCATGGGTTCATCTGTTTTTTTTTTCCAGTACTTGAAAGTTAAAACTAAATTGGTTCTACGGGCAACAAAATCTTTAAGGGCTGAAACAAGTATTTGGAATATTGCCAAAACTAGAGGTAGTGTCTGTATCTCAAAGTGCTTCTTTTGCAAAGCAACTCTTCAGTGTATCTTTAACCCAAAACACATTTATCACATGTTTTTCCTTTAGATACTCAGAAGGAATTATATGTGCTTAAAAGAGACTGTGCTCTATTGGTTATGGAGGTATTTGATTTTTGTCTTGCCTTTTATTCTGCATTCAGTGCTTCAGCAGAAATCTGAGTGGTCACCTGTTTTACAGCCAAAATCATAGTGAATTATAACAGTTCTTCCCTTATACATGTCATTTGAAACAATTTTTCTGGATTTTCTGAAGGTAAAATTAATTATTTTTTAAGGACAAAACACAAAAATATTAAAGAGGAGCAGAATGACAGAAAAAGTAATAGGACAGGCCTATCATAACTTTCATTATATTTCCCAACTAATGCAAGAACACTCTTTTTATATTGTTTCTTCAATCATTTTGACCTTAATTAACAGTATCTTACTTGATTAAATTCCTCCATTTTGTTATAAATTATAACAAGATACCTCTCTCAACAGGAATACATTTCATTTTTTTTATTTTCATCACCTTTATGTTCCTTGCAATAAATTAAAAAAAGGATCTCTTTTACCTTCCAATACAAAAGTTTGTTATCGCACCCAATTAGCGAAAACTAATTTGAATTCTCTGTATACTGGTCCTGTCTTTTTAATGGCTGGGTATTGAAAAATACACACAATATCACTAGATTATATAAAGATAGATACAGCCTCCCTGCTTCATGTTCATATTCTCTTCATATGCATTTTGGAAAATCACAATAGAATTTTCCTTCTGCCATGTCAAACTGCAAGGTAATACATAATTAGCTAGGTAGGAAATGTAACAGAAAAGAGAAAATTTCTATCCTGCAGGGTCAAATCATATTTTGAACTGTTCCTCAACAAAGACTTTGAGTTTGCAATCTCCTCTTTAGCAAACTTATAATTTCCTCCAGTTCTATTCATTTCAAATGCCTGCAGAGACCTTTTTCTGTCTTTAGACCTTTCATCAAGAGTGTTTGATGGTGGATTCACTACAATGAGGTGCTGAATTGTAAAGGCTTCTTCTGTCTTTCTCTGACTTATTAATTACATGAGATATCACATGAGCAGCCTTTGGAAATCCTGAATTTCTGACCGCATGGGAAACGAATATGGTCACAAAGCACAACAACCACTTCCTGCCTAGATGAGCCATTTTCAACATAATCCCCTAAGGTTTTCTTTATATCCTATTGTGGTTGAATGATCTCCTGGAACTTGTTTTTTCTCAATTGTATTCCTAAACCTTAGGGCCCCAACAGCTACCAACTTTTGTTTTGCAAACCTGTCTCAGTATAACACAGGTCCAGCAATTAAGTGAACAACAATAATGCTTTCTATCCCCTCTCCCTCCCACCTAGACAGGGAAAGGAAAGAGAAAATAAGGAGAGAGGCTTCCAGACTGAAAATTAGAGACCTTTAATTAAATAGTAGTAATAAAGGAAAAATATACAAATCTATACAAATATGTTCAGGAATGTACAAAACCCCTATCAGTGCTTCCCCCCCTCCCCGCCCCCCCCCCCCCAATCCCCAGCAAATCCCATTGCATTTCCCTGAGCTGCAGAGAGTCCCAAAAAGGTCCTGGACAACTGCTGGAGCTAGCTGCAGAGAAGACAGGAGCTGAGGGTAGAGATAGGAGGGGTCAGGAATGCATGGGCCCAGGGATCAAAGGAGATGGATAGATGGAGTCCTCCCTGGACTCTGGCCAGTGCTTCACTTCCATGATCCCTGAATTTATGCTGAATATGACATATATGGGATGGAATATTTTGTTTGGCCAGTTTTGTCATCTGTCTAATCCACACCTCCTAACAGGAGGGTTGTAGATATGACTCTTCTGCTCCTTTAGTGTCTGAAGCAGCAGATCTGACAAGCAGAGCAAAGTGTCCTTGGTCTGTCAGCAGTAACTATAAACATTCCAGCATTATCAGTCCCCTAGATGGAAAACTTGCTGTTAATTTCAGCAGGTGTGCTGCTTGGAATAGAGTTCACTGAAGAAAAAAAAAAGATCAGTAAAAAGAAAATTGGCTTAATCCTGGCTCAAACCAGGAAAAAACCTTTTGCTTATAACTCTGCTTATAAAAAATATATATTTTTTAAAGAGTATTCAGCAACAGTTATATCATCACAGTTTTATATACATAGAATCATAGAATCCTAGGGGTTGGAAGGGACCTCGAAAGATCATCTAGTCCAACCCCCCCGCCAGAGCAGGGTCACCTAGAGTACATCACACAGGAATGCGTCCAGGCGGGTTTTGAATGTCTCCAGTGAAGAAGACTCCACAACCTCTCTGGGCAGCCTGCTCCAGTGCTCTGTCACCCTCACAGTAAAAAAAATTTTCCTGATATTGACCTTAAACCTCCTATGCTCCAATTTGTATCCATTACTCCTTGTCCTGTCACTGGTCATCACTGAAAAAAGCTTAACTCCATCTTCTTGACACTCACCCTTTACGTACTTGTAGACACTGATGAGGTCACCCCTCAGTCTCCTCTTCTCCAAACTAAAGAGACCCAGCTCCCTCAGCCTTTCCTCATAAGGGAGATGTTCCACTCCCATAATCATCTTTGTGGCTCTGTGCTGGACTCTTCCAAGCACTTCCCTGTCCTTCTTGAACTGAGGGGCCCAGAACTGGACACAATACTCCAGATGCGGCCTCACCAATGCAGAATAGAGGGGGAGGAGAACCTCTCTTGACCTACTAACCACCCCCTTTCTAATGCACATCAAAATACTTTCAACCTAACATATCCTTAACATCCATGCAAAAAAACAGTCAAAACTGAAAAAAAACCACAGAATTGCATCTTTCTGATTATTATATTTTCTCATTTCAGATTCTACTTAGGGTTTAAAAAGAGTAGTCATTGTATAGCATATCACTTTTAAAACCTAAGTTTGTGGAACAATCGTGCTTTTGTTTTTCTGCACATACTGGAACACAACTGTAAGTCCTGCACAATACAATACTTAGAAAAATAAATGGAAGGTTTATATTCTACAGACATACCATTCAGCATGATTGTGTTTACCATACTCTGGTCCGTAAATAACATCATCACAATGTTTGAACGGCCAATTGAAAATCAGAATGCCATAGATAATGAAAGTGAGATCATTATATGGTTTGTTCCATTTCGCTCCATTTAATTTGTAAGAACCAGTATGAAATCAAGTTTTCAGATTCTAAATAAGATGTAAAATTAAATTAAAACTATTCATTTCCTTAAATAAGAAAACATCTTTCTAATTATTATTTATAAAAACATCCTTAGAACTTTTAAATAACTTTTTGAAAAATTGGTGGGTTCCTCAATAAAGTTGCCACTTTCAAGAAAAAGCTGGTATTTTGAAATTAAAAAGTCTTGTAAAGAATATTTTACTTAGTAATCATCTATTGCATAGTACTTTCCATAAGCCATGTTATGCATATTTATAAAGATGAAATATACATGAATTAATTATTACTCCTTACAATGCAAACTCATTATAACTAATGTGTTCATCATTTTTTATTTAGAAATGAAAGCTTTTTTGTGAATTCATACAGCGGTAGAGTGAATTATTCCATTTATACAATTGGGCACATTGGTCTTGGCATGTTTTCCCACATCTAAAACCAAGTTTTTCTCCATCGCAAATTTAATTATTTCAATCAAATGTGATATGGCATTTATCTCCCCACTTCCACATAAAATTGTGGTCAAAAGAACAGAGTTGTTCTACATTATGGGGAAAAAAACCCAACACATTAATTTAAATTCCAGCTGTATGTTTACTACATGGATAAAAAGGAATTTATTAAAATAAATATGTTACTATATTTTAAATGTAGATATAGCTCTTAATCTTTAAATTTATATTACCTCCAGTTCAAAGTAAAGGCAAGACAGTTTTACTCGAGAGCAAGATATCCTCTTAATGAAAGCAGAATCCTGCCCTGAGTAAACAGAGAACTAAAGCATTAAAAATCCTTGTTTGAAATCAGCATAAATAAATGAACTTCACTGTTTAGGAAAATAAGGCTTTTCTGAGACAATTCTATTATCACTAAGATCTCACAAAAGTCCTTGCAGATGGAACCTGAATTTTTACCTGGTCACCACTGTTTCAATTTTCTTTTTTTAAATGAAAAACTTCTTAAAGCTATTTCTTATAGGTTGCTTCTGCTGAATAAATGAAAGTTAATTACCATATTATAAGTATTTCTGTGAGTGATCTATTGATTATATTTAACAACACTGTTTGTTCATTTGCTAATAAAATCTAAAATCCAAGGTGTTGATTTTTGCAGCTTTGTAAGGGTTGCAAGAAACTTTTAGCACTACAGACTCTGCAATCAGTCCTGTGTTTGCATTCCAGGATGTGCCTGTTAATCCATTGTCAGTACTGTTTTCTTCACTGTATATGTGCAATCTCACCACTTTTAGGGATCAGATTCAGCTTGAAGCATAACTCAGTCTTCACAAGGCTGGGATTCAGCTTGAGGTCAGGACACCCAACTGTCTATATGTAGGGTATGTTATAGATAGAAGGAACTCTAGTCACCTGTGTAAATAAATACAAGTATTAAGCATTATCTGAGACCTAGTATATCCAACACATCTACATGGGGCTGGTAAATGTGACCCAGAACTAACCTGTACCTGTAAGGGTACACCTTATGAAGTGCAGCTAAAAGTTTGATAGAAAACACTATAATCCCTCAAAAGGTGCTAAGCACCTCTCTTTGGACAACACGATAGAGCTTCAGGTGCCTGATGAGCTGGATCATTCTTCAGGTACTGATCAGGCTGAAGACTCATTGGCTACAACAGAAATTCAGGTACTGAACTTACCTGTAGACATGTATATAGATACCTAAATTGAGTATCATATTAAACAGCACTCCACTCACAAGTTTCCTTATTAAAGGCCACATGGAAAATAGCGAGCATACCACCGTGTTCTAAAAAATGAAGACTAGACAACAGGAAACCTCAAGCCAAAGAATTTAATATCCAAGTATTTTTCTTCAGATAAATATATCTATGTATATCTGTATGTGTATATATGTATTTAATCAGCTCAATAAGGGATTCTATAGACTACTGTGCTCATGTGAAAATAATTTTCCAACAGATTAATTAAATTTTCAATTAGTACAAGCATTCCACAGCCTTGAGAAGTTAACACTGTAAGTGCAGTTTGTGCTGTCCATCTTGATGAACCATAGATAAATATCTCCCATTTATATATCCTTCTCCATAAATTACCATAGGTATGTGCTGGCCACTTCTGTTAAGTTTTTTTTATTAAATATACACATCCTGTTCAGTAGCTCAGGGTTAAATGCTTAGTTGGCTTAAAATCATCATTACTGAACTGTAGGTCTTGTGTCACTTTGCTCCTAGACACACAGAAAGGAAGCTTAGAATTTTCCCACAGATCCCAGGCTCCCTTAAACATGACCAGAAGAAAAAAGCTCCCGCCTCATGTTCTCTGAATTACTTCTGAAATGTCCTCAGAGTTGCTTCACTCTCCAGCCAAAATAAGACAACAAACAAACCAAATAGGTGAGCATAGGCTTCTAATTTAGGCAGCATTAATCAAATTGCTTAAGCATCAAATATGCTTTTTAGATGCAGGATCCAAAAGTGTTTAGGCAGCATTTATGAAGTACATTCCATGACACTTAAAGTAGAGTATAACATATGGCTTGAACTTCCACATTCATTCCAAAACCCTCTCTGCTAAATATAGCACATTTTTCTTTACCTACTATGCTTACTGTTGCAGAACCTTATCTTCACTTCAACTATTTGCAAGATATAGTTAGATGTGGTTTGCATTCAATTTATGACAAGATTCATTGAATTCTACACGCTAATCTATGATCTTAAAAAACATGCATTTTCCAAACCTGCACTAAAAATTCATGTTATTACCAAAAGTGTAGCAACAACCCTGTCAGAGAATACTTTAATTCATCTGTTTCTGAGATGCTCCATCCATACCTTAATGGGTAATTTTATATGCATAACCACATTCCAAAACCCAAGTGTTCCTCATACAGTGAAAAACTGAAATATTTGGCAGTTCTTTTGCTGGCAGATGATGAATTTCTTGATGCCCATATTTCTTAGAAAAGTAGCCACGATGCAAAAAACATGTGTGTTCTACTTAAAAGAAGTGTGATGTTTGCATCTACTTTAAATATCTGCAGTTATTTAGCTCACAATTGTTGTATTTGTCTCTAAATGTTTAAATCTATTTCCACAAGACAAAAAATGAAATTTTAAAGTGCTGATGATAATTCACAGAAGAAAGAGTTAATTCTGAGAACCAGAAAGAAGTCAGCACAGAAGGAATTTTTAAATAAAAAATACAGCAATGTTAAATCTTTCTTCAGAAGAATTTCTGTGAAATGGTTCTTCATTTTTTATTATAGATGTCTATATAAATAGATAGATAGACAATTAGCTAATAGATTTTCACCATATAATGGATTGTATTGACATTTTGGAGAAAAGATTTGTACTTCTGAGTATTTCTGAATACTTAAAAGACAGGCAACTCTTAATTTTTTATTTTTTTGTTCAGGAAAGGGAAGTCCCTAAAGTTTTACTGCCAAGTACTTCTTTCTCTAAATAACAAGAATAAGGAGAACATTTCTACCAGTTGGGTAGTGAACATTCTTAAAAAAACCTGTATCATTATCTCCACATTGTAGTGCTAGTGTGGTTAAGGTCAAGACAGCCAGATGCATATCAGACACAGTTATTCCATAGGGTCCTGCAAAACTTCTATTTGACCGACTGTTTCAGATCTGTATTCTCAAAAAAAAGTCTTTTTTTTCATGTATAAACTTGACTTCATGCAGCACATTACTTCTGCCCACAAACTTTGTCTTATCAGTCTTTGAATGATGGTTTTACCTGTTCACCTGAGATACTATTTATTTGTAAAACACACTACACATCATAGTGAATATCCAATGTTAAGTCTTCTGATTCACATTAAATAGAAGAGTTGGCCCAACTAGAGTCTCCTAGGAAAGCCATTTAAAACTGCTATCAGTACAGCATATTATCATTTATATATCACTCTGAAAATTTGGGTTTGTTCTAAATTAATATATTTATTATGATATGTGGACTGCAATCACTAAAATAATTCTCAGTCACAGAATCACAGAATCATGGAATCATCAGTGCTGGAAGGTATCTCTAGAGATCATCTAGTCCAACTTTCCTGCTAAAACAGGATCCCCTAGAACACATTACATAGGACTGCATCCAGGCTGGTCTTGAATATCTCCAGAGAGGGGAACTCCACTACCTCCCTGGGTAGCCTGTTCAGGGCCCTGTCACCCTCACAGTAAATAAGTTTTTCCTCATATTTAAGTGGAACTTCTTAAGTTCCAGCTTGTGCACATTGCACCTCATTCTGTCACTGGTAACTACTGAAGAGTCTGGCTCCATCCTTCTTGCACCTATCCCTTAGATACCTGTAGGCATTCATGTCTCCCCTTAGCCTTCTCTTGTCCAGGCTAAAGAGTCCCAGCTCTCTCAGCCTTCCCTCATAAGAGAGATGTTCCAGTCATATTCATTGCTCTCCACTGGACTCTTCAGTAGTTCCTGGCCTCTCTCTAACTGGGAACCCCAGAACTGGATGCAGTATTCCAGATGGGGCCTCACCGGGGCAGAATAGAGGAGGAGAATAACCTCCCTCAACCTACTGGCCACACTCTTCCTTATGCACCCCAGGATATCATTGGCTCTCCTGGTAGCAAGGGCACATTGCTGGCTCATGGATACTTTACTATCTATCAGGACTCCCAGATCCTTCTCCTCAGAATTGCTTTCCAGCAGGCCCATCCCTGACCTATATTGGTACCTGGCATTCTTCCTCCCCAGGTGCAGGACCCTATACTTCCCCTTGTTAAATTTCATTAAGTTCCTCACTGCCCAGCTCTCCAACCTGTTCAGGTCACTCTGGATGGCAGCACAGCCCTCTGGAGTGTCAGCCACCCCTCCCAGTTTTGTATCATCAGCAAACTTGCTGAGGATACACTCTGTCCCCTCATCCAGGTCATTGATTATTATGTTGAACAAGACAGGACTGACTATTGACCCCTGGGCACATGGCTGGTTACAGGCCTCCAACTCAACCCTGCTCCATTAATCACAACCCTCTGAACTCTGTCACACAGCCAGCTCTCAATCCACCTCACTGTCCAATCATCTAGCACATACTTCCTCATTTTCCTAAAGAGCATGTTATTGGAGAAAATGTCATAAGACTTGCTGAAGTCAAAGTAGATGACTGCTGAAGCTCTCCCCTCACCCAGCCAACCACACAGTTATGAAACCACAGAAGGCTGTCAGATTGGTCAAACATGATTTACCCTTGGTGAATCTTCCTACCCAGCAGGTGAACAGGCACAGTCCTCTTGGAATTATCTAACAAATAGATACACTTTTTAGCAAACTTTTCCCTACATTGAAAGTGCTTCACAATGTACTTTTGCATTTAATAATCCATAAATCCTTACCATAGAAAGAAGTAGTAAAACAGTATGAGTCTTTGGATGCAAAGTTGAGGAAAGTCATACTTTGAATTGCTCTAATCTTTGGAGGAATAAAGATGCCTTCTCTTCCATTAAAACTGCATAAGAAAAATAACTCCTGATAGATTACAATAACAACTTGATAGGCTACACATGAAGGTCTAGTTTCATCATTGCATATTATAATGTAGTACTGTATTACTCAGTTTGGCTTTCTCAGTTTCAAAATAAAAATTTTCAGATGGCTGTGTAATATATAATGAGGATCCTAAAAGACTCTTAAAATACTTTTTCCATAATAATGTTACAATTTGTAAATTAGCAGGGGAGAAAGGGAAAGTAAAAATACTTCATTATTGATGCAAGACAACATTTAAAGGTTGTATTTTGTACTTTTATTATGTATAACTATAACACCCCCTAAACAAGTAGCAGTGTCTATAGACTTAACTCCTCATCTGAAATATTTATCTCTAAGGTTCTAGCATCGATCACAAAGCAGCAAAATTTCACTTCCTTATGACAAAATTCTATAGTGAGTTTGTTTCTCATTTATACTGAAGGCCATTTACACATTACTGGCAGGGTTAAGAGGA
Source organism: Apus apus (assembly GCF_020740795.1). Classification (NCBI taxonomy): domain Eukaryota; kingdom Metazoa; phylum Chordata; class Aves; order Apodiformes; family Apodidae; genus Apus; species Apus apus. The sequence goes on along the minus strand of NC_067282.1, from coordinate 50,111,342 downwards.
CTTTCAGTGAGTGTAAATGTAATTTATGTTCAGCAGAAATTGAAGAGTTGATCTCTCCCTGTTCTGCAGTTATATTCTAACGCATAATTTACATATAGCTGAAACATTAATGTCAACTGAAATAATTACTTTTCAAAATCCTATATAAACATAGTATCAAACTTCATTCTTGAATAAGTTGCGAGATGGCCTTTAATTTATATGATGTACAGTAACCTTTTCCACTGCTAAATGTGCAGTTTGATCTGTCAGTTAAATTAAAAAGCTTTTCAAGCCAGGGAAGATGTTCAAAGCATGAGTGCATTCCTGATAAGAATACCTGTAATGCCTCCTTTCTTTTCAAAATGTAAGAAGATGATATTTAATCAGTACCTAGCATTAACACAGAATTTATTTTACTTGATCCTGTCCTTTAACAAATATCACAGTAGGAAAAAAAACAAACCAAACCAACTTGATAATTGATCATACTCACCACAGCATTATCTAAAACCATCTACTGCACTTGAAAAAAAAATATTTGGATTATTGCTACTTCATCATATTTGATTAAATCAGGCTCAACACATGAAGACTGAGAGAAAAAATGAATGTTCTTTTGAAACATCATGCTGATAGTTAAGAATAATCACAGGAGCTACAGTGGTGATAAAGAAAAATACAAGCATAAATAAATAAAGGTATTTTTTTTTGTTGCTGAAAGGCCTCAACTGTGGTCTTCTTTCTAAATCACAGTACCAGTCAAATTATATGTCCAGACATTTGTTTGCATTCGGCATTCCTCAGAGACCTGATCATGGAATGAAGAGAGCAAAAGCTAGAACTGAAAGTTCTGTAAAAATAAAATTAGAAGATATCCAAATCCAAGAATAATTTTCAGACGTGTCCAAGTGGTACACTACCCTAAGTCCTCGCTTGGAAAATGACACAGTACATACCTTAGAAGAAGGTGCCTGAAGGGTTTTGAAAATTTTGTACAGTAGTAGACGCAAGTACTTTTCAATAGAAAATTTTCTAGTTTAATCCACCTAGATGCTTAGATACTACAGGTTTTTATTGTCTCAATTTTTTAAAAGGTGGAGAAGCATGAAAGAGCTAAAATATATGCAGTGAGATTGATCCAGCCCTTTTTCATCACTTCTGTTGTGAAGTTGTTTATGGCTACCTGAAGCAGGGGAAAAAATCCATTATATAGAACACATTGCTGAGTAAAGTATGAACATGCAATATTTTTCTTTTCACTAAATCATTGTGACACCACCTGTACAGCATTATTTTCACATCTTTTGACTTATTTCCATATATGAAAGAAAAAATGGTCAGCAAATAGAAAAAATATTCATAGAATCGTAGAATCATAGAATCACAGGGGTTGGAAGGGACCTCGAAATATCATCCAGTCCAACCCCCCCGCCAGAGCAGGGTCACCTAGAGTACATCACACAGGAATGCGTCCAGGCGGGTTTTGAATGTCTCCAGTGAAGAAGACTCCACAACCTCTCTGGGCAGCCTGCTCCAGTGCTCTGTCACCCTCACAGTAAAAAAAATTTTCCTGATATTGACCTTAAACCTCCTATGCTCCAATTTGTATCCATTACTCCTTGTCCTGTCACTGGTCATCACTGAAAAAAGCTTAACTCCATCTTCTTGACACTCACCCTTTACGTACTTGTAGACACTGATGAGGTCACCCCTCAGTCTCCTCTTCTCCAAACTAAAGAGACCCAGCTCCCTCAGCCTTTCCTCATAAGGGAGATGTTCCACTCCCATAATCATCTTTGTGGCTCTGCGCTGGACTCTTTCAAGCACTTCCCTGCTCTTCTTGAACTGAGGGGCCCAGAACTGGACACAATACTCCAGATGTGGCCTCACCAATGCAGAATAGAGGGGGAGGAGAACCTCTCTTGACCTACTAACCACACCCTTTCTAATACACCCCAGGATGCCATTGGCCTTCTTAGCCACAAGGGCACACTGCTGGCTCATGGTCATCCTCCTGTCTACCAGGACCCCCAGATCCCTTTCACCTACACTGCTCTCCAGCAGGTCAGCCCCCAACCTGTACTGGTACATGGCATTTTTCTTCCCCAAATGCAAAACTCTACACTTGCCCTTGTTAAAATTCATCAGGTTTTTCCCTGCCCAAGTCTCCAGCCTGTCTAAGTCTCTCTGAATGGCAGCACAGCCTTCTGGTGTGTCAGCCACTCCTCCCAGCTTGGTGTCATCAGCAAACTTGCTGAGGGTACATTCTGTACCCTCATCCAGGTCGTTGATGAAGATGTTGAACAACACCGGTCCCAGTACCGACCCCTGAGGGACTCCACTAGTCACAGGCCTCCAACTAGATTCTGCCCCATTGACTACAACTCTCTGACTTCTTCCTTTCAACCAGTTCTTGATCCACCTCACTGCCTGATCATCAAACCCATACTTGATCAACTTATCTACAAGGATGCTGTGGGAGACGGTGTCAAATGCTTTACTGGAATCAAGATAGACCACATCTACCGCTCTACCATCATCTATCCACCTAGTAATTTCCTCATAGAAGGCTATGAGGTTAGTCAAACATGACTTACCTTTGGTAAAACCATGTTGACTGCTCTTGATGACCCCCATCTTCTTGATATGTCTAGAGATAGTGCCAAGGACAAGTTGTTCCATCACCTTTCCAGGGATAGAGGTGAGGCTGACCGGTCTATAGTTACCCGGGTCCTCCTTCTTGCCCTTCTTGTAGACTGGAGTGACATTTGCTATCCTCCAGTCCTCAGGCACCTCTCCTGTTACCCATGACTTACCGAAGATGATGGAGAGTGGCCTAGCAATGACCTCCGCCAGCTCCCTCAGCACCCTTGGATGCATTTCATCCAGACCCATCGATTTATGGATGTCCAGATTATGCAACTGATCCCTAACCCAATCCTCATCTCCCTGGGCAAACTCCTCCTTTATCTTGACTTCTACTGGGGCTATATGAAACTGGGGCTCATGGGGAAAGCCTGCAGGAGTAAAGACAGAGGCAAAGAAGGCATTCAGCACCTCTGCCTTCTTTAAATCCTCTGTCACCAGGGCACCCACCTCATTCAGCAGTGGGCCTATATTGCCTCTGGTATTAGTTTTGTTGGCTATGTATTTGAAAAAGCCCTTTCTATTGTCCTTAACCCGACTTGCAAGGTTAAGTTCCAAGGAGGCCTTAGCTTTCCTAGTTGCCTCTCTACATTCTCTGACAACAGTCCTATATTCCTGCCAAGTAACCAGCCCCTCCTTCCATGATCTATAGATTTTCCTTTTCCATTTGAGTTTGCCCAGCATTTCCTTTTTTAACCACACTGGTCTCCTAGCTCCCTTACTAGATTTTCTACCCATTGGGACACACTGATCCTGTGCTTGCAAGAAGTGGTCCTTGAATGTTGTCCAGCTATCTTGAGCCCCTTTACCTTCTAGCACTCTGTCCCATGGGACTTCCCTTAACAATTGATTGAGGAGGCCAAAATTTGCTCTGTGGAAGTCCAGGGTTCTGGTCCTGCTGGGTATTCTGTTCCTCCCACACAGGATCCTGAACTCCACCATCTCGTGGTCACTGCAGCCAAGGCTGCCATTGACCACCACTGCTTCAACAAGGCCCTCCTTGTTGGTTAGTACAAGATCCAGCAGCGCTCCTCTTCTAGTCGGCTTATCCACCATTTGCATTAAGAAGTTGTCATCAATGCACTGGAGGAACCTCCTAGACTGTGAAAGGCTGGCTGTGTAAGTCTTTCAGCAGATATCGGGGTAGTTAAAATCTCCCATGAGGACCAAGGACTGTAATTGTGAGGCTGCTTTCAGCTGCCTGTAGAAAGCCTCATCAACTTCCTCATCTTGATCAGGAGGTCTGTAGTAGACCCCCACAACTGTATCACCCATACCACCCTGCCCTTTAATTCTTACCCACAGACTTTCAACTTGCCCCTCATCAGCCCCTGTACAACACTCGATACATTCTAGCTGCTCTCTCACATAAAGAGCAACTCCACCACCTCGCTTCACCGACCGATCTTTCCTAAAAAGCACATAGCCATCCATGGCCACATTCCAGTCGTGTGAGCTGTCCCACCATGTCTCAGTTATTGCTACCAGATCATAACCCTTAGACCGCACACAGACCTCTAACTCTTCCTGTTTATTCCCCATGCTGCGTGCATTGGTGTACAGGCATTTCAGGAAGCAAGCAGAGCACACTGGTGGGACCAAATCCTCCTTAGACCACCCCCCTTCAGGCCCTGGTATGTTTCTCTTGGGCTTGTCCCTAACAGACCCAGTTTTCTCCCCTTCCCCCTTCACATCTAGTTTAAAGCTCTCTCAATGAGCCCTGCTAAGTCCTGCCCCAAAAGCCCCACCATCAGGCCAGGTGTCTTGTAGAGCAGCCCATGGTCAAAAAAACCAAAGCCCTGCCTTTGGCACCAGTCTCGTAGCCATTCATTGATAAGTAAATTCCTCCTGTTTATCTCTCCACCCATTCTAATAGGAGGTATGGAGGCAAACATGACTTGTGCTCCAGACCCCCTAACTAGCCGTCCCAGGGCCCTGAAGTCTCTCTTCATTGCCCTTACATTTCTTGTAATAATTTCGTCACTACCAACCTGAAAAATCAGCAGTGGGTAGTAATCATATGGATTTACCACACTAGAGAGTTTCCTTTTAACATCTCTAATGCGTGCCCCAGGGAGGCAGCAGACCTCCCTGTGGGATGGGTCTGCTCAACAGATGGGCCCTTCTGTTCCCCTCAGAAGGGAGTCTCCCACCACAATTACCCTCCTTTCCTTCTTAGTTGAAGAAGTCCTAAGGCGTGGAGCTGAGCAACAAGTCCTAGGCGGTTCACTAGACAAATCTGTCACTCCAGCTTCATTTTCCTGTCCCTGAAGTTCCAAGGCCTCATACCTATTCTTCAGGGGCAATTCGGAGGGTGGAGGGAGTTGGGAGGGTTTTTTCTTGCCTCTCCGAGGACGGACCTCCCTCCATTCCTCCATGTCCCTAACGTTCTCTCCTTCTGTCTGAGGACAGGAGGGGAGGGGATCCGTCACTTCTTCTAGCACCTCTTCCTTCTGCCCTTGCCTCAGGGTTTGGCTCCACCAATCTATTTCGCTCTCACATTCTCTGATGATTCTAAGTCTTTCAACCTCCTCTGTCAGTCTAACCACCTGCCTGAGGAGATCATTGATTTGCTCACATCGCACACACGCGGTGCCACTGGCTCCCTCTACTACCGGTGCCAGGCTCAGGCACTCGCTGCAGCCAGAGACCTGCACAGCTGCGTGCCTGCTCAGAACCTCCGTCTGAGTTCCCATATCCTTTTTCAATACGGTTTTAGGGCGTGTTGTCACCATGCTAGAGAAATTTACCGGTGTTCTCTGCTTCCTGCTTGCCCTCGCGCCGCTCTCCGCGCGCTCGCGCTCCCCGCCCTCGCGCCACTTCCTGTGACGGCCGCTGCCGAGTGCTCTGAGGAGCTGCCGAGATGGCCGCTGTTAAACCTGCTGCCGTTCTCAGCCACACCCCCTGCCACATCAGCCTTCCTGTTCCTCTCAGGATTCCCGCTCAGACTCGGGTCTCCTCGCTCTGCTCTGGCTTCGCCGTCTCCGGGAAGCCCAGCCCCTTCTCTAATCCTCAGTAATTAAAGGAGCAGCTCTCACCGTTGCCGGTGCCACTGCCGCTCTCCGCTCTGCGCTGCCGCGTGCTCACTATATAGTAAAAGATTTAAAAATATTGTCATTGCTATGATAAAACTTTAACTTATCAGAAAGCCTTATTGAAAAAACTTACCTAAACATAGAATCTATATTCTACGTTGCCTAGACAGTCCATTCACTGCTAATGACAAACACTCAAGTAGTCATACTTGCCACTTTTCAGATCCACTATTTCATTAGCCATATATAGTCTTGTCAGCAGTATTGCAAAATGCTGGAGACAGAGCTAAAGAGAACACCCAAAATACATACAAGCAAACATAAACCTGGATTTTTAAGCACGAGCAATGAGGACACTAACAACACTAAATGCTCTTCCTTTTGCCTTACAACCAGAGAGTGGACGGCAGTAGAACCATTATGTTGTTAAAGGATGAATGAGATTCATATCCCCTCAGTCCTAATTCACATTTTCTTTCATTTTACTCGGAGACTGGATAGCAACCTAATAGGCTTTCTTGGAGCTACCACATTTTATGGGAGGATGTTGGGTGCGCCTTTGAGCCGCCTGGTCTAGTGGGACATGTCCCTGGCTACTCAGATCACTGATGCAATTGTGTGCATTGTTATGCCTATCCGGGTAACATCCATAGGTTTATTTTTGAGGGAACTGTTGTATTGGTTTCTCACACAAGACATACTGAGAAGACAGCATGGATTTGCCATTAGCAAGGTATTGGTATGGTTATGGAAAAAAGACCAAATATGGACATATTAACCTTGGAACTTTGTTTTTTCAAGTGGTTTGATAGATATGCTTCATTTAAAGGATTTTGCTATTCTGCTAGAATCAGCATATTCAGTTTTGCTATAAAATTCCACACCAGCACTAGTGAACGCATGTATCATTTGAGATGTGGACCTGACATGCAAGCAGGAGACTGAGAAAGAGTAGCCAAGCCAAAGGATGATCTAAAAAAAATAGTCTTTGCAGAATGAATGACTGGGGCAAAATTAGACATCATCCCACTTAGTGTAGCTATTTTATTAATCTTACTGTGTCACCAGCAATCTGGAACTACATTTGAGAGAGTTTTACAATACTTCAGCCAGTTTCTGGGCTGCTGTAAACCCACGTTGCCAGTTTATACCAAGTGAGAATCTAGCACATTTAGTACAGCAAATTCTTTCAACCTAGCTAGCCTAGTTTGTTGCATTGAGGGCATTCCATTCCTTTTATTAGTAAGGAATAGAAGATCTATGACCTTGTCTGCTTTTCTGTGAAAGCAGTCCTTTATCTCAGGATACAGAGAAGTGTGTGATGTGAATAAAGCCGCTAAATAGAAAATGGAGCAAGACAGTGTTCTATGGAAAATATGGCAGTAATGTATTGGGAAATCCCCTCTGAGCTTCACAGGCTGGCAGGTGCGACTGAGATTCCTTTCCCTGCAATGGCGACATTTTTTAAATCCTGAGTGTATTGAATAAAACAGACAGTTTCTAGGACAACATATATTTTGATAGCTGCAGGCCAGTTAAGGCTATGACAAAATGTAAAATAAATGCACATATTAATTTCATTTGGTTTTGTGTTTGTCTCTAATGTTCTGAAACTCGGGACTGAAATATTTGTATTTCCATTACACCAAAGTGTATGCAGAGATCACATGGAAGTTTTTTGTGGGTTTTTTTTCTGCAAAGATTGCAGTAATTTCCATCCCCAAATTCCTTATTACAAATTTATATAGCACAGCTGGTGTTCTGTATAAGCCACTGGGCATTTGTTGACACTACACTGAGCAGGTATATTTACAGTACTCAAGAGAAAGTGGTATGGTATTTGTTTTCAAAGACTCCTAATATATCTGCAAGGTACAACAACAACAAAAAATAGAGTCTCCACCACCTCACTTCAATCAGCAAATGCTGACTATTAGGAATTCTTTTACCTTATACTAGACCCTTGATAGATTATAATAATGTATCTTAACTGCCAGGTAAGGGAAAAGCAAGAGCAGATTAAAGTGGTCCCAGCCATTCAGACACTTCAGGATGGCAAACTATATGAAAGTATAAATAGAAATTCTGTCACTAGACAATATTGTTTAACCCTAGTATAGAAAAAGGAATGGGTAAAATCTAGTTCACTTAGTGCAGGTAAACTTAGTAAAGGTTATGGGTTTACTACTTCAGGGACCTATTTTAAAAATCACCACCTGAAACAGCAGAAAATGTCACCTTAATCTATTCAAAGTCACTGGTGCCACATAAACCAAGGTCAGGTTTATGACTGAAGTCATGTTAAAACATTGAGTATTTATTATTGAAAAGAAATAGTAAAGTTCATGTCTGCAAAGGAAATTAATCAAAATGGTGGGTAACTAGAAAAGCTAAAGGCACAGGAGGCAAGAAAAGCTAAAAATATGAGTGTTTCTTACCACTGAAATAAGCATCAGTAATACTGTGTTTTAGTACACTTTGATTTGCTGAGGGCAAATCCCTGCAAACAATTTGAAAGAGAAAATTTTGAAAACACCTTTTCAAGAGAGCAAAGGGACTGCACAGACTAACTGCTCACAGCACAGATCTTGATAAACATGTAGGGGTGGTTATGTGATTTTGCTTTTTTGGCAGGGCACGGCTGAAGTTCACTATACAGCACACTTTTTCCAGCTCTGTGTTCTCCTGTCTGGCTACCTGGGGTTTGATTACGTTGCCTAAATGTAAGAGTTTAGCACAATTACAGATACCTACTTTTCTACCTTTAAAGTTCATCCTAATTACAGCAACTAGATTTACTGAATGCCTTTAAAAGACTTAAGAGAAAAAAGTATGTGCTCCTTGATGCAGTTGACAGTATACAGGAATCCCAGACCATCTTGACTGTCTGTCCACTAGTAAAAAAAATTGACCAAGACCCATCCCTGGTCCTATGAAAATGTAGCATGACACACGTCTGCACAGCTATCCATCTCTCCTTCTCAAGCAGTTCCCAGAAGTGGCAGTCCACAGTGCAGGCATGGACCTTAGTGTTTCTCCAGTGCCACTTGGTTCCTTACTGTCACTGCACTGGGTTTAAGTCCTTGCTATACTAGTCTGCAAAGAGCCTTAATGCTGACTATTGACTACAAATTATGTTCTTTAACTGTGTTCAGTCTAATATAGAACAATGATGACATTGTGGTCTCTAGCCTGAAAGGCTTACAGGGTTGTGTAAGAAGACTCCCCAGAAAATCCATTTAATACAAAAAACCCTGATTCTTTCTTCCAGTATTTTACAGTATCTACCCTCTCCTTAAGAAAATCTGGTCTGTAGATCTCACAGTACAGCTTCCACACTGTGAGACCTATTTAAGATGAGCTGCACATTCGTGCATACTTTTTAAACCCACAATTGTAGAAGCCATATGCTCAATACCCTTAAAGGTTAAGTGACATGTTTCAGCATATTTTAAACCTTGCAAATCTTTTTCTTGTTGCACTGCAGGTCAAAAGTGCAGATCCTGACAAGACAGTAGTTCCCACTTGGTGGTAAACCAGTAAACTGTACTATGTGCTCTGCAAGACATTTCACAGCTGCCACTGAAAAAGTCTAATGCCCAGAGCCTGAAGCAGGGGGCAATATAGGCTGTACCTTGACATAATCTCTACTCTCAAAAGCTTAAAAAAAATATTCTTCCCTCGTATTTTACTCATTGTAAAAAATATTCACTGTTGGGAGGTAGGAAGAACATAAACAGTATTTCTTCTTTCCTTTGATTCTATAAACACATTTGTGTAGATTTGAGTTGAGAACAAGTCCACCTTCTGCTTTTGTAAATCAGAATCCAGGAAGAATTTGCTATTATAACCCAACCAAGGAAAAATCAATAAACATTAAACTTGTCTCTTTGAGTGCCTGATAGACAATGTTTATGAAAAATGCTGACACCAGCAATATAAAGGGACTCCATGCTTATCTGTTAAAAAAAAAAAAAAAGAAAAAAAAAAAAGGCATTTATTTTCCTGTTACCTTGCATTCTGTCTCAGAAAATTGGTATCCAAGACACTAGAGCACTTGCTCAACTCTCCATGTCGATTACTTGGTTACAGAAATCAGGAAAGAAAGATTTATCAGCATAATTAATTATTTTTGCCTTGCATACAGTACACTGATGCCATCTACAGACACGAGTAAAAGCATTCCTAAGTGCATCCAATTCAGTCTACTAAACTTCTCTCCTGGATATTAATTAATACATTTATTTCACAGACTATGATTGGAATACTAATAGCTTAGCCACCAGAGAACTGATCCCCTTGACTGACATCAAAGACAAGGTTCTCACCAGTTCAGCATAAAATGAATCAAGCCCTGAAACAGTTTTTTGATCTTATAACAATTCCCCTCTTTCCTCTGCAAAGCAAATTATTTCCCCAGTTTTGCTGTACAAGACAAACTGTTCCCTCATGCACAGTTTATTCATTTTCTTTCATTCAGACAGATTGACCAAACCCTTCTGAGGGGTAAACATCATATAGCATGTCATTTCAGCACACTGTTTCTTACCTGAGCTCATCCCAAAAACAGTTTTACCTGACAAGAAAACACTAGCACTGTAACACACACTCTGAGGCATAATCCTGCATAGTTCTTATATTCACAGATCACCCAAACCTTTGAAAGATTCTTCCACTCACCTCTGTGTTCAGATTAAACAAATGCAGTCTGATATGGTTTGGATTTTGGTTTATATTTGGGGTGTTTTTTTCCTTCTCTTATTCTGGGCAATTCTGTTATCTCAGCTGTCACTAACATTTTGTCCAAGTTATACTCCACACTGCAAAAAGTCTGACTGATTATTTCTGGAAATATCACCCTGAATCCAGACATAGTCACTAGTTCATTCTCAACAGGTGCATTTTATTTGCATTTTTAGTGAAATTGGCATTGGAAATGTACTGTGTGTGTACAGCATCTGACGAGAGAGGGAGGCTCTAGCTGAAATATCAGAAACATGACTGCATTAATGCCACGTTTGTGAATGTCAGCTGCAGTGTTCTCCTTGCTCTGAGGTTGTAAATAAAATTATGCAAATAAATCTTTCATTCTTCATTACTAATCATGATATGAGCTACTTACAAAATAAGACTTTCAAAGTCATTATACTCACATCTATTTCTGTATGGATAGAAACATGAGAAAGGAGCAGCAGTACTGAGAACAGGCAGAGCAGGTATATGAAGAGCAAACTGCCTGACTGTCCTAGTAGTCATCTGTGATGAGATGACTGGTTCTGTGGATGAGGGGAGAACAAGCAATATTGTGTAACTTGACTTTAGCAAAAATTGAGCTGACCTCTCATGGTATCCTTATAGCCAAGCTGGTGAGATATGGTTTGGGTAAATGTACTCTAAGGTAGGTGTAAAATCAGCTGGGTCACTAAGCTTAATGAGTTGTGATCAGTAGAACAAAGTTTAATTGGAAACCACTTTAGTGGAGTCAATGATGGGGCTGATGCTGTTAATTGGCTTTATTAAGAACATTAACAATGAAAGGAAACACATTTTCAGCACATTTGTGGGTGATGTCAAGTTGTGGAAGAGCAGCCAATCCACTGGAAATCAGGGCTGCAACTCAGAGACATTCCTACAGACTGGAGAAACAGGCCAACAGGAATCCCTTGAAGTTCAAGAAAGGCAAATGCAAAATTGTGCTTCCGGGAAGAATAATCCCGTGTCTCAGTACAGGCTGGAGGATGCTGGGCTGGAAAGCAACTCTGCAGAAAAGGACCTGTGAGTCCTGGTAGTCAAGAAGATCAAGCCAGCAGCATGCCCTTGCAACAAGGAAGCCAACAGCACACTGGAAGGATACTATGCTTCTTATGCTGTTTTGCCAAAGTAACTCCAAATCTGAAGCCTTCTTTTATCCAGTTTTTGGAGGTATTTTGTTGTGTTTTTTTCAAAAAGGCAGAATGGCTACCTATACCTAGGTGAGGGGTTAGCTCTGGAATAGGATCTCGCTCATATATTGGCTTTGCAGGGATGTTCATTTTTAGGGATTGATAGAATTTCATGTGAATTTCATTCACTATGGAGGGAGCTGTAAAGACAGAATCTTTGAGACAGACCAAAGATGTTCTTAAATAAAAAAGATTTGAAAAGACAGTACAGTGAAATACAAACAGAAAAACTCAAACCTAATAGGCAGGTGAAGGTAACATTTTTCTTTAAATACACTCTATGTAACACAGGACATCTGTGCCCACAACTTCAAAGTAAAGTGGGAGTTATCTAGAGCTTAGCACTGCTAGAGACACCAGCTGTTCTACCCTTGCCCTGAACTTCCTCAGTGTGTTGATGATGATGATGACTAATATTCTGTCAAAATTGGTGGAAAGGAAAAAATTCCTGCACCTTTCATCTTTAAGTGTATCTACATAGAAAAAATAATATCCAGGTAGTTATGAACCATACAATTTGCTTTCTTTATATCATTCTATTATGAAGAAGTGTGAGCCTTCTTAATACATCTCTTTTATAGTTGCTAAATGATCGAGCTATGAAAGGGGCTTCTTTGTCTCCTATGGCACAGCAGAGAAGAAAACAGTTAAATTTTCCTAGTTTGGATAGATTTTGGTGAAGCTTTTTAAATAGATGTATTTTAGTAGATGCAATTGTAATATATATTATCAAAGAAAAGGGTACTAGCATATATAATCTTCCTATTTTTTCCACCTTATATTGTGCAAGAAGATGTAAATATAGCTGTCAGGGCTCTTACAATTTAAAGCAACTGTGATGTATTTACTGAAAGAAACAAGAGACTCAGTTGATGTGTGCGTGTATAAAATTCTAGTATAGCACAAATGTGAAGTGACTGGTTTCATTAACTGCATTCAGAAAAGAAAAAGTGGCTGGCCAGTTCATTAAAAAACATACAAAAATTATAATGTAGTTGGACAATTCAAAGTATTGATAAAGAGCAATATCGAGAACAGAGCACCGATGTGCCCATATGCACAACAAACTATGTGAAAACAACAAAATGAAACAATACAACAAACAAAAGAATCCAAGAAATGTGGACTGAACTTAAAAAGGAGTTAGCTTTTTTTCAGAGACAGAAGTGCAACATAATCTTGTGAAATGCATAATGATAAAGTAAAGGCTGAAGCTACTGCACTGAGCAGTCTCAGATTGCAAACTGACATTTCTACTTCTCAGATTGTCATTATGATCAGGAAAATATAGGCAGTTTTGTTCTCTGAAATTCAAATTATTTAAGTTGCTATGTAATATTTAAATCCAATGTTTTAAATCACATTACAAGAATCACCCTTTTTTTAGGCAGGAAATTCCTCAGTCAGTAAATCATGAAAAGTCACAGAAAATTTCCTATTCAGATTTTTTTTTTGCATTTAATTTATTAGTGAAACAAAAAAGATGTAGCAAAATAACAAAGAAAAAAGACAAACATACGACATAAAAAAGGATATGTGATTATTTCCAAAGTCTACAAGTTCATAATTCAAAATCACTAAAACCCCATAGATTCATATGGTTGCTACTGACCATAACCAGCATTCTCTATCCAAATTAAAATATTTTTACATTTGAATGGAAGACAGATATTTCTACAATTGGACTTCTCACAACCATATTATTATATGAGATCATTTTACTGTAAACCTTCAATTATATTTCAAATTCTTAAGGAGATTACTGCCATAAGTATAACTCTTGCACCAGCTATTTTCCAGTCCTGAACAAATATGATTTAAAAGGTCTTGAAGCTGAATGTCATTGAGATTGAATAATGTTTGTAAAAAATATGTAAATGCCTCTGTAGGAAAGTTATTTAAAACCATTCAGACGAATATCACTTCGGAAATGTGTCTGAATCAGTATTAATGGGAGTGCCTAAAATACCCTGAGGAAATATTAGCATCACTATAAAAATCACTATACTAACTGCCCTCCAAAACACATGCAACACAACTGAATTTCTTAAATAGAAGTTCATTATCTACTTCTATATTATATTTTTCAGAGTAAATTTAAGTATTACATGTTTCCTTCTTAATAAACGCAAGGACATTATATACCATTTGCATTAGTATTATTTTTAAATATGATGCATTTAACTTCAAATCAGCAAAGTATTTAAATATCTGTAGAGTATTTTAAGGTTCAATTTAACTTAGCTTAAGGTAGTCATCTGAAATAGGTACCTTGAATGGTATTGCAGAACTGTATCCATACAAGAACAGTAAGTGTGCCTGGGTAGCACCAACAGAATCAAAGAATCATAGAATCATAGAATGGTTCAGGTCAGAAGGGACCTCAAAGATCTCAGAATCATAGAACGGTTTGGATTGGAAGGGACCTTAAAGATCATTTAGTTCCAACATATCTGCATGGGCAGAGACATCTCCCACTAGACCAGGTTGCTCCGAGCCTCATCCAACCTGGCCTTGAACACTTCCAGAAAGGAAAACTGTTAGGATAATTTCTCCTACCAGAAGAGGTCATCTAGAGTGGAACCAGTCAGATTTGTATGATGAAGCTACCTTGAGCTTTAAGACATAGGTGGCCATATGCAGATTCACTGTTCTGAATAGTCCTTTCCACGCTCGTTAAACCAAATATATACCCTAAATATATCAGAAGTATGTCCAGCCATGACCTGAAACACTCATGCATGGCACAGGCCAAAAGTCTCAAGCCTTGATTCAATAATGTACAAGTAATAATACCAAACATTTCAGCTATAGTAAATACTATAGTAAACTGACATACTGGGTTTTTTAGTATATATGCAATATAGAAAATCCAATATATTACCAGAGACACCTGTATATGAATTAGTCTCCTTGTGTAATTTCTACATGGTAGTCATCTAATGTCAGATGAATCTGACTTCTAAATCAGAGGTAAATACTCGTTCATTTTTTTTTCTGTAGGTTTTTAATCTTCTGATTTAATTTCAGTGTTATTATGAAACATGCTTGACTCCCTTGGATATCCTGCTGCTAGGAAGTGATCCATAAGATACCAGTGCCATCAGGCCAGGAACAGGCATCAACATGGTGACACCAGGATGCTAAGTCTGTCTGTCTTGGTGCTCATCTTCTAGCCCATGAAATCACTTTTCTTCACCTTACAGACCTCAAAGATCTTAACTTTAAACATAAATTTTATTTTAAACATTTGTTTAAGTTACATTGCCATGAAAATGGAAAAGTGAATTTGGATAAGAGTCCTTTCAATGATGATGATATACCTTGATGCAACCTGGAAAACTCGTGCTGCCTCTGTGTTACTAAAAGATAACTCTGAAGCAGACATTCCATTGTGACCTATGTACAAATAAAAGTCACCCAAAAATGTGAGGATTACAGAACTCATGTAAAATATGGGCAGCCTACGTAATTTTGACTGTGAGGAAGAGACTGGAAGCAGGTTAGAGGAATGTAAGGAATATATATATATATAGGTTGTTTCAGACTGTCTAGGACCTGGGTTTCTTTTGTGCTGAGAACCACAACCTAGACATGGGAATGACAACTAGCCAGCCAGAAGAAGGACTGACAGTTTTGTCCCCAAAAGATAAATTAGGAGAATGGGTCATCCAGACACACTCCAGGAAGCAGGAAACTGTTATGAATTACGATGCATGAAAAGAAACTAAAGTCTACCTAGGTATCACTAAACTGAAGTCATCTCTAGCTGGATATAAAGGTCACCACATCACAGAGCTTATGGGAAGCTGGAAATAATTTGTTTAGCCTATTAAAAAGAGTAAAGAAATAATTTAGGGAGAAAATAAATAGGAATAGGAATAAATAGCTGAAGCTCAATATTTGATTAAGGAATACAATAACAAATCTAAGGCTCAGCTCTCTACCTGCATTGCATAGAGTCTGCACTGAGCACACATGGTACACTGCAGCCTCTGAAGTTACATCACAAGCTAAACAGACAAAAGCTCATGCAGGAGAATCAGACTAGAACTTAGTATTTGGATGGAGGGTAGAGGATTTTGTAATTGAAGAAGAAAATGGATATATCAGGCACATTCCTTTAAACTCATGTTTAAATTCCAGAAGGATGTTGGCAGATGTATGGCTTTGGGAAAACCTCTTCAGTTCTTGATGTTTCTATTTTCCATCTGTGGAGTGGCAATAATACTGTCTTTCTGTTACAGAAATGGTGGGAAAACAAATCAGCTAATGGATAAATGACTGCCTAAGTATATTTCAACTGATTATGCAAGCCACAAACACTGGTGGGCTCTCATGTGCACTTGAGTCATTGTCTGAATTGGTAAGACAAAAGGGGACACTATTCACTCTCTGACTCCTCTGCAGGATGATTCCCAAAGTCCAGGAATTTGCCTAAGATAGCAATCATGGCATGTTTCAGCAAATTCCAGATGCAGACAGGCATTTTGCTGCTATAAATGTAGCTCAGAAACTGAAAAGATTAGTGTAATATAAAAATTTCCAAAGCAAAAAGTAGCTCCCTATTCTAAACACACTACATTAGTTTGTTACCATACAATTGTGTTCTCTGTATCACTAAAAAAGGAGAGAACAAGATTTTGTGTTTTCTAATCCTAACACCATGGCTGCTGTTACCACATGGTGTTGCCACATCTCAATTTAGAATATAATTCAGAATGCATCTATTTATATATATTCATTTCAGTATACACTGTAATAATATGCTTTAGTGAGCATGCGAGAAAACTAAAAGCTAAACTCTCCAGCAAAGACATTGTCAGTTTGGGACATAAATTACTGAAAGAAAGATAATTACTCTGAAATGGTGAGTATCTAACGCACACAGAGCCAGAATATTACAGTTAACTCTCTGGTATACCTGATCTATCTGTATTATATCAATTGATATTTGTGGGCTATGAATATTCCCTGACACCAAGATAAACAGCTGTGGAACAGCCCTTGCCTAGTGAAATCTCTTAGCCTTAAAAACAGAGTGACTGCAGCATATTTCTTATTGGGAACAGTGCCTAGAACCTTTTAACTCCCAAATTATGCCTGGGAATTTTTTGGGAAAATACCACTTGACACAAATAAAAACTCTTTCAGGGCCTGTTCTAAAAACACAGCAGGATAGATTATAATTTTCCAGTGCCCAAGTACATTCCTGAACACTATTTACTATATATGCACATATAAAATAAATACATACATATAAAAATATAGAAATATGTATATTGCTCATGTGACCAGAATTTTTGCTTGGCCAGGAGCTCCTGATTGCCCAAAACTCCAGTGAAATACTTCAAAAGATTATTTTTCTTTACCTGCCTTCTCCTGTCAGACTGTACTGGGAATTGGCAACAGAAAAGCAGAACACCTGGCAATAGATACATCAGCCTGTTCTAACTGGGAACTTGTATTTATAGATGCATAGCTCATCTGGATATGGATCTGAGTGACTAGTGTAAAATACAACAATAATTTAAACTAATTGGTTTGTGGATTATAAATAACAAATCAGCAACCACTGTTAATAAATAAAAAACAGAACTGCAGGAGAGGTGCAGGTCAGCTTCTACAAGAATATGGAGACATTAAGTATCTGGATCATATAGTTTAATCATATAGTTGCATTTTTATCTATAAGTTCACTAATGTCTTGCAATTCACTTGCTCATGTCCTCACTTTAAGCAGCACTGCTATGATAAGCAGTGGGGGCAGAAGGCTCCCTGTATTTGTAAGGGGGCTGCCAGGCAGCTTTTCACATGTGATCCTCTTCCCTTTGAAATTATCCTTTTATTTCTGGATATAACACAGCCCATAAACTTTTAAAAAGGCTGTGCAGCCCATCTTCTCAAGCCAGCACTGAGGTGGAACTTCTATTGGAAAAAAGGGATGCAGTGGGAATTTTTATAAGTCCATTCACTGTTAATGAGTACCATCTGGCTGGAAGGAAAACAAAAAGCTGCAGGCTTGATCAAGTTTGTTTTGTACCTTTTTCTTGTGTTTTGAAAAATGATATTCACAAACCCTGGACTGGGAATCTCTAAAAAGAACCTTATAAAACTAAAAAATATAAAGTTTTTTTAAAATACAGAAAAACAAAAATTAACTTGCTGGTAGTGTCCTTAATAAGAGTAATTTCCCCAAGTTTGCACTGCATATGCCACATGCAAGGCATTTCTTATCAATATAATTACTCCTTATAATGTACAGATGAAAGCACTACGACTGCAGGCAGCATTTCCCCAGCTATGTCCCACACTTTCCTTTTCAAGTAGGGACATAGCCCTCCTTTAAACAATGGTTATATTTCCTCTGAATGACAAAGTACTCTAAAGCAACTCACATTTATGGCATTATACAGAGACCAATCTGCATCTGATGCTTTTTAGCAAAAAGCTATCTAAACTAATGCTACCAGAAATCAGAAACATGTCTACATCTCATATAGACTCAGATGACTGACAACTTGACAGGAATGCAGTTGTAATAGTTTTGTGCAGCTAGGAGCTTGATTTTTCACCTAGGTTCCCACATAACTTCAGCATCACTTGGACTCCACCCTACCTGATTTTAAACCAGTTCAGTATATATACAAACATATATACTGTACACTGGATTGCAGGCATGTCTTTGAATGTAACACAGATATAGTTTAACTCCATGCCAGCAGTAAGTTGAGTCCCTGCTCTGCCACAGTTCCATGCAATCAATCAGCCAGTGAAAACATACATAAAAATGAATAATGCTAATACATTTGCTCCATTCTGGAGCTTCTCTCCCTCTGATCTGGAGTCTCTGGGCTGGCAGTACAAGATACTGCTATTGCATCACCATACTACAGAAGCAGAAATCTTGGCAGCCAGACAAAAGGTAATGAAAATTTCAAAGGTACAAGGCTCTTCTTGGAGCTGCAGAAAATGACAGGGCTTTCAGTAGTATCATAACAAAAGCATCCAAGTAAAAAGGAAAACAACCAAAAAAAAAATCTGTATCTGTATATAGCTAAAAGTCAAGTTTACAAATACTGTACTCATTTTAAGAAGTCATTCCCAATGGCCAGGTTGTTGTTACTATTAAAGGAACTGGCAAAGGAGGGAAAGTGATTTATTTTTTCCTAGGGGCAGAAAAAATACCTCTCACATTAAACATTTAAAATCATGTCAAGACAAAGTGTAAACATGCAAACATGGATGGCATTCTGTGTCCTGCAGTGTAAATACTTCCCAAACTGCAAATATTTAGCTGTTCCACAGTCAGGTCTTTAAAAAGGGAGGTATATTTTCAGCGTACAGACACATAGGGAATTAGATGACATATTTGTGTATGTACTTTTGAAAAGGAAAATACAAATTACAAACAAAATCAAAACCAATGCTTTTAGTTTTACATATGTATGCACGTTATACAATAGTTACAAAGTAGTGAGATTCAGGAAGGAGTGCAACAGAGAAGGGAAAACTCAGTTCTGCCTCGCATGCTTAAGTCTGGTCCAAGGTGTCTTTTCAAGCATGAATCTTTACCAGTAGTTTCATGGGCAAGGGAAGGGATAGAAGAGACTAAATCTCTTCCTAAATCTCCCTTTCTGATAGATGTTTTTAAGAAGCAACACGAGCTTTCCTGCAGCTGCTTCTGCGTCACAGCCAGTGCAGCAAGAGCTCCCCCCTTTGTTTTCATGAACTTCCACCACTTTGCATACTTTTGGCAGAAAAGAAAGAGCAAGAGCGAGCGAGAGCGAAAGGAAAGAAAGGAAGGGAAGGGAAGGGAAGGGAAGGGAAGGGAAGGGAAGGGAAGGGAAGGGAAGGGAAGGGAAGGGAAGGGAAGGGAAGGGAAGGGAAGGGAAGGGAAGGGAAGGGAAGGGAAGGGAAGGGAAGGGAAGGGAAGGGAAGGGAAGGGAAGGGAAGGGAAGGGAAGGGAAGGGAAGGGAAGGGAAGGGAAGGGAAGGGAAGGGAAGGGAGGAAGGAACAAAAATGAAACAAAAGCCTAGTTACTTATTTCAACAGAAAATATATAACATGCATCTTTTATGATCTTTACAAAACCACCTACGTCAAGCCAAGCTGGGCTTGCTTAGGGAACCATCTGTCTTGAAGCGGTCAGCCTCAGGAAAAATTACTTTTCCTGGCAAATACATCAGAAAACCTGTCTGATCAGTCAAAATATTTTATTTTTCACCCCCAGATCAAAACTGAGAGCCTTCTGAAAACAAACAAGCACCTTGCATTTCTTAAAAGACCCAAATTTCTTCAAGATGCTACCACTGTACCCAACAACCTGGCCACTGAGCCAGGGCTTCTTAGGTTGAAGTGTTTTTTACTGAAAGCTGAAGTAGATATTTAAAGATCTCACATACACCTTACAAAAATCACTAATACACGTATATTGAAATAGAGTAAAAAAACAAATAATAAAAAGAAAAAGCAAAGAATCCCCAAAACTTGGCTATGACATTATCTAGGAAAATTTCCTAATTCCTCTCTAAAAATATTACCAAATGGAAGAAATGTAGCTGCAATTTCAGTAGCTACAATAATCAAGGAGACTGTTAATTCTCTTGCTCTGGGCATAAGCTAAAGATAAAATGGAATATTTCTTTTGGTACTGAAATAAAGCTTGCTTATGGTAATGCTTTATTCTCAAACTATAGCTGCATGAGTTAGGAGCAAAGTTGAGATGCATCGTATTTTCCAGATAAGGTTTTATTTCAGTCTTAAAACTAGTATAAGCTGTTTATATTATTATATTATGTTTGTATTATATTATATGTTTTTGAAGGAAAAAAAAAAAAAGATACTTTGTAAACAAATTAAAATGAATTTGCACACACTACACATCATCTAATGCTCTTCCTCACATACTGCTGTTTCGATGAACCTGGCAGGATGCTTCAAAGTTTCTGACTCATTTAATTGTAGCTCCACAATGTGGCCAATGTGAGCATATACTGAAGAAGAGAGAGTTCCAATGATTTTCCAGTTACTATGTGCATGCATAACCCAGTTAGGCATCAACAGCATTGTCCATTGCCTCGTCTCCTACCAGAAAAGAATACAGGTTAATGCAATCTACTAATGGGCTTTTTTTCCAGTATTAACTTCAAGAACTTAGCAGTATTAACTTTAGAAAACTGAATGTCTTTTTATATCCTGTAAGATGATAGCTACTTTACAAAACACCATGGCACAATGAATAAGTAAATACAATTCATTAAGTATTGAGAAAGACAAACTATGGATCTTTCTAGCAGAACAGCTTCTCAATTTTTAACCAATTTATTGACTGATCAGAAGAGAAACTGTGGATATTTTTAACACTGTAAACACGTTTGCTTTTTCCCATTGGAACAATCTGCTAAGCAATATATATACTAATTTGAATTACACAAAATTTATCATTAAATTATCTTACAAACATTTATTTTCTTATGGTGAGTTATTTTAGAAGCTTAAAGGTAGACCCATTCATGTTATTTGTTACAGTATCTATGTATGTGCATAAGTTTGTTTAATTTAAAATTATACCACAGATCTAGATTCTAATATTCCCTAGGGGTGTTTGGAGACAATACAGATCTACTCTTCATTCAATATAAGTATATATTGAAAAGAACTATTAGAATAAACATATCAGAAGTTCCTTCTCTGTTAACTGCAAAAGTGATGAAAGTTCTGAGAGTTTAGGAATACAGTTATTTCTGTGCTACCATGCCTGAACTGATTCATTCAAGCATGAAAAAATTTAAACTGGGAAACTACAACACAGTTAAGGTTGCCAGTTTGCATTATTTTATTCCTAGCTAAACCTTTCAGGCATTCATAAATTGACCATAAAGATTCGCTCTGCCCTGGGGCTACTGTGATACATATTAGGCTGACAATCTGTTCTTTATTCAGCTTGCTATGTCTAGATAAGAAATATCACACATTATACCAAGTCCGCTTGCAGTCTGACAAGGGTATGAAGTTAAGGATCCAATCACAAACTTTATCCTCTCTTTTCTTATATCAATTAACAATGCTTTGTAAAATTGTGGTAATCCGGTTTTGATTATCTTTACAACAACTAAAACAATATGGATAATTTGTCAGAATACTTTACAAGCATGTTTTAATTGACATTCATTACTTCCCCATAA
The DNA here is from genome assembly GCF_020740795.1 of Apus apus. NCBI lineage: Eukaryota > Metazoa > Chordata > Aves > Apodiformes > Apodidae > Apus > Apus apus. Next base: position 50,089,550 of record NC_067282.1, on the reverse strand, counting down.
GGGAGATAAGTAAGTGTTATTATTCTTATTTAGGGAAACAGAGAAAGGAAAAATGTCTTGCAAAAGGCTGTAAAATGAATTAATGCTACAACAAGATTAAGACCAGGGCTTTTCTGACATAAACCTCTATCCATTCTTCTGGTTTTTGGTTCCTTCCACATGTATTATTAAATCATACTGTTAATTCACAACTTTTTAATATTTCTTATTAAAAAGCAAATAATTTTATAAAGCAAACTTACTTTTTCTCGTTTATGGTATTAAATTTTTGCACAATGATGAATTACATGCAACAACAGTAAATTTTGCCTTCTGTTTCTCTTACAATGTTACAGAATTATTGCATATTAATGGTCTTTATACTAGGAATAATATTTTTAAAACTTATGCATGTAAGTGCATTAGTGTTAAAATTATTTTGTTCATATTTATTTCTGTGATTAAAAATTGGGCCTGAATTACAGTTTTAAATGTCCCTATAAAGGCACACTGGCAACATAGAATATACACTCCTTCCAGTCATCAAGCATCTGAAATAATCGTTTATGAAAGAGACTGTAAGGAATATTTGTTTTCTAACTCAGACTGTTCATTCTGAGAGCACTTTAGGTACTAATGGTTTAGTTGCTGTTACAGAACCTGTTCACATCCTCTCAGTCACTGAAAATACCATTAGCAGGAGCTTTATAACAAAATGCTGACTCTTTCCCACTGTCCCCTTTCCTGCTCTTCTTATGATTATATTGTATTGAATACCCAGAATGACATCCAAGGTCCTAAAACACTAGCTCACAATATGAGCCCAAACTTTAAAATTTCATTTAAAAAAATACCTAAGAAAATTTCAGTCATCACAAGTATGTGCTGGACAAAAACAGACCATGAGAACACAGTCATAGAATACATTTCACTTGAGTTTATATGATACCACTTGACTGTCTTGGACTTATGCTTTATCAAGAATTGTTTATCCTCCATGTTGCAGAATGTTTCTTCCCTATGGCCTGACTCTCTCTGCACACCATCTTTATTTATGGGGTGTACGGACATCTCCCACCTGTCTCATTTCAAAGAACTTCCTTGAACATTTCAATTTTAGAAAGGCTTTTAGGAAAGTCTAGAATTGCTAAAAGAAAGAATCAATTATTCTTTGAAGATAGAGAAGAATGTGAGAGAAAGAGAAATGGTTTTAAAAATAAACATATTGGACCTTCCTTTAAAAGAAAATCCTAAAAATTATGCACTAAATTTTTTGTTGGTGGGGTTTTCTGAGGTTTGGGGTGTTTTTTTGCTTTTGTATGTAATAGTTGCCAGCATTATATTCAGCCATGGAAACACAGAGGTTTTCTGAGTTTTAAAGTATTATTATCTGTGTATCTGTGGATTTACTCATCCAAGATCAGCTGCTGAAGTAATTTAAAACAGTGTCTAACATTTCTAAAGCTCCACTGGTAATTGCAGCATACCCTTCTTTATAAGCTCTCTGCTTGCATGTTTTTGGGAGTATCTTTCAGTGACAAGGAATGGATCTTTTCCTTTTATCTTCCTTTGTCACTTCATGCCTTCAAGGGCTGTGAATATCCCCTGTATTTTAGTTTGTATAATTAATTTTTTGTCTGAAAGCATGAAAAACTATCAATTCAGGCTTTGTTTCTGTGTTTTAGAGACAGTGAAAACATCTAAGTAATGTATTGAAAAAGATGAGATAACTTTGCCTATATTATACTATCATATAACATACCACATTTATTACGATAATATAAGATCAGCATCAGAGAAGGAAATCTCTAGAGCATTTTGATCTTGTGCCCTTGTGCCTAAAAATCAACCCAATTAAAAAAAAAAAAAAAAAAAAAAAAAAAAAAGAGAGAGAGAGAGAAAAAGGGAGAAATGAGAGGGGAAAAAAATCCACATGGCTGAGGATTCTCATTAAACTCAAAGTCTGTCAATGAATATTTATCTTTATTCTCCTGCCCAGAAGGGAAACTGGAGAAAGACTGAGCAGAAACACTTATTTCTGTCAACGAAGCTTAGTAATCAGCTCCATCACCAGAAGTCCTCTTACTGCCAGCTGTCATTCAGATGACAGGTTATTTCAATATATCAGTTGAGGGCCAGCTGGCAGGGGGATAGAAATGACAATCTTGCTTGAACAGTGAAAAATATTTTTCATAGAATTAGCAAGGCTGAGGTGTCTCTACATGCTTGGGGATATGAGTGAGGCCAGACGAGAGATGTATTTGAGCAAATGGGCATATTTATTCTCTGTCCTCTTGTGAATGTAGAGAAGTATTTTTTCCAAACAGCAAAAAGTATGCTACTGATAGGTAATTTAATGTTTGATCTGTTTAACAGATTACCTTTCCTTCTCTATGTTTATTTCATAATTTTATTCTCCTGCCTCATACATTAACTCACAAAGGTTTCAGCTCATCCCTGGTTCACTGCATGACATCCAGTGGTTTCTCTGGACTTCTTGTTGCCTTTGAGACTTTGCTTTCCCTCACTTTCTTTTAAAATCTCTAGCTCTTATTTTATTAGATACTTCAGATTCTTCTCAGTCACTGCCTTTTGTTCTGTTCATCTGACTTCAAATGCCCTTAGAGGTTTAACTCTATTTGACTTTAAAATCAACTGCTCATGGATAAAATATTTTGATAACTTCACCACCAGACTTCCAAGGTCCGGTTTGTGGTACTGCAGTGGAATCTAATGAGAATTGCACTGACTTTACCTGGACCTGAAGGTATCACAAATTGTTAAAAATCTGTCTCTGACTGAGTATAAGCCAAAGAAAACTTGCCTACCTTATGTTACTAATTTTGTGCATTTCTTGTATTTATATTTAGTTTTGAAAGTGCCTTTGGATACTTCTTTTCAATTCTGACTTTTTTCCATCTAAGTGTTCACAAATTCCTTTACTGAAAATCTCCATTTTCATAGGCAGAATGGGTACTTAAAGTGATAAAATGAAATTAATTGTAATTCTGCATCCTACTTTCTGATTTCAATTGCACTCTAACTATTTTCACCAATAAAAATAATCTTGTAGAGTTCAAAATGAGCCCACAGAATACACGTAGGCTCTATTTCCCCCAGTTCCCTTAAAGTAAAAATATAATCACCTCTAAAATAATATTCTATAATATTCTAATATAATATTCTATAATAAATTATAGAATATATAATAATATAATATATTATAGAATATAGTATTCTATAATATTCTAATATTTCTATACCTGCACTCAGCTGAGCTTGCTGAGCCACGCTATATACTACAGAAAGCACATAATATTCTTGGAAACTGTTCAAAAAAGGGAGCTCATATGAGGGCAAATCATATAATATCTATTATTTCTCATTACATTACCTAAAGAAAAATGTATGCTTAGATTAATGTTTCTTATCCCATACATGTCACAGAATCACAGAATAGTCATGGTTGGAAAGGATCTCTGAGATCACCAAGTCCAACCATCATAAAAAACAAAACAAAACAAAAACAAACAAACAAAACCCCCCAAAAGCCATCCACCCAACAAAATCCTAAACAAACACAAACACCTCCAAATAACACCCACAAAAAAAACCCCTACAATCTCGGCCATTAGAGCATATCCTGAAGTGCCACATCACATTTCTTTAATACTTCCAAGGATGGTGACTCAGACGCCTCCCTGGGCAGCCTGTTCCAGTGCCTGACCACTTTCTGAGTATAGAAATTCTTTCTAATATCCTAGCTAAACCTCCCCTGCCACAACTTCAGACCATTTCTTCTAGTCCTGTCATCATTCTCTTGGGAGAAAAGGCCAACACCCAGCTCCCTACAGCCTCCTTTCAAGTAGTTGTAGAGGGCAATGAAGTCTCCCCTCAGCCTCCTCCAAACTAAACATCCCCAGTTCCCTCAGCCTCTCCTCGTATGGCTTGTTCTCCAGACCCTTCACCAGCTTGGTAGCTCTTCTCTGGACCCACTCCAGGACCTCAAAGTCCTTCCTGTAGAGAGTGGCCCAGAACTGCACACAGTACTCAAGGTGTGGCCTCACCAGTGCCGAGTACAGGGGCATGATCACCTCCCTACTCCTGCTGGCCATGCTATTCCTGATGCAGGCCAGGATGTTGTTGGCCTTCTTGGCCACCTGGGCACATTGCTGGCTCATGTTAAGCCCGCTGTCCACCAGAACCCCCAGGTCCTTTTCTGCTGGACAGCTCTCCACCTATCTCCCTATCCCATCTCTTTCCTATGGAGTAAATATTGCCCCATCAGCAATGATCAGCACTGGTTGGACTGCAAAGAAATAACACCAATTTTTGAGCAACGTCTGGATTGAGTATCAATAATAATTTTGCTCCCCCAACAGCATTTTAATGCGCCATCTAAAAATTTTTAGGATGCCCCAAGGCATGTTTTGCTAGTCCATTTATATATGCCTTGGGTAGGTTCTGAGACATAAAGTAACAAAACAGCTGTCTTCAACCAGCTGAAGCACTTTAACATTTCTATAAAAATGCCCTTAAGTGTCCTAATGATATTGTGGTATAGATTTTTAATTTTAAGATGAGATTTCAGTAACAAGAGGCTATTTAAAACACACCACCACCTTTCCATTTTTAGATTATTTAACATATAAAGCATAAGGTAAAATACCAGCATGAATAGTTTTCCTTCCAACATCTTGAGTCTTGAGTTTCTCTGTGTTAACTTTTTGAAAATGTAAAGCTGTCATCAGTAATAGACTGAATATACTTCAAAGCTGATTTCAGAACACATCTTACAATACAATTAACCAGCTTTGGAATATCAGCACCATATCTTTCTGTTATTCAATACACCTTATCTTTGCACGTGAAATACATTTTGAAAAGTAAATAAATGTGGTGTGATTCACACACAGTAACAAAATGGGTATTTGCTTATTGGACTTCCACATGTACAATATCACTGAAAGCACGTTTTATTGAACGGTCTAGGTGAGTAAGCAGAAAATGAAACTCAGAAACAAGCCAGCATCTAAAAAAAAACCAAACCAAAACCAACCAACCAAACAAAAAAAACTCCACAACAAAAAAAAACCAACCAACCAAACAACAAAAAATACCACCCACAAAAACTAAAACATGCAAATTCAGTAGAGCTGTACCCATTTATATTAGAATTTAATTTAGCCCTTCAATAGATAAATTTCTGTATCTAACTGTATACATGTAAGCAGTTTGTAGACAAATGTCAGCAGTTCCCACAAAGATTAGGAAGGTCTGCATTTATCTGTAAGATGAAAGTGCATTGTGACATTTGCTTTCCTTTATTTGCACTGAGGTATTCGCACAGACTTGGTTTCACCCCTTGAGGAACTGGCCCTGGATCCAGCTTGGAAGCATTTATAAAACTGCGTTTGCCACATTCCATTTATCTGGCACCAGGACAGCCTTGAGCAACAGGTACAACTGCACCACCTGCAATGCAGCACGTTCACATGAATGTTCCTCTGGAGTGCCAGGGTGGATACTCTGCTCTTCCACTGTGAAACTAAGACACACAAGAAATTCATATTTTTTTTCTGCCTCTCATTTCCTTGGAATCAACTTTGTGTACGGATCATTTTTGTGCTCTCCAACCCTCCCCCAAGCTTCTTCCCAGAGGCTTTATATTTCCTGATGACACTGAAAAAAGGTTTATTAATGATCAGGAGAGTCCTGCTGAGCTCTGTGTGTGTGTGTGTATGTGTGTAAAGGAGGGGGTCTGCACTGGCTGCTGGAGTGGGGCTGAAACCTCAGGGACTCGTCCAAGTACCAGCAACAAAGGTGGAAGCCACTGAGCAGACTGAGTGTCTGAGCCCAGTTGCTGGAGGGGCTTGCCTTGTACACACGCATATACACATGTATATGAATGTACAGAACACACACACACATATACATATATGTATTCTCACTAGTATAGCTCTACTGTGCTTAGCCAGAGGGAGGACCAGGATGAGGCCATTGGTGCTACCTGTGTCCATGTGAGTCATTTGTGTGTCTGCCTGCAGGCTGTGTGGGTTGCAGTGTATATATGTGTATATATGCCCCATCTTTGGAAGTGTTCAAGCTCTTGTTGAATGGAAGTGTTCAAGCTCTTGTTGAATGGGGCTTTGAGCAACGTATTCTAGTGGGAGGGAAGTTTGGAACTGGTTGATCTTTAACATCCCATCAAACCCTAGCAATTCTATGATTCTATGATTCTATAATATATGTAGAGTATACATGTGTTCTGCACATTTGTGCCTACAGGAAATACGCACTCAGCCTTGCTAATCATTGTACTTGTGGCTTAGAACTTCAGCAGCGTCATCTCTCTCAGGTTGTCAGATACACTACAGAATTTTACACTAACAAATACCCTGCCTGTTTTGTTTTGGTTTTTTTGAACATTATTCCTCAACATCTGACTTTATCCTGCCTTGTCTTACCTGAGTTTATGTCCTTTAACCCTTTCTTTATTTGTGAAAAGAAACAAACAAAACCAAAACACCAAAACAGCTAAAACCAAAGTACAACAAAACAAAAAGTCCCTTGACCTGCTGGCCACACTTCTTTTGGTGCAGCCCAGGACACAGTTGGTGTTCTGGGCTTGCAAGCTCACATTGCTGGATCGTGTTGAGCTTCTTGCCCACCATCATCCCTAAGTCCTTCTCCCCCAGACTGTTTTCAATCAATTCACCACCCAGCCTGTATTTGTGCTTGGGATTGCCTCAACCCAGGTGCAAGACCTTGCACTTGGCCTGGTTGAACTTCCTCCAGTTTGTGTGAGCCCACTTCTCAAGCCTGTCAAGGTCTCTCTGAATGGCACCCCTTCCCTCCAGTGTGTCAACCTCACCACACACTTGGATGTTGCTGGCAAACTTGCTGAAGGTGCACTCAGTTCCACTGTCCATGTCACTGACAAAGATGTTGAACACCTTTGCCTGCCCAAGTACCAGTCAGTTCCTTATCCAACAAGTGGTCCATCCATCAAATCCGTACCATTCCGGTTTTGATACCAGGATATCATGCTGGACAGGGTCAAAAGCTTTGCACAGGTCCAGGTAGATGACACTGGTTGCTCTTCCTTTGTCCACCAGTGCCATGACCCCATTGTAGAAGGCCACCAAATTAGTCAGGCAGGATTTGCCCTTGGTGAAGCCATGTTGGCTGTCACTAATCAACCCTTTGTCTTCCACATGCCTTAGCAGAGCCTTCAGGAGGATCTGTTCCATGATCATGCCGGGCACAGGGGTGAGACTGACTGGTCTATAGTTCCCTGAGTCTTCCTTTTTTCCCTTCTTTAAAATGGGAGTTACGTTTCCCCTTTTCCAGTCAGTGGGAACTTCACCAGATTGTCAAGACTTTTCAAATATGACGGACAGAGGCTTTGCAACTTAATAGGCCAGTTCCTTCAGGAGTTGTGGATTAATCCCCTCAGGTCTCACAGACTTGTGCACCTTCAGGTCCTTCAAGTGGTCACAAACCTGCTCTTCTGCAGTGGGAAGATCTTCCTTTTCACAGTACATGCCTTTGCCTTCTCTAACTTAGATGGTGTGACCAGACCCTTTGTCAGTGAAGACTGAGGCAAAGTAGTCATTGAGTACCTCAGCCTTCTCTATGTCCTGCATGGCTAAGTTTCCAGTTTCTTTCTGAAGTGGGCCTGCATTTTCCCTCACCTTCCTCTTATTGCTGATATAGCTGACTCCTTGCTTCTCTGCCACCTTGTCTGTATTCCCCCCAGGATACCTGTCCCTGCTTCCACTCTGTGTATACCTTGTCTTGACATTTAACTGTGCCTAGAAACTCTTTGCTCAACTATTCAGGCCTCCTGGCTCTCCTGTCTGCCTTCTTCTTTGCTGGGACACTTAGCTTCTGGGCATGGAGGAAGTGATCCTTGAATATGGACAAGCTTTCCTCTACCATACATGTAGTGTATTACAGGAATTAATATTCACATGGTGGTACCTTTCAGGTTAGAACTGAAAAATAAAACTAGAAAAAAAGTGCTGATTTTTATAAAACTTAGAAAAAAAATGCTTAGGAAAAAGCACCCAGAAAAGAAAGCCACACAGAAATCAAACATGCTGCAGAAACAACTAGATTTTACACGCCTTTTGAAAGAACCCATCTCTGCAAATCCTCAGAAGTAGTATATTAACCCATCGCATTTTAAATTGCTGTATGGAATGTGTCATGCTATATTTAGGTAAAATAGTCAGAACCACTTTTTATGCTCTTAAAAATCTCTCGCAATATGTTTTTAAAAGCTGATTGAATGGTCATCTTAAATGATTCATGAAGGTCTAAGGTAAAAGTGGATGGTACCAAGCAAAACACATAGACATTCAAAATGCTGTGATGACTGTCAAAAGGCTACTTCTAAAAGATTCAAACTGATAAATAAATTAATAGACCTGAAGTCAGTAAGGAAACAAACTCCCTCATTTTTCCAGGTAATACGCAATTCACCTTTCACTGGCCTGGCTAATATAAAAGAGTTAGTGTACTTTATGAACCCTTAAATACATTCTGGGACATTTGTTTCTACTTTTTAGGAATCTTTGTCTGAGTAGAGGGAGAAATAAAAATAGTCATTATGAAATATTATCTGACACAGACATTTAAGGAAAAGTGTAAGTATTTGGTTGGTTGTACATTGTAGGCATTACTGAATGCTGTCATGAAATCTGCTCAATCTGCATTTCCTGTTTCTCTGATACTCCCTAGAAAACAACAACTAAATTGATTTAAAGAACTGCTGCCAGTATACAACCATCTTCAATACAGAGGTCGACTTTCTAGACCTTTTCCAATTTAACTTCCTTTCATCTTCTTACACCATTTCATACAGTTGGTCCATCTGTCCTTTCAATAATTTGTCATAAGGCATCTTCCATCTTTTGTACACCTACCTGAACAGTAGTGACATATCAAGATAAGTGCTATTTTTCCTGCCTTCTACAACAGGACAATGGTCTCCAGCTTTGTCCTTACTCTAACTCCACTCTCTAATCTTCCCTTTCAACCTGTGTTCTGCTCCAACTCAGTGCCTTTTTATACAGCGTATTTCCATCCAATACCTGGAGCTAGGCTTGACCACAGCTGATCCGCCAATCAGATCCTCAGGATCTGGATTGCTTCACCACCCTGAAGTTTCATCAGCAACATTTTTATTTCAGTAACACCATGATGAACACATCATCCTACTCCAAGGTTTTTGGAAGCCAACCAGGGGTTTTGGACTATATATATGCTTTCTGGTTCTGCTCAGTCCATTTGTAACAGCTTGTTTTGTACCAGACTTTATTGAAACAAATGGTATCTAGTAAAAACCAAAGTTATGGAAGTTTCTGTAAGAGTAATTAAAGGTTTTTTGTGTAAACATAATTCAAATAAACATATGTGATGCAATGTCCAGCTGTTCAAAAAACTTCAGTGGATCAATCCTGAATTATTGCAAATTGATAGAAAAATAGCTTTGCAGCTGTGTGACTGCTGCTCTAAATCTGTAATTGCATCAGGGTTTTATGGTATTGTTAGGGAGGCAGGACACAGCTGATATTTACAAGTGAATCTGGGAGTAATTTTTAACCTATTTGTTCAACTGATGGACTTAAACCACAGTTAATCCAGTCATTTCTGGAACTCAGTATCGGTCCCCATTCAGCATGTTTGACAGTTACAAGCTCAACCATAAATAATATGTAAATAATTTACATGCATGAATAAATGCATGAATAATTATATATATGCATAAAATTTTACACTTAAATATTTTACTATTTCAGCTATAAACAAGCAACTGTTTTTCATTTCATGCACATTCCCAATGTTCATATACAATTGAATACAAGTACATTGAAGAAAATGATAATATGCAGGTTTGGGTTTCGTGGTTTCTTATTTGTTTGGTTTTTTTGTTTACACTTTTTAAAAATATCTGACATCACAATTAGCTTTTTTTTGAAAATCTGAAATATTAGTACACATCAAAATGTATTTTCCTCCAGGAAAAGGGATAGATTCAGAAGTCAAGAAGATGAGGAAAATGTGTTTAAGAACTGGATGCTGTGACTGAATGCTTGCTGGACTGGCTTTAGAAGTTAATGATTGATATGTCCTTCTAGAATGAAGGAAAACCAATAGCTGAAAAATTTAAAAATACTAATAGCAAAATACTAAAAGCAATGTACTGCAATTAAGCACACACACACACACAAAAATACATTAAAAAACCTAGCTTAAATTGTTAAAAACCTAAAGATTTCAGACACACAAATACTTTTACAGGAATCTTTTAAGCACATTTAAATATCTGAGACATATGTTTAAATAAAAGCTGTTGCTCACAGATTGGCAAATCACCAACTTCAATATTAATATTCTCAAGCATGTGATTTGGGCATAATGCTCACTGCTGTGATTTTTGAGGTAACATTTTACAACTCTGTGGACCTCACTCCCTGCAACCACATAGAAAATACTTAGAACCACTTCAAGAGTTCAATTGCTTCTTCACATGAGTTAGTATTTTTAGCATTTCTTTCTCCAGGATACTGACATTTGAATTCCATAACTTTTGTGTTTATTTCATCTGCCTTCAAAGCTGCTTTGTCTTTTAATATTTTGACCATGAACAGTAATTTAAAAAATCAAATTAACCTTATGGATGTCATCTAACTACTAGCTAAACTGCTGAAGAAAACTCATGTTGCTTTCTGTGACAAGAGCGAATAGGACAGGATTTTAACAGAAAGAGAAACAGATTTACCGTTGCCATGGTTTGGGCCCAACACAACAAAAAAGGAACAGCCCCATGGCTGCTCACTCAACTTGTGCCCCCATAAACGCGCACACACTTGGGGTGAGGAGGACAAAGCTCATGGGTTGAGACAAGGGACAAGGAGGGCTCTTACCGATCAAGGGCAAAACAGACTCAACTTGGGAAAAAATATTTTAAAAAAATAATAATTTCATGCTAATCAAACACACACAGGACACAGACAACACAAAGAGCAGGGCTTGCATATGTTACCCCACCCCTCCCTTCTTCCTGGGCCCAAATCACTTTGTCCCAGCGGCACAGGGGGACAGGGTTTAGAGTCAGTTCACAGGCTGGTAGTTCTTGCTGCTCCTTCCTCCTCAGAATGAAGGATTCCTCACAGTCCTTCCTTGCTTCCACATGGGGTCCCTCCCATGGAAGAGAGTCCTCCATGAACCTCTCCTTCATGAGTCCTTCCCACGAGGTCCAGAGCTGCTCCAGCCTGGGCTTCCCACAGAGTTTCGGGCTGCTTCAGGAGCAGTCACCTCCTCTGCGCAAGCAGAGTCCACTGGCAGCAAATCCTCTGGCCACAAAATCCAAGTCCACTGCCCAAGTTCGCCCCTCCTTGTGCCTTCAGGGAATGTTCCACCACTTTCCTCCGCGAGTGCAGGGGGACAGTTGCCATCTTGCCATGGGTTGCAGGGAAACTTCTGCTTGGGCACCTTCTACCTCTTCTTCCTCACCAACCACCAGCACCATTGTGCCTCTCCAGCTCAGCTCTTCTCCTTTTTGTGCTCACTCTGCTTAGGTCTTATATCAGTTCTTTCGTATGTCAATCGCTGAAGCACATCTATTGTCCCTCTAATGGCTCCTTGGCTGGTTTCGGAGGAGCCACCCCTGGGACCCTTCCGCGGCAACCAAAAAACCCTATCAAGTGAACTTGATCACACAATCACAATAAGCTGCAAAATGTTGCAGCCATGAAAATATGACCTTCAGACACATCACTAGAAAGAACATCGGTAGGCATGACATAATTTAAGAAATACTATATTAAGCTACACTGCTACAATGGAGATTGACGTGTCCATACAGTGCAGGGTGAATATGTCATCTTGACTAGGAACTTGCTTGGGAACTTCCTGCATTGTTCTCTTTTGAGCAGTGAAGACATGTCCTTAAAGAGCTTAATTAGTTTAGGAGAACAACACACTGGCTAAGGGAAGAGGGTTGCTTCAATGTGGATACACTGTTCAAAACCAGGAACAGACATGAAGTATATAATTTAAATGTGAGGTTGTTAATGGCACAAGAATAAATAGGACACAGACTCATTATCCTGAAAGCTGTGTGGCAATGTCTGAAGCTCAGCTCACATGTATGGGCCTTGAAAAATCACAAAGTAGCTTAAAACATGTTTTCTCAAGATCTCAAGAGCCTTGCTTACCTTAGGAGAAAAGAAGAGAGAGCAGACTTTGGCCTTTTCACAGATCTGCTTGGACAGCTGTTATTGGGAAACAGTTTTGGGAAAGGACAGGTCCTGAAAATATGGTTGATTTTCAAGCATCTCATCCTCCAAGCTCAAGTCCATCTCCTTGTGCAGGAAATTGAGCAAATTGTGGCAGGAGGCCTACATGGATGAACAAGGAGCACCTGACTACACACAAACACAAAAAAAAGTCTATAGGAGATGGAAGCAGAGTCAGGTCACCAAGAATGAATACAGAGAGAGGGTGTAAGGATGGGGGTAAGAGTGTCAAAAGCCATCTGGACTTGAATCTGGAGACAAGGAAAGTCTGCACAGCATAAGAAAGCCCAGGGAAAATGTGGGCCTGCTGCTTAGTAAGGTGAGAGACTGGTAACAAAGGACAGGGAAAAGGTACTCGATGCTGTCTTCACCTTGAAATTTACTGGTAACACTGGCCTTTTGCAATCCCAGTCCTTGAGGCCCATGGAAAAATCTAGAGCAAAGAAGACTTACCCTCAGTGCAGGAGGTGCAGATTAGGGAGTATTTAAACAAACTGGGCATATACAAAAATCCATGGGCCCTGACAGGATGAACCCATAGGTGCTGAGGGAGCTGGCAGATTTCACTCCACTCTCAATATATTTATGAAGAGAAAATGTGTTTCACCAGTCTGACAGCCTTCTACATTATGATGACCGACTTTGTGGAAGAGGGGAAAGCAGTGGATACTGTTCATCTCTCTTTTAGCAAGGCTTTTGACACTGTCTCCCATAACATTCACTTTGACAAGCTGAAGAAGTGTGGGCAGGGTAAGTGAATAGTCAGGAGAAATTTTAACTGTCTGAACTGGTTCAGAGGGTTGTTACCAGTGGCATAAAGTCCAGCTGGAGAGGAGTCACTAGTGGTGCACACCAGGGGTCAATACTAGGACCCATACTCCTTAACATCTGTATTAACGTTCCAAACAATGAGGCAGAATGGACCTCCAAGAGGTCTGCTGACAGAAGTGGGAGGAGTGGTTGACAGTTCACTGTCAGCCATTGATCTTATCCATGTATATAAATACCTGAAGGGGAGGTGCAAAGAATAGACAGCCAGGCTCTTTTCAGTGGTGCCCAGTGACAGGACCAGAGACAGTGGGCACAAACTGGAACACACAAAATTCCATTTAAATATATGGAGACTTGGAGATCGTGGAGTCTCCAACCTTGGAGATACTCAAAACTGAATGAAACACAGCCCTGAGCAACCAGCTCTAGGTGACCCTGCTCTAACTAGGGGACTGGACTAGGTGTTCTCCAACCATCCTACAACTATATGATGAGTACCCCAGGGTACTCACCTGCTGTACAGCTGTAAAATCCCTTTGTCATGCCTGACTCCAAATAACTTCTGTTCCCCAGGAATCACTCACAGTGCAGGATTCCCTGCTGGCTTTTTCTTTTGAAAAGAAAATGTGAAGCAACAACGACTTTTATCCTAAATCAGATAAAGAGTTTTCTGAACTGTGCAAATGCCTGTGGAATACTAAGTATAAAAAATAATAATAATAAAAAATTAAAACCCCAGCAATTTGAACCTTTAATGTTTTGTATATCACAGAACTTAGAGAAGACTTCTGCCTTTTATAGAGTGTGACATTATACCTATTAATTCTATTACAGAGATACTTAATTTACTGTGGAGTAAACGGAGTGCTTCCAAAATTAATTACATGGAACTAATATATCTGAAACCTCCATAAATCACCACTTTTTTCTCAGACATAACTAACATTCTTTATCTCTGACATAACCAGTGTTACTTCTTTCTGCATCTTTCCCACATTAATCCTTTCCTGTTCACCTTATTGCAACTTCACTTGTCAGTATCTATGGTACCAATACCATAACAAAATGACACAGAAGTACTAACTACTAAATAGACCCAAAATTCTGTGAGCATGCCACAACCTGACATTGCTGTGTGAAGACTACATTTTATAGAACTCAGCAGGAACTTGCTCTTCTGATGTCCTGCTTACCCTGGCTGGCCACGATATTCTGACTGAGCCTTCTTAAGGCTGAATAGAGTTGAAAATATGGTACTGTTTGGCACATTGTGATACATGCTTACCATGCTCCCAACTGCATTTCAAATTCAGAATACATTCTGACTGTGATCCAGCAAAACTTCTTTAACTTTTCTTGGAGAGTTACTACCTAATCAGTTCCTCCAGTAAGTGCACAGCACTTATTTCTGCCTACCTCCTACAGTTCCTTGGACTTTTATGTATTCAATTTATTTTCTTTTTTCTCCCTTATGCAAAGATAATTTAAAAATGTTAGTGTTGTTCACTGCTCCATGAGACATTAAGGGATCCAACACTAATTCTAAAAAGTGTGGACAATGTGTAGATGTAAAAATACCAGAAGAAGGTAGCTACATCAGATATAGCCTGATGATTAGGAGATCCTACCTTATGTGTGAAGAATGTAGCATTTTAAAATTAATAAAACAAAATATCAGTTATGAAATGCCCATCTGAAGGGAGAGGTGAGGTGGAATTAAATAAAGGATGGCTCAGAGTGTAATAATTAGGACCACAAGCCTTTCCATTCAATATTATCTATTTGATTAGCACTGCGACAAACAGTCTTTAACTGATTGACATAAATCTGATACCTTTGAGGAACAAATACTCATGCAAGACAGGTCCCAGTAAAATTTCTATTTCACTATGACTTAGAATTTCTGTTCTATCTCCTGTGTCAACAAGTAACCCAATTACTGGGCAGGCTTGGAAAAGCTTACTCCTAGTTTCACTTTCCTGGATCAATCATATTACATGGGCATAGTATAAACATTGTGTTTCTGCATGAATTTTTCAGTAGATATGAGAATTTCAGGTTAGAATCTTATGAACACAACTCATTTGCCTATTATTAATTTCATTCCAGATATGCAAATACAACTATTGAATGAAAAAAAAAAAAAAAAAAAAAAAGTAGCCCACATTAAGAATAAACTACTTTATTTCATTATTTTCATTTTTTTGAGGGGAAAGGGATTGCTTTCTTTCATATTGTGTCATATCAGGGCTTAGTTGTTTTACACTCTGCTTGCAGCACCCAGTGGTTCCAATGAGCAAATCTGAAAAACTGAGAAGGATGTAAATGTCTGCTATATGAGATACACTAAGTAAAACAATAAATCATTCTAATTTTGTGTGTGTGTGTGATTGATCAACTTTTCCAGTTCTTACAGTAGCAAAACATCCATAGTAGTTATGTTTTCAACACAAGGCTTTTGTCTAGAAACACACCAATGCTGCAGCTTCCATCCTATTTCAGAGTGCCCTCGCTCTTACACAGCCTAACCTGCTGTTTCTGTCAGCAGGTTATTAGCTGAATTACAGATTCAGAATAGAGAATGAGTTGGTATAGAGCTTATGCTAATTGTATACGAATAATAGAAAAAAAAACTATATTAGAAAAAATATTATTTTATAGAAAAAAAAATTCTAGTTTGACAGTAATCCCAGTTCTTGCAGTCTGATTGAGTGTCTGACCCTCTTTCTTTCCTTCCAGTAACAAGCCTTTTTATAACTTTCTTCTAGGTATCTACAAGCAAGATGGGGAACAAAAGCTGCAGTTAAGCATCTTCTGCTATAGAGATCAGAAACGGGTCATGTGTAACTGTCCAATATCTGAAACAGTAGTGTTTAATAAACAGAAATAATGTCTTCATGTATATACACATTGATATGGCAATATAGTTGAAAATTCTTTACAAATACAGCCATATCTATGCAATACAGCAGCATAATTCTGTCTCTGTTTATCATAAGGCCCTTCACACAAAAGTAAAACTGTCATCCTCTGGTGAAAAGCACATGTGAAATATTTGAGTGACTGTGTGGCTTTTTCAGTCAATCTTTGCAGGAGTTTCAACATTAATACATTTTTATCTAAACACAAACATGAAAAGAAATACTACAGTTATTGATTGCAAAAGTAGAGACTGCTGGTTAGTATTTATTTAACAAATAATTCTGCCAAACAGAGAGCTTCTTCTTCCTCAAAGGCTTCATTATCTAACACCCCAGCTTTGCAAGTGCTTTTTTGTGTGTGTGGTTACACACATAAGCAGTTCCTTTGACTTTAGCAGTATTCCTTTGACTGCAGTTACCTTCCAAAATGCCTTTTCATGGTCTGAGTTTAAGCAGCTGACAAAGTTAAGGGAAAGTAGGCCTGCAGGAAAGATGAATCAGAGGGATTTAGGCAAGGCTTCCTATGTTATCACAGGAGAGGGGTAGGTGCTTCTTCAAAAGAGCTGCTTAGAGAAGCTTAACTCAGGGCTTCCCAATCACTTTCCTGCAGAGTCTATTTGTTTTTTAGAACGACCAAGGAGAAATGCCTAAACACAGGTTAAAACAAGTCTCCATTATTTGCAGTGTTTGCAGACCAGGAACTGAAGCACATAAGCAACCACGTTGTGGCATCATTAAAAATATAGCTTTTTTAGACTCAGTCCACTTCTCTGACTAGCTTCATCCCCAAGATATTTTAGAATGGAAAATGGTTATGCTTTTTTTTTTCTCCTACAGGCCAGGCATGCAGTGATGCCAGTTAGTGAAACATTCTTCAGCAAGAAAAATATTTCACGAAGTATATTTATGGTGATAATATTGCAGTCTAGCCCTCAAAACACTTTTTATAGCTAAGAAATACTAAAACCCAAACTGTTAAGACATAAAAAGTTACAATGTTAAGTGATTTTAATTCCTGCATATTGTAGGTCACACAAATTTGCTACTTGGTCTTTAATACCATGCTAAGTTGAAACACACACTCAAGCACACATATATGGGAATGATATATTAATCTAATAAGGTTTTTGATGGTAAGTAACATGTTAGATTTCATTTATATACTATGTCACATACCAGTGATACATTTTCTGTAGTCTACTTTGGGAACATATTAATGCTTTTGTTGTCAGTTACTAATTGAAATAAGTAAAATGTGGGGGGAAAATCACATTTGGGAAAAAATAATAATATAAAAGAGAACATAGGGGACACAGAATAAAAACAAGGCCTAGATAATGGTGAACAGTAAGAAGTAGACAAAACTAGATTCCAATTATAGAAAAGCACTTCCCAAGTAGTCAACAGCCCAGCCTTGAGACAGACCTGCAAGACAGATGAAAGGGATGGAAAGGAGCACTCCCCATAGCTTATCTTGGTTACAGCCCTGAGCACTTGGGAAAAACACATTGGGTAATTGAGATCAACATATTAATATATTAATGAGCCATTAGCATACTAAAATTCACACCCACAGGCTAGAGGGACCCCTACTAACAGGCCCCTTACTCTGAGCATGAGTAGTGAAATTTTTGAGCATTGCCATTTTAAATAGAAGTGAGGAATTAGTTGACCAACCGTGAGTGCCAGTGATAGAATAATGTTAGAGATAAAGTTCTTTCTCACATTTTTGGGTATATAAGTAGCACTTGTGTTTTGGGAAACTGAGCTTGCTTTCTGGAATCCCACCCTGCTCCCTTTTCTGCGCAGAACTGGATATTAAAGCAAATCTCCCAACTCTGTGTGGATTGGCTTCTTGCACACCAGGTAACAGACCCTGCTTTTGGGACAACACTTTCACTTCACAGAATATATTTTTTCCTACCTCAGATGTGTCAGCAGGCACGCAAAGAACATATGTAAATAACTCTGTGCCAATCTATCTCTAAAATAATGCATACCTGTGATTATGGAAAAAAATAAGGTTTTAGTAATTACTAATTTAATAAAAGAATTATTATATCTTGTGGTTTAAATAATCGTTGTAAACAATTTTGTCTTCACAGTTGCTAACAATGACGTATTTTTAGCAATTGCTCATTTGTTTAGCTGCAATAGGAAAAATGGTATAAGATTAAAACTTCCTTAACATACAAATAAGTGCTTACCCTCAAAATTTACAAAAGAAAATGTCTCCGAAAATCATTCCTGTCTTTGAAGACCAATGATTCATTTCTTTTTTCCTGTTTTCAAAACAGTCTCAAAACCTGACATTTCCCCTTGTAAGCACAGGATGAAAGAAAAGCTCTTAACACTCAGGTTTTACAGTAATTGAATTTACATTTATTTTAGAAGGATATTTGTACTTCACAGATGAAAGAAAAAAGCATTTTATGGAGAAATTATTTCATCTAGATTAATCCCATTTAAAATGTTGTGTTACAAATGATGGGTTTCAGTAATCAGTTGTTAATCATGAGAAACAGCCAATAACAATTACTGATATTTTAAATTACTTCACTAAGCAGTATACGCACTTCAAAACTGAACAAACGTGATCTGTCATTTCACCTCATCATCCATCACTTTGTGATTATACCTGAAGTGCATACAATTTACTCAGTGTTCCAAGATTTCAGCCAATAGAAAAGCCATCCCACAGTCTGAGGATTTTTCCAGCTCTGAAGCAAACATTAAGGAGTTTAAATGACTGTCAGACACATTTTTACTTTCAAAAAGCAGTGCAATGTCTAAAAATGCAGAAATGCAGAGCAGCTTTTTCAAAACAAGATGAAGTCTGTTAGTCCACTCAACAACTGCACTTAGTAGCTTTTCAACAGCAGAAGCTAACAAAATCTAACCTACCATACAGCCAGGAGCATTTGGCCATCTTTCTGTGAAACTCCTGAACTTCATCTTTTCCTCCATATGTCACAGAGAATAGCATCATAGCATTCTTTCATTCATTCATTCATTCATTCATTCATTCATTTGATTTGTCTCCTTTGCTTTATTTATTAGTGTTGGACCAGGTAACCTTTTGATACTGCTTACTGAAATGAAAGGACTAGCAAATCACTATTCTCAGTGCCCCACTTTTGAGTTCATGTTTTCTCTAACAGTAAAATTTTTTTCTGTCATTCTACTCAGATGATCTCTTTGTTCTAGATGATCAGAGGGGCAGGATTTTGAAAAATGTCAACTCCTTGATTATAATAGTAAAAACAGTGGCAAATACTTACAGATCAGTGAGCACACAAAAGATTGTGAAAATCATCGGTTTTCATCCTAATAATATCTTTGGTAAAACCAGTGACTTTTTAACATGTACAGCTATACAAATTCCTGTTATAGCTGCAGCTATTTCAGAAAGAAATGCCTAATACATGAAGATTTTTACCCCTTATTTTAACGGATTAAACCATTCTGCTGTGGACAGCTTTACACCCAAAATACTGATTCCTCACTGAGTGAAAACTGTGCCCAGAGAGTACAACAAGCAAACCTTAATAACAGACTCAGCAAGAGATCTCAGTCATTCTGGTATCTTTTTGTGCAAGACAAGCTGAGAATGCTCAAGGAGCAAAAGTCACAAGTAATTTGTAGTATTTCACAGTTACATTAACACCTCTAATGTAACTGACAGGACAATTAAGGCTAAAAAACATTCCAATACAGTGGTTTGTACATGATGACTGTCCCACTGAAACAACAGATCATGTATTCTGTTTGGAGGAAAAGTGTTTCACTTTATTTTCTCCCATTGAAGTAGATGTCCCAGTTCATCATGCCTCATTAAAAAGGTTTGTGTTGCTATAAACTTGATTATTTTAACCAATCACAAGCTTTTACATCAAGCATATAATTTAACAATTCCCTTCTCAATACAAATTTCATTATTCTTTTTTTAAAAGGATGTTAATTGTCACACATAATCCACTTAAATAATTAGTTTTAGAATAATGATCAGGGAATATTCTGAACACAAATATATTTAGGAAATACATTCACCTGCTTGCTTTATTTTTTTATATATTTTTTTAAACAAAATTCTGACTATTCTCCTCATGTGCCAGGGTCTGCCAGGTTTTGTACAGTGGTTTTGCTGTCAGCCTTCCCTCCTCGCACATACACACACAGATCCCTGTGGCGAGCCATAACAAGTCATGACCAACATCAGTAAGTAGTTAAATTCTGTACCAACAAATGTACAGATATTTGATCGGTTTCTGTAAAAACTTGGTGCTTATGCTCAATATAGAAATTTGGAAGGAAGCGGATTCTTGATTAGATCTACTCTGATCTGAAAAAACTCAACGTCCATTAGCTGTTAGGGTGTGTTAAGAACAATCTTCAGGCACATCTTACCATGAAGTTTCATCAGAAAGGAATCCCATTTATTTGCCCCAAGATTGCTCCACAACATGAACAGAAGTGCAGCAACTGGAGATGATTGAGAGATTTGCTTCAAAAGCACACTCCTGATCCAAATTAAAATGCTAATGTAGATACATCTGTATCTGCTTCAACTAGGAAGCAGGTCAGAACACGGTGGTAATTTAGGAAGAAAGAATTCCTCTCCGGTTTCTGCACATCTACTCAGGATTTCATATGAGAGGGATTAATTTTTTCTTTTCTCCTCTGAGAACTCTCCCACATTTCAGCTGTTGACTATTTTATTTTTCAGTTGCATCCAATTTTTATATACATTTGTGTATCAAATAGATACAAACTTATCAAATGTCTGGTCATACTTTAGACAGCTGTGATTATAAGCACACAGGGGAAACACAAAACAAAGAAAATAAGCCAAATCCCACTACGTTATGCCATACTGTAGTCTTAAAGAACATACATGGTTAAAAATTGTCTGAAAGCTGGATAATTATTTAACTAGTTCTGGTGATTAATAAAATAGATTAATAAAATGTTTAGTCTTAGAAAAAAAACAATACCCAGATGTGTCAACGTTTGACCCAGTTGGACAACAATGCTCTCGATCCCCTCCCCCTCCTACCCAGGTAGGGAAGGAGAGAGAGAAAAAAAAAGAGACTTGTCTAGATTGAAAACTGAACCGTGCAACTTTATTTAGAAAATTAATATGTGATGTTAGAGTGTATATATATATAGTGATTATACAAAAGTGTGGCAGATACCTCTCGCCTCCCCCCACCCCCAGCAACTCCCACAGCACTTCCCTCAGATGAGACAATTCCGAGGAATCCCGAAGCTGCTCCTGGAGAAGGCAGAGAGTTACGAGGGTCAGGAGGGCTTGGGGTCGATGGTCTGATGATGATGGGCAGATGGTGTTGTCCCAGACGCCGGCCACAAACAAAAGAAAGAGGAAAAGAGAGAAAAAGGAAGGCAGATAGGCAAGGCGAAGCGGCGAGAGAGCAAAGCAGGAAGGAAGGAAGTTTTCTTCTGTCATCTCCGACCTTCCCCCAAGCCTACGTAGATATATGAAGCACACCAGAAGGCTGTGCTGCCATTCAGAGAGACTTAGACAGGCTGGAGACTTGGGCGGGGAAAAACCTGATGAAGTTTAACAAGAGCAAGTGTAGAGTTTTGCATTTGGGGAAGAAAAACGCCATGCACCAGTACAGGTTGGGGGCTGACCTGCTGGAGAGCAGTGTAGGTGAAAGGGACCTGGGGGTCATGGTAGACAGGAGGATGACCATGAGTCAGCAGTGTGCCCTTGTGGCTAAGAAGGCCAATGGCATCCTGGGGTGTATTAGAAAGGGTGTGGTTAGTAGGTCAAGAGAGGTTCTCCTCCCCCTCTATTCTGCATTGGTGAGGCCACATCTGGAATATTGTGTCCAGTTCTGGGCCCCTCAGTTCAAGAAGGACAGGGAAGTGCTTGAAAGAGTCCAGCGCAGAGCCACAAGGATGATTAAGGGAGTGGAACATCTCCCTTATGAGGAAAGGCTGAGGGAGCTGGGTCTCTTTAGTTTGGAGAAAAGGAGACTGAGGGGGGACCTCATCAATGTTTACAAATATGTAAAGGGTGAGTGTCAAGACGATGGAGTTAAGCTTTTTTCAGTGAAGACCAGTGATAGGACAAGGGGTAATGGATACAAGTTGGAGCATAGGAGGTTTAAGATGAATATCAGGAAAAATTTTTTTACTGTAAGAGTGACAGAGCACTGGAACAGGCTGCCCAGAGAGGTTGTGGAGTCTCCTTCGCTGGAGACATTCAAAACCCGCCTGGATGCCTTCCTGTGTGATGTACTCTAGGTGACCCTGCTCTGGCAGGGGGGTTGGACTAGATGATCTTTCGAGGTCCCTTCCAACCCCTATGATTCTATGATTCTATGATTCTATGATTCTATGAAATGGAATATCTCTGGCCAGTTTTGCTGTTCGTCTAACCCAGCCTCCCACGGGGGGGGGGACCACAGATCCCCCCGTAGTGTCTGAGCCAGCAGAGCAAAGGCACGACCTTGAGAGCCCAGCAATTACAAAAACATTCCAGTGTCTTATCAACCTAGCAGAACACGCAGTTGCTAGTTGAAGAAAGCTCAATGAAATAAAAAAAAAATCAGCAAAAGAAAAACTGGCTTCATCCTGGCTCAAACCAGGACAAGATGTATGTCTAAAGTGCGAAAGAGGTCGTGCTAAAGGTGAACAGTGGATTTTAGAGTGTGCTTTTTTTACCCTCCCCAAATTACACTAAAGACAGATAGAAGCACACTGAAGGAAAAAAAAAGCAACAAGGAAACCATAACTGCAAATGTCATGGCAACATACGGGCCTTTACAAGCCTGAAAAGCAATGTGAATCCACTAAGATGCCATCAAGATATTTAGACAGCTAGAGAACTTGACTTATGAAGAAAAGTTGAATGAATTGTCCTGCTTCCCTTAAGTCTCAAAGTTTTCCTCTTGATACACTACTTAAACATGTTGGCTCCCACCACTTGCCCAGATGAGCTTTGTATAGCAACTGCAAATACATAGAGGACATAAGTACAGAATGAGCCAGATAATTCAGTAACATACACCAGAAACTGGTTTTGGTTATTGAGTGTTTTGGACTTCTTTGTCGTCAAAGCTCTAAGCTGCATGTTTAAACATAGCTAAGGCCAAACAAATTGAGTTTGTAATAGAAGAGATTTTAACAGCACATGGCATGACTTACAAGAAGATGAAAATAAAGTAATCTTTTTGGAGAATTCAAGACACTGTTGCAAATTCCAGTTGCAATCTGCTGTCATATTAATCAGTTTTTATAGTAATAGAAATGGAGCTACCTTGTCAGAACCAGCAAATATCTAGAGAGCAGAGGCAAACCTCAAAGGCTTTCACCTTAAGATTACATGCTATTGCTAGTTCCCCTTCTAAATCTAAATTAAAGCAACTGAAAACAACAAAAGCAAGCACTGTTTTCTCAAAAGACTATCCAGGGTATTTCCTTGCAGAATACAGGACTGCCAGCCGGTGAGTAGCAAGGTTTCTCTTTTTGAGCCTGGGACAAAGAGAATTTACAGTTTTATCCACTGGGTGGCAATCTAGGATGCAGCAACGAAAAGAACTGTTCTCTCCGAATGACTTCCAAAAGAAGAGGAAGTCTGACTGGTTATGGCCTAATCAGATTGGCTGCAGTTCAAACAAGTATTAACATAGCCCCCCAAAAATTCCAATTTTTGGTTTGTTTCTCTTCAATCATCATAGGGTCATGAAATATGAACTACAGCTGCCATTAGAAGTGTTTGAAACTAATGCTGATTTCTGGTAAGTGTTTTCTCACATGCATCATGATCACAGTTCTGCAATTTTTTTAGAATTATTTTAATAGTCACTTGAATTCATAGTACGAAAACATAACACACAAATAGGGAAAAAAACCCCTACCATGATGTCTCTGATTAGTTTAAAATGCAGAATGCATTTTCCCTGTCAAAACTCTCAAGAAAAACAAGGACTCCTTTCCAAAATACCTGCAAACAGACTCATTATTTTCTTAAGTTTTTTATATCAGAAGAAAAACCATGAATAATAAAATTACAAAGTCCACTTTGTCACTGTTGTACTGTGATTAATATGACTCCAACAAAGTGAAAATAAAGAAATGGAATACAAAGAAAAAATGCTTGACATGGAAGACAAATTAGAGAGAAGAATGTGGAAATCAATGGGAAAAAGAGGTGACAAATTCTGGATGAGAAAGGTGTGCAAACACAAGGTAAACCAAAAAAGAATTATGAAAAATGAGAGGAGGATGACAGATTAGAGGGAGAGAAAGGGAAAAAAAAAATCATATTAGTATTTTCTTCCAGAGAAATAACAGAAAATGATAAGTTTGAGTTCTTCATGATTTATGAACTTAAGAAAAAAAAACATGTATCTTTCTGTCACAGTGGCGAAGCTTGTGAAACCTGAAAACATTTCTGCTATAATTTCTGGTTCCCACTTCCTAGTTCTGAGGGGTCGCTGCAAAGCAGGACATTGTGGATCCACTGTACAAATGCTTGAAGTGAACGCACAAGTGTGAGTGATCACTAGATTACAGTTGCTTTATATTCATTTGAGTGCCCAACAATATCTTTTTTTTCTTTTTTTAGGAAGAAAATGGTTCAGCAATACTGTTCAAATAAAGAAATGTCTCCACTCATGAAGTTCCACTCTCTAAGCAACCACTCTCCAATGTTAGCCAGCAAGGACCTGGAATAAAACTTACACTGCTACACTTTCTCCCTTCTCTTCCTAGGATACAGTCCCCCAGTTTCTGGCAATTTATAGAAAGCAGAATTCTATTGTAACTTCAATGAATTTGTCTAGTCATTCTTTGAATGCAGATACATTTTGACATCCCAAACATCCTGGGACAGAGATTCTGTTATTTCACTGTGTGAATAAGGACCTTCCTTTTTTAGTTGGCTGGACAGGCATCATTTATTGTTGGTAACTGTGAAGGTCTATTGCCTCTTCACTTTTTCAAGTTTATGTGCTTGAAGTCTATTTTGGAGTCAGATCTCCAAGTGTTATAGGAAAGTGGTCCCATTTAAACAGAAACCACAGTCACAGGAGGACATATTATTGTCAATATTAACCTGATGTCCCTTTTTTTCCTTTTTTTTTGTGATGAAAAATATACTCCAGGGTTGCTAGTTTTTGCATACCATGACACAATACTTTTTAATGTGGATTCATCATGGGTTATTTTAATTTTTATTACATTGCTGCTGTTGGTTTTTTTTGTTTGTTTGGAAACAAATTTTTCCAGCAGAAAGTTTTTCTATTTCCCAAATTTTCTTATGTTATCAAGGTATTGTAATTAGTTTGAACTCACAAAAAATACTAAGATAAAAGCAAAAATGTATTTTAATTTTACTAAATGCAAATTTTTATAGAGCAGCAATGATATTTAGAGACAGATGTGGGTAATAAAAATATCATGCCTTACTGGAAATTTGGCTTGCTTTCCAGTTGTTCCCTTCAACTACCAGATGACTTCAAGACTTTTAATACAATTTCCCATAGCTGGGATATATTCATTTGACAATGTCTGTCCTGAGGCTGAGCTCCCCCAAATGGAAGATAACTTTAGGGTGAAATCTTCACTTTTGTCCTATCATCTCAGTTGATTTCAGCTGATGGATTTGATTTATCCCCCAGGTTTAGCTCCCCAAATTAATACAGTTGAGAAAATCATCTACCTTCATGTTCCCTGAAAAAATCTGCCCAGAGGAGTGAATTTAGTTGTGTTCAAGACATAACTGACAGAAAAATTAAATCTGACTACAGTATGTATCTGTACCTCTTCATTGCAGGCAGCTAGGTGAAAGTGAAGTAGCATTAATTACAGATGCACACAACTTTAAAAACTTAAGCTCATAATGATACACACATATAAATGAGAAAAAAGAACTTACTACACTGCCTATTTATGGGAAGGTAAGATTTCCTAGGACACAGTTATTCTGTCCCTTGAGAAAGAATTTGTTGTCTTCCTACAAAATTATAATATTATCTATTCAAAATCTATTTTATTTTTAGGTTTGGGAGGGGGAGGGCAATGAAAATCCCAAACAGTTTAAATCTTTCTGGAGGTGATAGTAGTTTTAGAGGAAACTGCTCATCTGAACAACTGTAGGATATTTTTACATATGGCTTCTCTTCATATATTCCACTACAATTTGTGTACACAGCTGTGACAAGAGTTCTTCTAGTCATGACATCTGTTTGACTCATCATATGTGCTGTATCTATCACTGTGGTCTGTTCCAATGGCAGTGTTGAAGCATCTGCCATGTACGCTCTCTCTACAGAAGAGCTCAAAGCCTAGAGGAATCTGAAAGAAGAAAGCAGTGAAATGCAATTCAGTGAGCTTCTGCTGAACTTCAGAAAACTTGTTTTTCTTTTACTTTCAGCGGTCATCTTCTGGTGACATTTACCTTAGGACCATGCACAATGGTGCACCTGTAACTACAGCAACCTGAGGCACAGGGTAGAAGTGAGCCATTTGTAGACTTTCTTTCCAGCAGCCATTATGTCAGTTGAATCTCACCCCCAAAATGAAGTCTTCTGTGTTTACTAAATGTGGCTTTAAAAACATGAATCCAAAAGAATCAACTGTATAAACTGAAACATAAACTAAATCACTTTTCATTCTAAATATTTCACAGGTGTCTAAGCAAAGAAACAACTTCGGGCTGTTTGATACAACTTTTTTTATTTTTTTTTCCTGCAAATATATCCCTTTACTAAACAAGAAGAAGTACAGAAGATGTGGCAGAGTCTAGCTATCAGCTCTAAAACTGGCTGGTAAAAAAACTTCCTTTGAGAAACTAATTCTCTAGATATAAAAATCTGGATTTAAAATTAAATTATTACTGCCAAGCTGTCTGTGAATACAGTCTGTGCTGTCAAAAGGCTGAAGGGCAGTGCTCCAGAATGAGCTTTCATTGGTTTGGATCATAGTCAAATCTTTCCTCTGCTAGAAATACACGCAATCAAGAGCCAGTTGCCCTTATCTTGGGAATTCTATTAAAGGAATAAAATAAAATATAGTAAAAATCCGCAAATACAAGAGGCTTTTGCTCAAAAAATAGCTATAGTGGTTTAAGTAGTCTCTCTCCATTATCTGTTGTCTAGAACTTCTGTACCACTCAGTACTCCTACTGTTCAGCACTGCAGCATATTAACTGACCATGTCTAATAATTTCCAATGGAAAATGAAACATCCTTATATAAGAAAACATTGTTTGTTAGGATTTTTAAATTAGGTTTTATTTATTTTAAAAAGGATTACAAGGATTTCAGGAAGCACTGATAATGTATTTTTCTTTCCTACATAGAAAAGAACATGTTGCTTTGATGTTTGAAATGGAAGTATTAATATTAGGTATCTGGCATCTAATCATGGTATTTGCAGATTGCAGAATAATTTCATGAAACAAAAAAAAAAAATGCACTTTTATTAGACTCTAACATAGGATAGGCTTATTACTTCCTCTATTATTGTTGTATTTGCATGTGAGTCAGAGGTTTAAGACATCAGGATATAAAAGTGAGACATTAAAAGAAGAATTAGTAGAAATATACTTCAGTACAGGAACACAAGCTTCTCTCAAATATTGTTGTCATCATATTTGGAAAAAGGACAGGAACATACCAATTTTTTAAGACTTTTTAAGATCTAAAATCTGGAGTTATACATGCCATAACTTCTCCTACAGTGAAAATAAGCTTAGAAAACACAAGGAAAATGAAAGAAAAATACTCTTTCCATAAACACCCTCTCTCCAAATTAATATTTTTTTTTCCTAGCCTTTAAAGCAAAACAACTTTATGAAACTACGCAAAATAGAAAGTTTTATACCTTATCCAAGAATATGTTCCAACTTTGACCAAAGGCACTGAGAAAGCTAGAATGGCGCTTGGTCCTGCACGATCTTTTGTCCAGATTAACCCAGTTAGCATCATACATCACTTTGACCAGAAGATCATCAGGAGCAAAAATTGATCAATGCTACTATATGACATTAGCCTTGGTATATGGAACAACATGCATACTTAGTTTTCTGGTGAAGTGTCTCAAACTCTTAGGCATAATGGTTCTGGATCAGTCTCCCAGGTCTAACACGTAGTGTTTAGGGCATTTTTGTTTTGTATCTCAGCATAGATACTTTTTACCATTACATTTAGACCTCTTGGCCATTTAAAGCCAAGAGGGAGAAACAAGTTCTCCTAGGAAGTCCTATCCAACCATTTAAATACTAAGTGAATTGCACCCTACAAGCGTCCTTTTATCCATTACTGAAAAAGAAACCAAAGGGTCCACTCAAATATGTATTTCTTCACAAAAATACCTGGAGTAGAAGAGATTAAGAATACAAAAAGTCTTAACATGGCAAGGTCTTACTAAAATGACATAAATGTGTTTAAAAAATAACATGACAGAAATTCATGCCTCACACTCCTTAGGAGGAAAAGCTACATCTTATTACACAGCAGTATGCTAGACTGTAATCTCCCCATCCATAGGTATGGGATTTTCTCAGATGTACATAAGAATTGGAAAGGCTAAGGAGTATCAGGGAGTGTGAGAGGGAGACAGGTTGGTGGAGTCAGACCCTCCTGTCCCTGAGCAAAATGCAACAGGTTCCTCATGAAGCACAGGATCCCCTTCCCTCTTGCCACGAGGTAAGAGGGGACCTAAAAGACTGGTGGAACAGAAGCAGGTCTCTCCTTGGGGAGGCAGATGAATCTCCTGAAAACCTCCCTTGCCTCCTCAGTTACCGTTGCACAACAGTTATGGGGCTTTGGAAATTAAGGGCCAGGTGAGTGAGGGTGGAGAGTAAAGCCCATCCAGAAAGACACCCAGGATGAATCAGTCACCCCCACACCTTAGGACTAGTTCAATCATGAAAGAAAGGAGGGTAATCGTGATAGATGATTCCCTTCTGAGGGGAACTGAGGGGCCCCACAGTGAAGTCTGCTGCCTTCCTAAGGCCCAGGTCAGGGATATTAGTAGGAAACTCCCTGGTCTGGTGTGGTGCTCAGACTACTACCTGCTTTTGGTTATCAAAGCTGGTAGTGAAGAGATTACAGAGCGAAATCCAAAAGGGATGAAAAAGGACTTCAGGTCATTAGGGAGATGGACTGCAAGATTAGGAGCAGAGGTAGGGTTTTCCTCAGTCCCTTCAGTGGCAGGGAAGTGTGCTGAATAAAACAGTCAAAGACACCTTATTAACACATGGCTTAGAGGTTGGTGCCACAAACAGAATTTGGGGTTTTCTGGCCACGGGGAGGTTTACATGGCACTGGGTCTACTGGCAACAGATGGGATTCAGCTATCTCAAATTGTGCATGAACTGGCCAGGCTCACAGAAAGATCTTTAAACTAGACTTGAAGGGGGAAAGGGATGGGACTGGTTTGACTGGAGAGGAGCTCCTGTGCAGAATGCATGTGCTTGTGGGACAGTGTGCTGGTAAGGGATTTTAATCTGCTGTCTCAGTGGAGATGGGGAATGTTGAACTATGCAGCAGCAAAGACACAAGGGTTAGTGATAGGCTGGTAACTGCATCTGAGTGTGGTCAGGTGGGAATTAGAGCTCATCCCTCCAAAAACATGGCAGGATCATTAGCCAAGCTGAAGTGCATCTATACCGATGCACACAGCATGGGCAACAAACAAGGGAGCTGGAAGCCATGATGCAACAGGAAAACTATGACATAGTGGCTATCACAGAAACATGGTGGGATACCTCACACAACTGGAGTGCCACAGCTGATGGCTACCAGCTCTTCAGGAGAGACAGACAAGGAAGGAGAGGTGGTGGAGTGCCCCTATATATTAGGAATTGTAATGAATGCCTAGAACTTGAGTATAGTGATGACAAGGTTTGGTGTGTCTGGATCAGGATTAGAAGCAAGGTCAACAAGCCTGAAAGTGCTGTGAGAGTCTGCTACAGACCTCCCAACCAGGGCAATGAAGTGGATGAGCTGTTCTAAAAACACTTGAGTGAAATCTCACAGTTGTTTGCCCGTGTTCTTGTGAGGGACTTCAACTTCCCTAATGTCTGCTGGAATTACAATGCAGCAGAGAGGGAACATTCCCAGAGGTTCCTGGAAGGTGTCAAAGATAACTTCCTGACACAGTTGGTGAAGGAACCAACCAGGGAAGGTGACCAGCTAGACCTGCTCTTTGTGAACAGGGAAGGGCTGGTAGGAGATGTGATGGTTGGAGGCCATCTTGGGCACAGCAAGCATGAATTGTTAAGAGTTCTCTATTCTTCAAGATGCCAGGAGAGGGGCCAGCAAAACTGCCACCCTAGACTTCTGAAGGGCAAACTTCAACTTGCTCAGTAGCCTGATTAACAGGATCCTTTGGGAATCAGCTCTGAAGGCTACAGGAGTCCAGGAAGACTGGATGCTCTTCAAGGAGGAAGTCTTGGAGGAGCAGGAGCAGGCCATCTCCATTTGCTGTAAGGCAAGCCAGTGGCATAGAAGACCAGTCTGACTGAACAAGGAGCTTTGGCTGGTGCTCAGGGAGAAAAAAAGAATCTATGGCCTTTGGAGAAAGGGGCAGGCGACTCATGAGGACTAGAAAAAATGCTGTGAGGCTAAGCGGGGGGGAATTAGAATGCCCAAGGCCCAGCTAGAAATGAATCTGGCCTCTATGGTAAAGAAAACCAAGAAAGGCTTGTATAAATACATTAACAACAAAAGAAAGACCAGGGAGACCCTCCATCCCCTATTAGTTGCAGAAGGAAACATAGTGACAAAGGATGAGGAAAAGTCTAAGCTCCTTAATGACTTCTCCACCTCAGTCTTTAGTAAAAGGTCCAGTTATAGAGGGAATCCAACTCCCTAAGCTAGGGGACAGGGACTGGGAACAAAATGACCCCCCAGCAATCTAGCAGGAGATGGTCAGTGAGCCGCTCAATAGATGTGCACAAATCTATGTGGCCAATGGGATGCATCCAAGAGTGCTGGAAGAGCTGGTGGGGATAGTCACCAAGCCACTTTCCAGCATTTGTCAGCAGTCCTGGCTGACTGGAGAGATATTAGGGGATTGGAAATCAGCCAATGTAAACCCCATATATAAGAAGAAATGGAAGGATGATCTGGTAAATTACAGGCCTGTTAGTTTGACCTCGGTACCAGGGAAGCTGATGGAGCAGATAATCCTGAGTACTATTATGCAGTACATGCAGAACAACCAGGTGACTAGGACCAGTCAGCATGGGTTCAGGAAGGGCAGGTCCAGTTTGACTAACCTGATCTCCTTCTATTGCAGGGTGACCCACTTATTGGACGATAGAAGGGCTGTGGGTCTTGTCTACCTTGACTTTAGCCAGGCCTTTGACACAGTTTCCCCCAGCATTCTCCTAAAGAAACTGACTGTTCATAGCTTGGATGTGCATACACTTTGTTGAGTTACAAACTGGCTGGATGGCCAGGACCAAAGAGTTGTGTTGAACTGAGTTAAATCAAGTTGGCGGCTGGTCATGAGTGGTGTTCCCCAGGGCTCAGTGCTGGGGCTCCTCCTGTTTAACATCTTTATTGATTATTTGGATGAGGAGATAGAGTGCACCCTCAGTAAGTTCACATATGACACTAAGTTGGGCAGGAGCGTCAATCGGCTTGAGGGCAGGGAGGCTCTGCAGAGGGATCTGGACAGGCTTGATCAATGGGCCAAGGCCAATGGCATGAGTTTCAATAAGGCCAAATGCCAAGTCCTGCACTTTGGCCACAACAACCCCCAGCAGTACTACAGGCTTGGGGAGGAGTGGCTGGAGAGCTGCCCAGTAGGGAGGGACCTGGGGGTGTTGATTGACAACTGGCTGAACATGAGCCAGCAGTGTGCCTGGGTGACCAAGAAGGCCAATGGCATCCTGGCCTGTATGAGGAATAGTGTGACCAGCAGGACCAAGGAGATGATCCTGCCCCTCAACTTGGCCTTGGTGAGGCCACACCTCAAGCACTGTGTGCAGTTTTGGGCACCACAGTATAGGAAGGACATCTTGGTGCTGGAGAGGGTACAGAGAAGGGCAACTAGCCTTTTTACAGGTCTGAAGAACAGGTCTTATGAGGAGAGGCTGAGGGAGCTGAGGCTGTTGAGCCTGGAGAAGAGGAGGCTGAGGGGAGTCCTCATTGCTCTCTACAACTACCTGAAAGGAGGTTGTAGTAAGGCAGGTGTTGGCCTCTTCTCCCTAGTGACCAGTGATACGACAAGAGCAAATGGGGTCAAGTTGTGCCAGGGCAGGTTCAGATTGGATATTAGGAAAAAAATTCTTCACAGAAAGAGTGGTGAGGCATTGGAACAGGCTGCCAAGGGAGGTGGTAGAGGCACTGTCCCTGGAGCTGTTCAAAAAAGGGGTAGACATGGTTTTTCATATGATGATTTAGTAGTTAGGGGTTGTAGGGCTGATGGTTGGACTTGATGATCTTGGAGGTCTTTTCCAACCTTAATGATTCTATGATTTCTAACATTTTAAAGGAAGGTTTTGTTGGTACTTTGCCTATTACAAGCAGCAGAGGGGCTTCTTTTATTGTGGAAGGAAAACAGTTAATTGTGAGTTTAAACAGTGTTTTATGCTTAATATTTTCTTTCTCTGCCTCATAGGTATTAGTATGTATTTACGAAGAATCTGCACAATCTCCTGTTACATGAAGGTAACAATTTAATTTTGCTGTTTTAAACTGTTCTTCATAATAACTTCTCATCTGAAATCTTAAGCACTAGCTGAACATGAAAACATTTCAGGTTTGGACACGGCTACTCACAATAGTGCTTGACTAGGTCATTTACTAAACCTGCAGCATGGCATATATAAGTGTGTTCATGTTTCCTTTTCAGTAGCTTTTGCTTCAGGCCTTTTCAGAGACAGTTATCACTGAAGCACTCATAGCAGATGTGTGCTTGTCTGTGTGGCTAAACTCAAAACATCTCTTAGAACATATTAAAGATGCAAATGTGTTAACTAGGCTAGCAACATACCATTAAACTTTTATGTGGGATACTACATTTTCTTAATTAAAATTATTTCTGAATCAAAGTAGATTGTTTGGCTTATCCATTCAATGAACTGAGCTAACATCACTGATTTTTAAATTCATAGTCTTCATTAATTCATCTTAATTTTCCTGAGTGTCCACATACAGACAAGTGCTAAAAAACTTCAGCCCTGAAAACACAGTGTTAGAACAGAAACAGAACAAAATGATCATTTTAATTAATATAATTCAACTTGTGCATCCCATCATATAATATAAACGTAAGAAGGAGCTGAGCTGCTAAGGAAGATAAGAAACCATAACTTTTATTAAAGAGAACAGATGATATGGTATTTTGGAGTAGATGCTCATAGACTTGCAGTTATGAATTGCAGATTAGTTTTAATTCTTTAAAAAGCACATAATGGTTCTTTTGACTACAAATGAGCAAGAAGATTTTGACACAGTTAATATATAATTTCTAGAAAAAATAATGAGTGAACTAATCCTTCAGATCTAATAATAATATTATACGAATATTAAAAGTTTATTGTACATATTACATAAACTATATTAACAAAATCAAGCTATATACAAAATAATCTACAGAAGGTTTACCATAACAAGACTGTCTAAAGCAATGTATTTCTTATATAGAGAAAAACTTACCACAAACTTGCACAATTATACACATGGGAAAAATCAGTGGCTTTTACGTAAGACTCCCAAATAATTTCCAGATCTCTGAAATCATCCTGCTTGTGTATCTAAGTAAAAATGTAAAAATGTAAAAAACAAAAACCCCAGCACAACCTAAGCTTCAGAAGTGTATTTTCACAGTCAGTGCAGGATGCTCAATGAAAATCTGACCTATAGCTGTCAAGAGAAAAGCTTTGAGCAGATGCAACACAGCAATATGAAGGTTGAAAGAACACCCATCAGTGTTGTGGGGCTGAACATCAGTACTCAGGATCTGTTTCCTGTCTGGACTAGTAAGTCTGCAATGTTTACAGAGGACTGCTGTAAACACTAGTGAGAGAGGACCTCCAAGGAAATATTTCACAACCCAAAATATTGTTTAAATAATGTATTGAGATCTGTTGTTTTAAATTGCCATGGCTAGAGGTGAGAAATAATTTGGTTTCAGAAATATAAAATGTTTCAGGAACATCACTGTGTGAAAGGGGCCTCACTGTAAAATATCAATAAACAATATTTGAAAAGTATCCTGTATATCCAAGTTTAATGCACTTAGATCATATTTCTTTTATAAGAACTTCAGTGAGGCACAAATACACAAATCTTCTGTCTAATATAATCCACTATCATTCCTAGTTATTTATTTTATGTTAGGCTTTTCTTTGAACTGTGCATCAAAGCCTCTTCCATGAGTTTCCCTTGGTAACAATACAAAACCTTATTATACAAAAAAGGAGATGGTAGATTATCTTTTATTTGCCTCCATTTTTTCATGTCATAAACTATGGTAAAGTAGTCCTGAAACACTATCACAGGCTGGATTACTAATACTAAATTCTGGAGTAAGCCTGTTTTTCTGTTGCTATATAAAATGAAAGAAAAAAACACTCCAAAATAAAGGTATGATGATGCCGTAATTCAAATTCTTAGAATATCCTTGATTGCTGTTCTTTTTCATGCCTATCTTTCAACAGCCCTCTGTGACTATGTAAGTGCTCTTATTAATTTAATGTGGCTCTAATAATGTTTTTCAATTTAAAACTCAATACATTTAGTAAATTATTGCCAGCTTAATAAAAATTAATTACCTCAGTGTTAGAACATTTCTATTTTAAATCCTGTTGTGCATGACAAACAACTGAAATGTTTCTAGGATGAACACAACAACAAATTATGTATTTGCTCAAGAAAACAAAAGAAAAAATAGATAATTTGTATTGAAGTAATCAAATGCAATACATATTTTGCTGTTTTTACATAATTAAATAAATTCCATTCTGAAATGTCATGAGGTTTATCTAAGCATGTATTTAGAACTGATATAACCATTATTAAAGCAGGGGGGCAGTGGTAAAACTACTGGTTATATCTTGATATCAGCAGATTTTCAAATGCTTTTTTTTTTTTTTTAATGAAAAAACCCTCCTGAATTCAGGGAGGACCCTTGAACAACAGGGTCTTACAGGCTGGATGACCTGATTTTTCATTAGAGCCTAGGTCTCATATGCTCGTGACTTTCCAAGCACTGCTAAAGGGGAAGCAGCATGCAAAACAAAAATATTTCTGTTTTCAGGCATTTGGGTTCAACAACTGATTTGATTTTTATTTTCTTTGTAAATCATTCAGCCTACACATATCTTACCTCTTCCATTGACCCAGTGTTTTGGTATCTGAAAACTTCTGTTTAGCTTTCTGTGGAATGCTATTGATGTTAATATTTTATGAGTTCATTGGAAGACTAAACATTAGCAGTTCTGGGTCAGGCATTTCCAAATTTGCAGGTTGTGAGGAAGCACATACTACTAATTATTTTTCTCTGAGTACCTGTCGCTGCTCCCTGCTGGCAATAGTATATTAGGCAAAGCAGTAACAGCCATAATGGGCTGTTCCCACATGTCAAGTTGCTCAGGCAAATCTTTCAGGTAGGTGGCAAGGGTTGCCTTTGATTGCAGTTTACATTCTGCCTCATTTTAAAGGGCTGACTAGTTCAAAAAGAAGAAAACTACCAGAAATTCCTTAAAGCTTCTGATATCACCATTTATCTTCTTTTGTTGGCTAAAAAGAGAGGGTAGATTTAGACTAGATATCATGAAGAAATTAATTACTGTGTGGGTGGTGACTCACTGGAAGAGGTTGCCCAGGGAAGTAGTGGCTGCCCCCACCCTGGAAGTGTGCAAGGCCAGGACAAATGGGGCTTTGAGTAACCTGGTCTAGTGGGAGGTATTCCTGCCCATAGCAGGGGGGGTGGATCTAATTGATCTTTAAGGTCCCTTCCAACCAAACCAAAACCATTCTGTGATTCAGGATTGTACTCTTGTTTCAGAATATTTAAGAATAATAAGAGAAAATTCCTTACTGCAGCCTAAAAGCTGTGCTAAAGCTAAGCATTTATTTGGTGATAGATGCTTATTATAATAACTTTCTAACAACTTATTCAGCAATTAAAATCAATCATGCTGGTTAATTAGTCTTAATTTGGATACTTTAAATATGTTTCATATGAAATTTTTCCTTCCAAACTTGATTAGCTGCTTATAATAATTTCTATTACTCTTCAATCCTTCAACATATATCATTTTACTACCTTCTCTCACATGTATTTTTATTTCAGTGGAATCACAGTTCTCAAGATGTATATCACATATTCTGCTCTCCTCTGTCAATTTTTAATCAATCTGTCTTCACATCCTAGCCAGGCACTCTGGACTACCAAAACTGATGTATGTCAGTTAAAACACTTTACATTCAGGAACAAGAACAATCTCTGTCTACTTGCACAACTACCATTATTTTAGTTCTAATGCTAAGATGCCACAGAAATTCTGAACTGTTGCCTGCAATTCTTCTCATATGCTTTGGTAACACGTAATTTATTAATTGCAAATCCTCTTTTTCCATTGAATCTAATGAATCCTGTAACTCTAAATTCCAAGTACTAGTATTCACTAGTATTCAATTAAAGCTGTCTAGTTTAGTTTTCAATCCAGAAGCCTCTTTCCTTATTCTCTCCTTTTCCCTACCTGGGTGCAAGAGGGAGCGGATCGAGAGCATTACTGTAACTCTTTTAATTCCTAATCCTGATTTAAACCATGACAGTACCATATAATATAATAATACAGGTTTGCAAAGATATATGCAGGCAAAAGTAATAATACAAGATCCTTGTTCTAAAGAAATCTGTAATTACAAGAAGTTAAATTGAAATTGTTACCAAAGCGTAGTGTAAATCATTTTGGGAAGGGCAGCCAAAAACACATCAGAAAGTAAAGCTGAGATTAAATTTCAAATACAGATGTCTAACGAAAGGACACGTCATCTTGAGGAGATCATTAAATCTTAGGACAATGATGCCCAATGAGACTATCAAGAGAGTCAACTTTGGGCCTTGGTGCTGGCAAACCATTGGACTACCCAAGACAATACAGCAAAGTAGGTCTGTACCTGTTTGCTGAACAGGTATTCATTAAATTTCCTTAGGTATTATAATCAATAAATTACAGCACCTACCTTACCTTTTTAAAGATACCTGAAAGCGCAGGCTGTCACTGTTCCTTCTACTTGGTACTAGCTATCTCCCACCTTACTAACTTACCTCACACCCTTTAGCCAGCTTCCTTGATACAACTTTTGATACAATCTACTAATACATGCTGTATTAACAGCACGTTTTTTATTTAAAAAATAACGGCAATTAACCTTTTAATATTTTGGTCTCTGTCATCGTAAGGACTTCCTGCTCAGAGAAAGGACTGATTTGGTGATAAGACTAATAAAGTAAAAATACAGATACCAGCTCTCTGAAAATCCTTCTGACATCCACAATAACCAGTGTTTTGTAATAGTGATTCCAGAGATACACATCCAGGAGCAAAGCAGTTTATTATTGTCACTTCTTTGCCGTTGCTGCTGAATGATGTCTCCCAAGCCACTGCATACATAAAACTGTACATGCATTTCACCTTTAAAATGTTTTATCTTTGTGTCTTCACTTTTAGCTCTCTCCTGAGAAACGATACATATTAAGAGATTATTCAATTCTTCAGAGTCAGAGAAGGTTTTAAACAAGTAGCTTGAGTCTGTTATCACACACTGTATAAAAAGGAGCATTTTATAAGGCTCAAATGAAAATGCATATTCTCTTTCTCCAACTGCATTTTGTAAATGCCAGTCCAGTTTCTTTTCCAGTATATGTTTAGATGTCATAAATTTGAAGGGCAAATGTCTGAAGAACAATAGAATTCTCTTTTCCCTCAAAATACAGATGTGGGAAGATATTTTTTTACTGTTTATCAGGAAACCTTTGCTGATTTGTTTTTTGAACTAAACTTGACACATAACAAGGTCAACAATGTACTTGGCTCAAGGTGGAAGCTACTTTAGAGAAATGTGAAATACAAAATAATAGACAAAAGTGAGTCAGAGAGGTACCTTCTTACAACGTCTTCTCCATTCCAACAAGGGAGTCCATCAGCAGCTGCCAACTCATTACTGCACAGCTGATCAGCCAGGCCACCATAAAAAGCTCTATAGAGTCGGAGTTGACTGATAAATTCTCTGCACAGGGGAACAGAGGCAATAATTGACAGTGTCAATCAGTAACATTAAGCAGTATTGCTGTTGGGCATTTCTACAGAAAGATAAAGAATGTGCTTATTCTATTACTCTCCATTGGTTCCAATCATTTTTTAAAACACCTTGTCAATTTCCTGTTAAATGAGTTTGATTTTCTCACGTACACTTCAGTAGTTTACAAAGCTGATACTCTCATTGAACAGGAATTATATTTGTCCAAACTGAAATTTTCTTGCACAATTGTGATACAGTTTGCAATGTTACACTTGTAGAAATACCCAGACAAATGTGCCTCCTCTTCCCTGCCCAAAAAAGCATAGCAAATAATAAAAAATAACTGTATATGAATAAGTTGTTTATTTCTCAAATGTGCTATCAACTGCTACTCTACACAGTGTTAAAAACACTGCAAAGAGTATCTGTTAGAGCAATTCAGATTTAGGCCAGATGTATTTAAGATGTAGGTGTTAAATATTTAGTGGATATTTAAATTACTGTCTGAAAAATTGTATCAGTTTTATCATGTGCTGTGCTCATAAGTTATTAGATCATGTATTGCTATTTTAAATAATTGCTACAATGCCCAGAGCTAATGATAAGGTTTTGCACTTAAATCAAAATAAATTAATTACTTTTTAATTAGCATGTCTTTAACTGGATTTTGATATTTATGCTTATAAATCATTCGCTTATGTATTTAAAATCTCTTTCTGGAAGACCCATTCCTGCTGTGAAAAATTAAAATATTTATTCATTCTGGTTTAGAACATCACACTGTGCTGAGTTATCTATGACCTGCAGGCACAAAGAATGGCACCAGCAAATGCTCTATTCATCGTAATTGTAAGCCAGCAAACTTCACTTTATGTTAACTTCTTGTATGTTGTCTGGAGTTATGAAAAAATGCCAGAAATATTCTATAAATTCCCCTATATTTAGTCAATGTAAACCTAAAATGCTATGAGGAATTAAATTGATAAGTATTGTTTATTCCAATTTAAACCAGATAAAACATGAGTGATTATACATAGTCCATCATTCAAAAGAAGTGTGGCCAGCAGGGCCAGGGAGGTGATTCTGCCCCTCTACTCCGCTCTGGTGAGACCCCACCTGGAATACTGTGTATAGTTCTGGTGCCCTCAGCACAAGAAAGATAAGGACCTCTTGGAGAGGGTCTAGAGAAGGGCCACCAAGATGATCAAAGGCCTGGAGCTCCTCTGCTATGAAGACAGGATGAGAGAGTTGGGGCTGTTCAGCCTAGAGAAGAGAAGGCTCCAGGGAGATCTTATAGCAGCCTTCCAGTACTTGAAAGGGGCCTACAGGAAAGATGGGGAGGGGCTTTTCATCAGAGAATATAGCGATAGGACAAGGAGTAATGGTTTTAAACTGAAAGAGGGGAGATTTAGGTTAGACATTAGGAAGAAATTCTTCACTCTAAGGTTGGTGAGGAACTGGAATGGGTTGCCCAGGGAGGTTGTTGATGTCCCATCCCTGGAGGTTTTTAAGGCCAGGTTGGACAAGGTTTTGTGCAACCTGGTCTAGTGGGAGGTGTCCCTGCTCATGGCAGGGAGGTTGGAACTTGATGATCTTTAAGGTTCCTTCCAACCTTAATGATTCTATGATTCTGTGATTTTAAAAGCCACATCTTTTTGCAATTGTAGGGCAGTATTTTACACAAACTACAGTGATTTCGATTTGCTATGCCTATTAAATGTGCAATGAGTGTCCTAATACATCTAAAACTGCAGCTCTGAAAATCTCAGGTAGGGCCAATTTTAACTATGCATCATATGTTTTCCTAGGCACAATATATTTTTAAAATATAAATATGATTAATCCACACTCTCCCAGCCATGAATTTTCATATCTTGTATTTCTCCATCCCCAAAATTGCATCTACTGTGCACAGTATGTTTGCAATTTTCCTCCATTTTACATTGAGTGGGATTGATTTTGGTTTTGTCTTTGCTTTGGGTTTACAGTCTGAATGAGAACTAGTGTTTAGAGAGTCTTCTCAAAATAATTATTTAGAATTTCTTCTTCTGCACAAATCAATCCATGTATAATACAGAAATTGAAATAAATAAAGCTACCATAATATCTTTTGAAAAACTGCATTCTAGCAGAAAAGTCAGTTATTCAGTTTATTAGTAAATACATCCTGAGGCAAAGCTAAAACAGTTAATACAGAAGTAATAACTGATTTCAGCCCCTGTTGATGTCTGACCAAAGTAGTTAAAAGGGCAGATGGTATGAATGTCAATTTTCACATCATCATCTTCTAGACCAGATAGCATGTAATTATAGGCAGCTGAGCACAAATGTGCAATTACAGTCAGTGGAAGCTGCAGATACTTCTTATCATTTATTTGGAAATGTTCATTCTTTTTTTAGAATTTAATTCTCCTTGCTAAAAGCTGCCTGCAATGCTAAGTCCTGGAAGAAAAAGCATTATACATTTTTGAAGTTCATATGTTACTACAGAGGGTTCTGCTTAGAATTTTAAAAATTTATCTGACAATTTTGGTGTTAAAGCCGCAGAGAAATTTCCTTGTCATCTTGTACCACACAGTACTAGAAAACACCAGCTTACATCTAATGGTAAAAATAATTTAGGCAAAGTTCAGGCAGAGACAGTCCAACAAGCTCTTTGAAATGTAAACTTTCATCTGGAGATATCTGAAAAATATTAGGAAATTAGGGAACTTTTTGGAGCCACACATTTAATGGAGTATTTTTGTTCATTTGTTTTCCCTAAGATAACTGTCATTGATCAAGTCTACACAGTTTGGGAGAAGCCTTTTCGTTTCTGCTAAAACCTGTGAAAGTTGCTGAGAGCAACCTGCTGCCAGAAGTGCATGGGAGGTAAATAAAGTGGATTTAGACTCAGAGAAAAGCACTTCCTTAAAAGCAGGCTGCCAGCATTTGTTGAAGTCTCTCTTCCACGTGAGGAATTGTTACAGTTGCCATGGGAATATAAAGTGAAATATAAAGTGATTGTGACTATTAAGGAGGGAGGCAATCCAGGAGGCAGCAAATGAAGATGATAGCAACTATGAAGCTGTTAAACTGAAATTTCTGTCAGTGAATCTCAAATATTTTGCCCCTTCCTCATTTTTGGTGTAGCACCTGTTTCATGCCATAAAGTTTTTCCAGCATCTCAGGCAAGGGGAAATAACAGGAAAACAACATCGCTTTGTGCTGCCCACTGCCTCTGGTGCCCCTTAAGGTTTTCTCAGGCAATCTCCCTGAGGTCAATAGACACAAAATATGAACATTCTAGACAGAATATGGTTTAATGTTTGCAGTGTGAGGAATCAGAAAGCATCAAGAACTTGCTTAGCTACACAACACAAAGAAAATGTGCCTGTATAATGGGTATTGCCTGACAAACTGTGCTGGCTAAAGCAAACTTCTGTTTTGCATCTCTTTCCATTCCTACAATGTTCTCTAAATCCTGTGGGGGTATTTTGTTTGTTTGTTTTTCTCCACTGTTTGGAACCTGAAGGATTTTGCACCAATAAGAATAGTCTGCCTTTGAAGTACAGAGGGACTTTTTTCTTCTCAAAGCACTAGGACTGAGAACTTACTCTCTGCAACTCTCTCACTTCCATTTCCTTCTGTGCTGCAAAGTCAAAGGAAAGGAAAAAGAGGATAAAGAAAACCCATGTGTATTTTAGCAAAGACTGTGATAGAAATAAAATATCTGATTTTAACTTTGTACTTTTATTTGATCAACTGTCATACAATCCCTACTCCTTACAGTGCTACTACTCCTTACAGTCATTAAAGACTTGATTAATTTGTCCAAAGATAGACTGGCCTTTAAGGTGCCCTCAGCGAGGATACAGGCAGAAGTCTGGAATACATGATACAACTTACAGGACACCTTCACCCTTCTTGCCAGCAGATCAGTTGGGATACTGGAAAGTATTCTCAAGTGGCACTGGATGCTTGTAGTTGTGTGGGCAGCTGAGCTGAGTCTGCCTCTCCCTAGAGTACAACAGCAGCTGAAACACCTAGCTCATATGCAGCTAGGCAGATTTTACCCTGTAATTCTGAACCAAGTATAAATCAAACTTTCAAGTCTTTGCAGTCACCTCAATCCACTATATACTGGCAAAAGAGCCAGAGGGAAAAAAATAATAATAATTAAAAAAAATCACTTGGACTTGCTTGAAAGAGGATTTAAAGATTTAGCCATAAATGTGTACTTGTTTCAATTTTCACAGTAGAAAGAATCATTCACCTTTTTCAGTCTGCTCAATTTGTTGAGCTCTTCTGAGAAAAAGTCACAAACATTTCTTGACAGATTTAATAATGCATGCTGATGTGCAATTAAATGTAATTTTAAAATTTACACATAGAGATAATGATAATATTTTTACAATGTTACCACTTGTTTAAATACTTCAGACCACAACAAATTACTCTGGTCATATGTCCTTTATTTCAGAAAACAAAACCTACTAATGATATTACTCTTCCCAAAATGCAAGAGAGTAGACTGTGTTGCTGAAACACTTCATTCTTTCCAGTCTTCATTTATTGTCTAGTACTGCATGCCATTGCATTGAATATACTCTATTCTGTTGTAAAATTAATTGCTTACTTTATGTTTTCTTTCTGGCTGTAAAACTAATGTCTTACTTTCTTCTGTTGGCGAGGGTTTCTTCACTGTTTCTTGAGAACATCTTCAGTCTTTGATTATCTTTGTTCTGATCAAAGGAGCAACCTGGAGACTGTGCAGGCTTTCTTACAGGAGGACCACATACTTTGTTCACCTAAAAGGAAAAATAGTGACATGAAGAAGGAAAAACACATGTAAATGAAAATTATTATGTATCTCTTCATTCAGTTTAAGTCTACCTTAAAAAGAAAGCTTGTTCTGTTCACATAAAACTATTAAAAGTGTCATTAATGATCATACTTTTACAATACTATACCCATAATGAAAGCAGTATACACGTAATTAGTCATTTTATAGCAGGGAAAAACCCTAACAAAATCCATCCATTTAAAGGAATACCCAGGGTATAAGCAAGTCACAACATGGATTTTGGGTGGTTTTTTTACCTCCTGTAAGTAAAGTGTATTGTTATGCAGACAGCAACATTAACCTCAGAGAACTGATGTGTTGTGAACAGTGGCATATTTCCATTTTTTCTGTAATATGCCCAAATCATATTTTTAATATGCATTGAACTTGGTGATTTCTTTCAGGGTTGATGAATTATTATGGCATGTTCAGCACAGTTACCCAGAGCATATAGTGAACAGTTTGCATGGTCGAAACTCACATTACTACCTTGTAAGATGTAAATTTAATGATCCAAGATGTAAGTTTAATGATTTGGAGCATAGATGTTGAAAATATCAAGGGATTTTATATGTCTGGCTTTTTGAACCAGATGTCAATAGATACAAATTCACATGAACTCTGATTTTCTTCTTTGTAAAATGTGATACTGAGCATTTTGTATGATAGAGGGTATCAATTCATGTTCATAGCTCATTATTCTTCCTTGTCACCCAATAAAAACAATTAGAGCCATACATATTTATTAAATAAGGGATACTACATGCTGGGGATCACATCATAGAAGATTTTAAGCAGACTGAACAGTGCATATTTTGTGTAACCAAGCACACATGCACTACTGAAAAACTAATACTATATGTAGGTGGCTGAGACACCAGAAGGCTGTGCTGCTATCCAACAAGATCTAGACAGGCAAGGGAGCTGGGTGAAGGTGAACCTCATGAAGTTTAATAAGGACAAGTGTAAAGTCCTGCACATGGGGAAGAATAACACCAGGCATGAGTATAGATTGGGGGTCATCCTGTGAGAAAGCAGCTCTGTGGAGAAAGACCTTGGAGTTATCCCTGGGAAATTAATGTGCCCCAGTGGCTGAGAGCCAATGGCACCCTGGGGTGCATTAAGAAGTGTGTCCAGCAGGTCTAGGGAGGTTCTTCTCCCCTCTCTACTCTGCCCTTGTGAGACCTCATCTGGAGTACTGCATCGAGTTTTGGGCTCTCCAATTCCAGAGAGGCAGGGATCTACTGGAGAGAGTCCAAAGGAGAGCTACAAGGATGATTAAGGGACTTGAACATCTCTCCTATGTAGAAAGGCTGAGAGAACTTGTGCTGTTTAGTCTTAAGAAGAGAAGGCTGAGAGGTGATCTTATTAATGTCTATAAATATCTGAATATTTATACATATATATCTTATATATTTATATATCTTATATCTTTGTATCTGAATATTATGTGCCCTTGTAGCCAAGAAGGCCAATGGCATCCTGGGATGTATTAGAAAGGGTGTGGTTAGCAGGTCAAGGGAGGTTCTCCTCCCCCTCTATTCTGCCTTGGTGAGG
The DNA here is from genome assembly GCF_020740795.1 of Apus apus. Classification (NCBI taxonomy): domain Eukaryota; kingdom Metazoa; phylum Chordata; class Aves; order Apodiformes; family Apodidae; genus Apus; species Apus apus. Next base: position 50,044,939 of record NC_067282.1, on the reverse strand, counting down.
CCACATCTGGAATATTGTGTCCAGTTCTGGGCCCCTCAGTTCAAGAAGGACAGGGAACTGCTTGAAAGACTCCAGCACAGAGCCACAAAGATGATGAAGGGCATGGAACATCTCCCTTATGAGGAAAGGCTGAGGGAGCTGGGTCTCTTTAGCTTGGAGAAGAGGAGAGTGAGGGGCGACCTCATCAGTGTTTACAAATATGTTAAGGGCGAGTGTCAGGAGGACAGAGCCAGGCTTTTTTCAGTGATGTGCAGTGACAGGACAAGGGGCAATGGGTGCAAACTGGAACATAGGAGGTTCAATGTGAATATCAGGAAGAACTTCTTTCCTGTGAGAGTGACAGAGCACTGGAACAGGCTGCCCAGAGAGGTTGTGGAGTCTCCTTTGCTGGAGACATTCAAAACCCACCTGGACACGTTCCTGTGTGAGGTGCTCTAGGTGATCCTGCTCTGGCAGGGGGCTTGGACTAGATGATCTTTCGAGGTCCTTTCCAACCCCTAAGATTCTATGATTCTATGTGACTTATAAAAACATACTTTCAATTGGTAGTCAAGTTTTTTTAAAAGAAAAAAAGAAAGAGGAGATGGCTGTTGGCTTTAAGACAGGGATCTAACTTTTGAAGCAGAAACATTCAAAATGCTCCCATGAGAAAGAGGAAACCATACATATGTTATAGAACAAGGATTATTGTTGCCTGTTGCATTTTATATCCTCAAATGTAAGAACAGAGAAAGCAAATAAAACTCATTTTTCAAGTTACCAACACACATATTAAAGAGAAAGGTGCAAATCTTAGGGACCACTTTGCACTGTTTGTTAAGAAGAGCATGTAGTGTTAGGACAAGAAGGAATGGATCAAAACTGCAAGAGGATAGATTTAGGTTAGACATTAGGAGGAAATTCTTTAGGGTGACGGTGGTGAGACACTGGAACAGGTTGCCCAGGGAAGTTGTGGATGCCCCATCCTGGGAAGTGATCAAGGCCAGGTTGGATGGGGCTCTGAGCAATCTGATCTAGTGGGAGGTGTCCCTGCCCATGCAGTGGAGCTAGAACTAGATGATATTTAGGGTTCCTTCCTATTCAAACCATTCTATGAGTCTATGATTCTGTGAAATACATTTAAAATTTAAAATAAAATTAACATATCTAATTTTTATGAGTTTGTTATTGTGCATGGTGTAAGTAGTGATAATGTAGGCTCATTGAATGTACTTCCTTAGGCCAGTCAAAAGAAGAAAGAATCCGCATTATTACTGCACATGAATAAGCATTCACCTTCTGAATGGAAAGTGGGGGTAAAGTTCTTTTTGGCTGTAATTGACAATTTAATTTAGGCATTCAAGTTATAGTTTGAATCCCCTTCAAATGAGGTGCATTAATTTACCTGTACAAAAATTGTCCTTGGACATATGGCTAATGTCCTTTCAGGGGCCTAATGGGATATACTTTGAATGTGACTTAAAGCATTCACCTCACCATGTCTTATAAGGGGCAGTGTGTCCTTGGACTGCATCTTACTGCATTTGTTCTTGTCCTCAAATTCTGTTTCAAAACTCTCTCACACTTTTCCTACTGTTGACCCCATTAGTTCTTCTTCAGAGTGCATTACCCCACACTCTTCATCAGCTTAACTGGAGTCCCATTTCTGCTTCTGTATACTCTTTTTAGGCTTCATCCATCCTTGTGCAAGTCTGCTCCTTCGGTGCTTCATTTTGCCAGCCTCTGCAGCAGTCTATCCCATCAGCCACTGTATATATATAATGCAGATCTACCAGAGGCAAAAAATGCTTTTGTCTTGTTACTTGTCTCTGCTTATATTCTCTAATGCTCACTGATGTGGCATGGGGAGCATTATGCTTATGATCTGCCTTTAGGAGAAAGAAATCTGTGGCTTGGCTTGCCTCAGTCCCAGCATGCCATACACTCTTAGAAAGCTCTTTGTCTTGCCAAGAATAAAAATAAGGACTTAACAGACAACAAGAGTCACATCCAGATGTTTGGGAAGGAGGGTCTGTCTCATGACAGGCATGGGCTAGGTATGTAGGTTGCTGTAGGTGTTAGATGCCTTGCATATCTGAAAGATTCACCTTAGCTGTCCAGGCAGTCTCAGAGATTGACTGTAGTGTGGGAGCCTGTAAGAGGAGAAGAAATATGGTGGAGATGATTCGCTGCCTAATAGAGACTCTAAGCAGATGAGTACCAAGCCTTTGGATCAGGGGAAAAAAGAAAGAAAATAATAAATAAACTGGTTCCAGTTACAGCAATCTTAAAAACAAAACAAAACAAACAAACAAAAAAGACACCTATCTTATGCATTCAGCTCCACTAGGAAGGCAAGAGAATCCACACCTAGCTTTATTTCTTGAATTTACAATAAAATCTCATATTTTACTCCACTTGAACCAAACAAATAAAGAAAACAAAGTATTTTTACAGTCATAGTCACTTGGAATATGGCTCATATTTGTTTTATATGTCAGTTTTATATGTCAGTTGCTTCAAAATATGGCCTAATGATCTTTCTGTCTGCTTATTCTCTTTGAGTCAATGTCGCAAGAAACACATTCTGCAGGAATCCCAATAAATTTGCATTCAGTGATACATTTTAAAATAAACCTTAGTTTCAAATATAAAATGTTTCCAAAAAAAATTTAGTTTGGATAAACTTTATAAATACCATCAAAATCCAGCCATTATCTGAAATGTCTTTTTAAGAAGTGGTTGTTTGCTTTTTTTTTTCCCATAGGACATTTCTGGAAAATTCTGAAAACGTTAGTGAAATTATAAGAATTCATTGAGTCATAGAATGCCAGGTTGGAAGGGACCTCAAGAATCATCTGGTCCAGACTCTCTAGGTAATACTAAAGTTCATATGAGATTACTCAGCACCCTGTCAAGCTGAGACTTAAAACTATGCAGTGTGAGAGAATCTACCACTTCCCTTGGAAGACTATTTCAATGTTTGACTGTCCTCATGGTGAAAAATTTACCCCTTGTGTCCAACTGGAATCTCCCCACGAGCAACTTTTGCCCATTACCCCTTGTCTTTTCCATGTGACTCCTTGTAAATAGGGAGTCTCCATCCTCTTGGCAGCAACCCTTGAAGTACTGGAACATGGGAAGAAGGTCTCCTCGAAGCTTTCTGTTCTCAAGGCTGAATGAACCATTTTCTCAGCCTCTCCTCATATGGCAGGTCCTTCAGTCCCCTGATCATCCTTGTGGCCCTTCTCTGAACCCTCTCCAGCCTGTCCACATCCTTCTTGTAGATCAGGGACCAAAACTGAATGCAATACTCCAGGTGTGGTCTGACAAGTGCCGAGTAGATTGGGATGATTTCTTTACCTCTGCTGGTGATGATGCCCTTGTTGTTGCAACCCATCATCCTGTTGGCTTTCTTTGCCACTGCAGCACACTGTTCTCTCATGTTAAGTCTGTTATCCACTAAGGCCCCCAGGTCCCTTTCCACAGGGTTGCCCTCCAGCCAGGTGGATCCCAATCTGAACTGCACTCCTGGGTTATGTGTTCCCCGGTGCAAGACCTCACACTTCTTCCTGTTGAACTTTGTAAGGTTCCTGCTAACCCACTCCTCCAGCCTGTCTAGGCCATCCTGGAGGGTGGCCCTCCCTTCTGGAGTGTCAGCCTCTCCAGTCATCTTGATGTCATCAGCAAACTTCATCAGGGTGCTCTTGATCCCAACATCCAGGTCACTTATGAAGATGTTACAGAGCCTTGGGCCCAATATCAATCCCTGGGGGACCCCACTTGTGACTGGTTGCCAGTTTGAGAAGGAACTATTTACTACCACCCTCTGAGTACGGTCTGTCAGCCAGTTCCCCACCTACTGCACAGACCACTTGTCAAGGCCATAATGAGTCAGTTTATCCAGGAGGAGGCTGTGGGGGACTGTATCAAAAGCCTTGGAGAAGTCCAGGTAGATGATGTCCACTGCTTGCCTTACATCAACTGAGCAGGGTGACTGTCATAAAAGGCGAGCAGGTTTGTCAAGTATGATTTTCCCCTGGCAAATCCATATTGTTTTTTCCCAATTGCATGCTTCAAGTGACTTGTAACAGTCCCCAGAAGGATTTGCTCCATGAGCTTTTTGTGCAGCACCATATACACCTCTGCCATTCACACAAAGAAGCGCATGACAGCAATCGCACTGCTTAGAACTCATTTCCATTAATGACAAGAACAGCTCTCACAGCTGAAAGTTGGCTCACCAATCTCTAGCAGAGTTGCTTACTTCTGTGTTCTTCCGAACACAGTTTCTGCTACTTCAGCATGTACAATGTTAATGTCATAATTTCTGTTGCATTTCTCATATTGCTGTTATTTAAACCCCTGGGACCACTGATTGACCAACTGGTTTTGTGTGCTGTTGGTTCTTTTTTGTTTGGCACATCACACTTGTATCACTCACCCAGCTGAACTCGATCTGTATTTTTTTAACTGTTCACTAGTGACTGTCAGTTTTACATAATTTTTAAATCATTAACCATACAGGTAGGCCAAATGTACTTTTGCCTCCCTCACTGGCTCAGTCTTCATTGTCACCTGTTTTTTTCAGTAAACTTGCGGACACAAAAAACTCTTACACTCTTTATCTTGTCTTCAGGTGCCTGATCTGTCCGTGAGACACATTTTAAATCCAAAATGTCCATATCTCATTTCTCAGTACATGGCTGGTGATAAGTCTAAAAAATAGATAAATACACTTTCCATAATAATGTCTGCATTTTTAATATACATGTATTTTTTATGAATTCTTCAGATCTTCAGGAGTAAGTACAAGGTAAAAGTGCAACACCACTTAGTTGTATTTCTGATGTTTCCTGAAGGACTTCAACTATATCCATTAGCCATGCTGATTCTTAGTTTTTGTCTTTGGGCTGCAAAATGAACCTTCCAAGTAAAAATTTGTTCAATGCTACTGCCACCAGTCTTGAGAGACACAGACTGAAGCCATAACTTTGAGAGATGGGGAATGGTCTCACTACACTAATGATCTAACAAATGACCATTTTGCAGCAATATGATATGAATATATGCTTACTATCATCCGGTTTCACTGAAAGGGTATTCTCACTGACTGTTTCCACCAACTGAGCATTTTCCTTGACTTCAAACACAAAACCTTAAAGAATGTATAAAATGATTTTTGAAGGGGACTGAAAATACCCTGAGAAAAATGAGACTGAAAAAATCCACCAAAAATACTATTCAGGAGAGAATTACACATCTCAGTGAATTTCAGGAAGAATTAAGACTGATATAAAATTTTAAAAAAGACAAGACTCTGCAGCTTGCTAAGGGTTTTTCTGTTGGGTGGTTGTGGGGTGTTTTTTTTTAATTCTTTCGGTCAAATGATCTTAAATACTGCATAATATTTAAGGGCATAAAAAGAAACCTCAGAAAATAATAAAACTCCTGATTTTCACAGTTCAGACAAACCTATTGTCATTATGCTCAGCATGCTGTTATTATGCACAATTTGTATGCCACAGTATGATGACTGGGTTAATTAAAAGCTCTTGTAATAACCATGCAGTTAAATTGCAATTAGTGCCACACATGAACTTTATGGCAGTTTGATTTTGCTCAGTGCAATTCCTGGTTACTTACAGTTTGGAAAACTCGAGCATCATAAGCTTTACATTTACATAGGACTGGACAATGATGCAAGCGTTGTATCATTAATGGTGGGACACTGTTCTCTAAATTCAATGGTCAATAGAATAAATCAGTCGCATTTTTGGGGTGTTGTTTTGTTTTGTTTTTTCCACTATAGAGGTGGTTCTTTCTGGGCTTAGCATTTCTAGTGAAATTACATCAAATGACTGAAGCAAACTGAATGCACCATCCTGTGGTGCACTTTGCAGTAGATATGCCAAGTCTCAGTGATTAGCTATGCCATATCCTTTAAATGCTGCCACTGTGCCAGAAATTAGTCTCTGCTCCACTTTGGGTTATAGGCTGTTGTGAAATACACTGAAAAGATGAGCATCTTCTGTTCTCACAGTGTGTCTACTGTCTGTTTCACTAGTCTTACTGCTGTGCATAGACTAAGAGGGAAGGACACACTTCTCTGGATAAAAAAACCTCTTGGGTTTAGAATCAGCTCTAGAGGGTAAGCAGAAACGGGAGTGTGAAAATTGCCCTTTCTTTTATGTTTAACTGTTTCACACTTTTTCTTTTCTTCTTTTCTTTTCCTTTTCTTTTCTTTTCTTTTCTTTTCTTTTCTTTTCTTTTCTTTTCTTTTCTTTTCTTTTCTTTTCTTTTCTTTTCTTTTCTTTTCTTTTCTTTTCTTTTCTTTTCTTTTCTTTTCTTTTCTTTTCTTTTCTTTCCTTTTCTTTTCTTTTCTTTCCTTTCCTTTTCTTTTCTTTTCTTTTCCTTTCTTTTCTTTTTTTCTTTTGTTTCCCTTTTCTTTTCTTTTTTCTTTTCCCTTTTCATTTCCCTTTTCGTTTCCCTTTTCTTTTCTATTTAGAAAGCACTGTAAGTTGTTTTTTTTTATATACAAATATATCCAGGATTTCCAGGCTTCCTGTAACTGAGGTATGTATCAGGCATTCGCTAGATTGGTAAAGTCTCTCAGACCTGTAAGTCATCAGTGTAGCCGTAGTACATTCAAGCACTTTAAAATGCTTTTATTTAATGCATGTTTTAGTGATTACAATGGTGGCTTTCAGTTCTAGCTATCAGATCAATTTGCCACCATCCCTCAGAAGAAGTTACATCTCCTCAAACACTCAGAAGCAAAAGGACAGCTGAAGTCTAGGAATTAAAACAGAGCTAGAACTAGATGGCAGGAATGGACTGCTTGGAAACACACTTGTTATAAAAATAATTTTACTCTATTTTCTATGAATACATAAGTGAATACTTTCTTCAATATATAAATTATTGATGAGTCATAAGCATTTCCAGGAACAGATTACTAATTAAACTACCTGAACTATGAATCCAGGAAAAAAAAAAAAAAAAAAAAATATTCAGTTTCTTTCAGAGATAATCCTTGCAAGTGGATTTGCAATACTTTCAGTTAGATGGCTGTGTGTCAGAGAAGACAATGACCAATACAGTATGCTCTTTTTTGCACCTCATTTTGCCAGCCAGCCTCTACGAGCAGAGCAAGTGAGGATGGCTTCTCTGTCACCGGGCAATGCAGGGGCTGGGCACTTTCTGATCATCTAAGCAGACGGAAATGAAGATTTATCATAGTAAGACTCGTGTCTCCTTTTAACTTGTAATAATCTCCAGCTGGGCTCCTGCTGCAGGAGCCAATACAACACTTTGCGGTCGCTTCTCTGGTTTGTCTTATTTTAGCCAAACCGCAAGAGGGAGCACCAGTATCACGGTATTTCCAAGCACTAGGCTTTTATCCTTTGCTACTCGTAAGAGTTGCTTACTTAGTATTGAACTTCTGTTGAAAACAAACAAACAAACAAACAAACAAACAAACAAAAAACAAGTATTTTGATATGTGAGAGCACGCACATCACCATGTAAGAATTAAGAAAAAATGCAAGTTCTTGAAAACAAGGAGAGCAAGCATTTGGTACAATGGGCCGTTTTTCCTTCAGAAGAGAAAGAAAACCTAATGAGAATGTCTTAGGACAGAAGGGTGCAGTACCACCAGTGTTTACAACACGGGAAAATCATGAAGAAATTGTGAAATTTATTCCTCTGCTTTCTTTATAAATGTGTTCTTTATCTGTGACTAGTCTCTTCATTGTAGCCTCAGTACTTTTGTCAATACATGTTAAGAACTCTAAGCAAAGTCCAGAGTTAGAGTTGTAAGTGGCAACTTACAATTTTATAAGTTTCATACACAGGTTTAATCCTTTTACAAAACTTGCAAGAGAAGTCCAAGACCAGCTGAAAGGGTGAAAAACATTGTGACATTGTGAACAACAGTCTAGAGAATTACAGAATAAAGCTGATACTAGAATAATGCTTGCACAAATTATTAAACAATTTATACTCACCTGCAAGACAAATCTTAAAGAGATTTGCCAAATAATGACAACTTCAAAGCAATTATATTAGAAATTGTAAATAAAAGCTCAGGTGATACATGAAAAAGTGCATTTATACTTTTTCAAGTGAGTTGGAAGTGGTTTCAAGCTCAGGGAAAAAAAAAAAAAAATCCAGTTCAAAGCAACTTCATTTAATGTAATGGTTTTCCCCACATCCAATGAGATGGTGTTGAGCAAAGATAAACGCAAACTCTAGATATACCAAATCCAGACCCACCAGCAAGGCAGTGGTACCATTATCAGAAATAAATTAGAGGGTTGCGTGTTGGAAAAAAAAAAGAAAAATCATTTTCTGTGATACATAAATAAAAACACAACTTGGGAGATACTGAACTAACTATTCCCCTCTGTTTGGCACTAGTGTGGCATCAATGTCTTTGCTGTACACCTTTTTGGTGAAATCTACAGTCAAGATGGAGGACCAAGGAAGAGATACAAATGCTGTGTTTGCAAAACAGGGGGTTTTAATCAGTGAATTTTAAAATAAGATTTTGCAAAAGACTACTGCCCAAGCTGTTGGGATTCCGGGAGTCACAGTTCAAAACTTTCATGTGACTGAGACTCATATCCTTCTCCTACCCCTCCATCTATCAAAAGCAGTGTTCTAGCCCAAGTTCTTAAGACTATTCTCTTATCTTGTCCATTTTTAATTAGCTCTGATTTCTTTCATAACTTTGCATATTCCGATTGTAAAATAAAATCTAATAGCCCATTAAATATGAGTTAGTCAATATACTTCTAATTCTTGTCTTCTGCTCTTTAATTACCAAAACCTTAAATGGTTTTAATTCTGCTGCTCCTTTCATGAGGACTAGCACTCAGCAAGTCTGGCAGTAAAAATAGTTTCTCCTTCTGAATGGGGGTGGGAGGGAAGGAATTTTTTTTTTTAATGGCTTAATGTCAGGGGAAATCCTAATGTTCTCAGCCAAGTTACCCTGCAGCCAGAATATAGCACTGCCAGTTCAAACTCTTCAAAGGCAGTTCAACAAAACTGCTTCTTGTGAGAGGCTGCCAGCTCTCCCAATCCAAGTCTGCTTCAGTGGATGCCAAGGTGTTTCATTTATGTTCAGTGAAAACACTCTGTGGTTCTCCTCTGAAAAGCAATTATATAAAACCGGCAGTAGCCCTTTCCAAAGATCAGCAGCCCGTGTGTAGTTAGACTAATTTATCTATGCTCTCTAGTGGTTAAAATATATTTTATTGCTCCTTACTTCTGTGTGCCCTGAAAGTAGACTCTGATGTAGAGGGCTAACATTATGCCTTTTTGTCTGATGCAGGTAGAATTCTTCATTAAATCTAAGTCTATCCAGGGTCACCTGCATAAATCAAAAGAAATTCAGGAGGAATGTGCCTGTCAGTGGAAGCAGAAATGGAGCTCTAGAACCTTTATCTGGCATGCTACTCACTTTAAACAAAAAATGTATTACTACTTATAATACATAAGGAATTTATGGAAGCAAAGAAGTTGGCTGTGTCAGCATATCTGCATGATGTGTTTACACTTCGTGGCAGGCTGCAGTTTCTGTTGCAAAATGCTGAAGAGGAGAGCAGTTTTGTAAGTAAGATCTGCAACAAAAGTACGTAAGCCAATAAAATCATACAGACTGTCAGAAAAAGTCATAGTGCATTAATTCATTTAGCATAAGACACTGTCAACAATTCTTCAGATAGGAGGGTCACCTTCCATGGTAATAAAGAAACAATAAAAAAAACTGAATGAAAAAAAAAAAAAAAGGAGAAGGGTGGGGAAACAACTATCTAGTTAGTATTTCAGAGAACCTAGTTGTTTCTCCCCCATTCCAAACTATATGAGATTAGTTGTTTTCCTTCCTATATCTTCATGTTAAGTCTCTTAGTATCTCCTAACCCTCTTATTTGAACCTGGACAAAACAGTTTTAAGAACTTTTGTGATGTAGAAGACAGTCACTTATTCATACATGTTCATATCATTTCAGGGACCAAAAGAATCTGAAAAACTCATTTGCTTCAAACTCTCTGGATTTGCCCTCACAAAGTTTTTCTCTTCCAGTACAAATGGTTGGTTAAGTGATTTAAGGGCAAACTGAGACACCTGAATTCTGCAAAACAGTTCTCTTTGTGAACAGTTATTCTGTTCCACAACGAAAAAGGATAAAGAGAGAAAAAAGAAAACACATATACAGCCTAAAGAAAGGATTCTCAGTTGACTTTTTCCTTTACACTTGTTTGTGCTTTTTACTTGGCTTTAAGGAAGGAGTGAAAAGCCTCCTTTCTTCTCTTTCTGCAAATACGAAGAACCAGACTGCAGTATTTTCAGTCTCTTGGAGCATCTTTCTTACCTTCAGTTCAGCTTCCCAGTAGACACATTCAGGCAAGCCTGCCATGGTGCCAAAGGAGAGTTAGACATCTAGCATGTCACCCAAAACCAGAATGTGATGGCAGACCAGACTGCTTACTCCACATTTTTCTGACTTCTGAGTCACTATGCAGTCAAAAAGTCAGTCAAAAGACGAAGGCTTTTTAGACCTATGGGTTTTGCACAAATTTTGCCTAACCTTCTATTAAAAAAAGAAAAAAAAAAAAAAGGGAGGCACATTAAAGATCCTGTGCTTTCCTGAAAAGATCTCAATCTTAAGAAGGAAGTGCAGTAAACTGAAAGATTTACCAGCAGACTGAGGTAATTTCAAATTCTGAAGTGGATTTGCTTTAAACACACTAAATTGGGAGTGCCTAATGCACACCATGGTATGTTCCTACATTACTTACTCAGCAGTCTGCACTGAACATACCTTATGCAAACCTGCACTACTCAGCATTGCTTGCCAAAACTCTGTGTGTGTGTTGATAAATGGAGTGAGTTGACCTTAGCTGTCTGCCAGACCCTCACCCAGCTGCTCTCCCACTCCCCCTCCTCAACAAGGGGAGAAAATAAGATGAAAAAGCTCATGGGTTTAAAGATAGAGAGATTGATCATCAATTACTGTAATGGGCAAAACAGCGTCAACTTGGGGAAGATTAATTTAATTTATTGACAATTAAAAATAGAGTAGGATTGTAAGAAACAAAACAAAAACCATCTTCCCCCTTGCCCCTGCCCTTCATTCCAGGTTTGACCTCATTCCTTTGTTCCCAACTCCTCTGCCTCCCCTCAACCCCTCAAAGTGCTGCAGGAGGACAAGCAATGGGGGCTGTAGTCAGTCCATAACACATTGTCTCTACTGCTCCTCCCTCCTCACACTTTTCCCCTGCTCCAGCATGAGGCTATCCACAAGCTGCAGTGTGGATATCTGCTTCACTATGGTCTACTGCATGGGCTGCAGGGGCACAAACTGTTTTGCCATGGTCTTTTCCACAGGCTGCAGGGAAGATATCTGCTCTAGTGCCTGGAACACTTCCTTCCTCTACTCCTTCACTGATTGTGGTATCTGCTGGTCTGTTTCTTTCACTTTTGTTCCCCTCACTCCTCACTGTCATACATCACTTTTGAGCTTTCTTAAATAAGTTTTCCCCAGGGGACCACCTTGGTGGCTCAGCAGTGCCCTGCGGTGGGTTGGTATGAGTTGGCTGAAAATGGCTCTGTCAGGCCAGGGCAGCCCAAGCCTCTCCTCACGGAGGCCTCTGCAGGCCCCACTGCCAGCAGTGGTGCACCAGCACCCTGTACAACAAATAACTCCACTGCAGCAGCTGCAGGAACCTGTGCAATTCAGCACGAATTTTTCAGCAATTGGCTGAAAGAAGAGGAATTGGAAATGATGTGTCTTGAAACAGGTATCAAAAACTGTCCCTCCATACAGTCACACACCGAGAAACTGAGGAATGTAGCAAGTGACTTTACTTTAGCCAGACATGGTTTCATGGCTTCATGTTCTGCTATTATGTTTTAAGAAGCGCTTAAAAGAACTCAGTGCTTCCAGTGTTTGCTGCACATCTGCCAGTGTATCATTAACCTTAAAATAAACACACTAGCAGGATATTTGCAAGTGCATGTCCACCAACATGTACCAAATTTATTTTCCATTGTGCATTTTAGCAGTAATGCCCTGCTAAAGGGGCAGATCATACACTAACATACATTTTTCCACGTGTGCAGAACTATGTCAGTATTATTGCCTCTGTTAACATTCTATTAATGATTTTAAGTCCTTTTTCTACACATTCAAAACTAATTGCACTGGGAAAAGACAGGTTCTGAGAAGAATTCTGCAGCACAGAGCTTACAACAGGGATTCCATGAGATCCTCTGGGATGTGATTACCACTATTTTAGTGTAAAATATTGTAGCAGAGGATTTTGTTGTTATTTGGGAAACAGGTTTTAGTTACAAAATCTATAAAACAGCATGGGCATTTATAACAGCAGTATATTTTGTGTGGTATAGAGGGTAAGATTACAGAAACCAGGGTGATACTTCAGTAAGTGCAAGCTACTGAAATATATAGCAAAGATGGATAGAACCAAAAAAGATGGGAAGAGCTGTCAAAACCACTATGTATGTTTAGGTAGGAAGAAAGCCTGCTATTTAAGGAAAACAACTTTTCACTAGTTATAAACAAGACATAAATACTTGCTTTGTTGATTTTCGCTTTATTTTCAAAGTTCTCCATTCTCTTTCCTGATGAATGAAGACTATTTTAGCCTTAGAACAAAACCTTTTGACAGCAGCAAGGAGCTTTTCCATTTTGAAATGAGGGGGAAGTAAAAAGAAACACTAGAGGAATCTGAATTAGATGGAGGTCATGACTGCAGTACGCTCATTCTATGCTACATTAACAAAAATTACTCATATATATATATATATATATATATATAAAAAAAGCCATCCTTTCTTATATAAGCACCACCATTTTTCACAGCTACAGCTGGATACATATCTCTGAAGGGAGAGAAATGGAAGGTAACGGTGTTCAGCTCTATGTTACGTTAGATATCAAACCTTCCTTTAGAACAAAATTATATTAGAATGCAGGCATGTATAAGATGAGGACTTTAAAACCAATTACTGTTCAGCACTTTCCACAAATCAGTTTATATCGATCTTGTGAAGCAATTTAAATTCATCAATTTATCAAGGAATTAAAAATCAGCAAAGTAATGATGGTAGAAACATATGTCAGACGCTTCAGGCAGAACTCCACAATTTTATTCCAAATTCTGCTTTGCTGAAAATTACACATTTCATTTTTTCCTTAAAAAAAAAAAAATAAAATATGAAAGAGCTATATGACATGTTGCTCACTTTGGGTTTGCTTTTTACAAATTGGTAATGGGAATACACACTTGCTGAAAGTTAAAGGGATACAAGGCTGACTCTGGTTAGATATTTTACTGATAGGAACAATAGAATTAATTTTCCCACACTATCAAATTCAGGTTGTATCTGTGCAATCTCTAAAACAAGGTTAATTTTCTCTCCAATTTATCCTCAATACCTCCACTTCTCTTGAGAGCAAAAGGACCTGTTACTGATAGCTTTGCAACCAACTCCTTTGAGAATCTCTGGGCTACCACTCTCTTGGCCCAATTTTTATCTTTCCTGTCCTGGGGAATTTCACCCATGCTCTGAGATTGTATAAGGAGCAGTTAATTTACTTCTGCCTTGACCCAAGACCTGTGAAATAGTTAACATGTACTGTCTTGTGCAGAGTCAGCATACTGTTGTAGTGAATACCTTGCATGGCAATGTTCTTTAGCCATGAGATGAAGCCAAAGCCCCGTATCCTTCACTAGAAGAGTAACACCACGAACATGACAGGTTCCTCCTTGTCCGTGATGTCCATATGTGGGTCCTATTCCAACACAGCTACTGATTAAAAAAATTGATGGTTCCTCAGTAGGAATATTTCTCTGATGGACCCACCTTCTAATTTCCCAGAATCCCAGAATTGTTTAAGTTGGAAGAGATTTCTTGAGGTCATATAGTCCAATAACCTTATTCAAGCAGAATTCAACTCCAGGTCAGCCCCAGCTCTTCTAAACCTACCCCTGCAATACTGGACACCAACTCTATACTCCTCCTGGGTTAGCTTGGAGGAGCTGATCATTGAGTATCAACCAGCTCTCCTAAATTCCTCTGCTCTCCATGGCCATACCCCACGGGATTCTTCCAAGCATATCTCTGAAGACAGGTAATCTGGTCTCCTGAAATCCAAGAGTTGGGGTCTTCCTTTTTGCACTGCTTTCTCCTCTTAGAATATTGAACTCTTACCATCTCAAGGCTTCTCCTGACTTTCACCACCCAAATAAATTCTTCCTTCTTTTTAATTATCAAGTACAACAGAGCACCCTTCCTTGTTAGCTCCTTAATCACCTATGCCAGAAAGTTGTCACCAATGCATTCCAAGAATCTCCTAGATTGCTTTATCACTGCTGTGTTGTCCTTCCAGCAGATACCAGGGTGGTTATAATTCCCCCATGATGTGTGCCCCTTCCAGATGAACACCTGAAGCAAACAAATACTGAGAGGCAGCACACCTACCTTGCCTAATATCAGTAAGATAGAGTATGCTCTATCCACAAGTTCTCTCATATTTTCAACTTTCTCCACCTGCAATGTATACTGCATTATTGATAAGCTAGGGGTTGTTGTTGACAGTGAAATCAGGCTCCAGTGACACAGATGTAACCTAAGCCTGTAAAGAGCAGACGGTCGACGGAGTGTGGAGGTTCTGCAGATCATAGTCAGGACACCAATCCATATATCTCACCCTTACTGACACTCCCTTTCTCTCCATCTCTCTGCATCTTATTTCAGAGAGAATCCTCTTTTAGAGTTACATTTTCCTTTTTTTTTTTTTTTCCCCAGAGAAACTGCAAGCTAGTAATCCACATACACACTACATGGGCATACATACATACTTATATATAGACAGAGTGGTTTGACTGATGCCAAAATACAGGTTGGCAAAAGGACCAAAGATTGGGAGGAGTCAGTAGAGCTATGTCAGCTGCCCATACTGGGGCCATTCTGAGGCATTAAAAACTCTGTGTCCAGCACTGACAGAGCTTCTCTTTTCTGCCCATGCCAAGTGCACTTGAAGCCTTGTGCTACACAGGACTCTTTTATGAAGAGAGACTGTGTGATCCTCCAAGGTAATCACAGCAATCATGAAGAAGCAGCAGGAGCAATAAGCATGAAAGAGAGGGCAGTCAGGCATTTGAATATGGTAAATTGTCCCTGCCCTCAAGTTGATTTTTTTTTACTGCAGCATTGGAGGAGTCCCTCAGAACAACACTGTCTGCACACCTCTGCATTGTGCAAATGCTGGAAAAAGTTCTATACACAACAGCAGATGAATCACAGACAAATGCAACCAGCTATTTGGAAGAGCCAGCTAGATATCTGTCTAAACGTACCTATTTCCAATCAGATATGGTATACCTAGAATGTTTGTAATAGATAAATTTACTGTGCAATTTAAATCTAAAAAGTATGAATAATAAACCAATGCAGTCATAAATTATACAATGCTGTTTAATATGCTTAATTTGTAAAATAAGTGATTAGGTTTTCTGTAACTCTAGGATATACAATAAATTAGGCTGCAAACCTATGATTTCACATAATTAGTTCTTATGTATAGAGCTTTTGTTTCAGTTTAACCAGGGTTTGATTTTCAGACTATGACATTTCATAAAGGCAAATTAGAATAGAATAGAATAGAATAGAATAGAATAGAGCAATTTCAGTTGGAAGGGACCTACAGTGATCATCTGTTCCAACTACCTGACTACTTTAGGGCTGAACAAAAACTAAAGCATGCTGTTAAGAGCATTGCCCAAATGCCTCTTAAACAGTGACAGGCTTACGGAATTGGCCACCTCTCTAGGAAGCCTCTTCCAGAGTTTGACCACCCTTTTGATAAATGCTTCATAACATCGACTCTAAACCTGCCCATTTGTAAAATAGCGTTTCAATATTTATTTTAAAAGTAACTGTGAAACAAGAAAACAAGATCCAAAGAAGCAAAATTAAGGTTAAGCCTTTAACCGTTTTGCTAAAAAGTATGCTACATTCATAGTCCTTAAAATCAAAGAATGGTAAAAGGTTCCTCCAGTAATGAAGTAAAATAAAATAAGCTAGTGGTAAATGGTCATTAAATTAATAATAAAGGTATGACACTTCTGTGTACACACTGTTGGGTGCACTGAAAGACATGGAAATAACCTGAGAAGACATTCATATGATATTGTTTAGGCAGACTGAGTAAGTTTGGTGAAAATATTTCTTACTTTTCTCCTTTACACTATTTTCCTGATTTTTTGGTTTTAATGTAAATGTTTAGTTTTTTCTTCCATTGTATTGTTTTCCTGAAATGTTGTTAGGTGGATAAATCACAAGTTTTTCAAACAAAACCAGGGATGCACATTACAAATAATGGATGTAAGTACAGCCTAATATTTCTGTCCTGTGTTTCAATACAGAAAAATACTGTAATTATATCTCTGAATCTTATTAAATCAATAATAATTTTTTGTTTACATTGTACTGTGTATTTTATATTCATATAGAATTGAGACAGAAGTCCATTTCAGGTGTGCTGAGTAAAGGTCTTTGTGATGGTTACAACTTTAAGGATGAATTTCAGAGGTCTCTCATGATCTGGTTTATAGAGAAGGTTTATAATAAGTATATTCTAATTTTAATATTTCTTTAAAATAGAGTATAAAATTAATTTATTTTAAAATATAAATTCAAATAGCTTGTGAACTTACTTCACATGACTGGCTAATGCACTCTAAGCAAGCAACCAAAATGCAGTAGCTACGAAGCATTAAGCTGTTGTATTTAGAGGCATATAATCATAGAAAAATAAATAGATTATAGATAACAAGGAAGTAGGTTAACAGGATAGCTACTTCAAAGGATGCATCTCTCTTGCATCTCTGTAAGTGCCTTAACCTGTAAAGCTATGAAAGTTACCAAATATATCCAGACACAGGACTGCCCAGAATTAACAATGCTGTTAATCTGCTATTTTGTTGACAATCAAGCTTACTCTGTTAAAAAAATAAAAACTGCAATTGTACGTACCTTGTAGGTGTATGTTTTGTACATATCTAGGATTTGATGTTTTTCATCACCTTTCCATTCCTTTTTTAAATCTAAAAAATTAATTGGTTGAGTGCACTTCTACAGCAATTAATTTTCTGGAATGGCATGGAATAATGTGTGACTTTTTGCTAGAGAGACCCCAATAAAAAGTAGCTACATAAAACAGATCCTAGAAAGAACAGAAAGAAAATAATTCTATTTATAATGTTTGTGAATATGTCTCATCATAGGAATATTGAATTTAAAACCATCACTGTATTACAGCACCGTAACATGACTGCTTAAGCCAGTAATCCTGCTTTTTTCCTAGATAACAGATTAAAATTAAAGATTAAAAAAAAAAAGAGCAAGAAAAAAGTCTGTTTTAATACAATCAATATACTTATGCATATTTTTTAAGAGACGTGTAACTTGGATTTTCTTTCAAGATTAATGAAGCTCAGTGAAAGGAACCGAAAACTTTCAGAGGTCTGATGTTTTTGTTACCTTCAACTGTCTGGGTAACTGTTCCATTGAAAGTCCACATTGCTCAGAACACAGTGAAGCCAGCACTTTCAAAAATCTCATTCCAAATTTTTGTAGGTGCATTATTACATAAAAAAAAAATCCAAGATTTTTACCAAACCTATAGCACAAATTCCACACTTCCAAAACTAAAAAGTGCCAGAATTTGTGTGATTTGTTTCTTCCAACTTCTACCAGCTAACAAGATTAGGGTCCACTATGCACTGAGCAAAAATAGTAAACAAGGGACATACACGGACTTCAGGAATACAGAACAGAAGTGCCATTAATATATGTCAATATAAGTATGTGAACAAAGATAAATATGTGAATATCAGTTGCACAACCAACACGTCTCCACTAGATTCTGCAGAATAACATAGCATATTTTCCAGGTATAGAGGTGATGAATGGGTGCTGCAGCTATTTGTCCGTCAGCAGAGCTATGGGAGGCAGGAATTCAAGGTGTGAATTTGAAACAGCAAGAACAAAGGGAAAGAGATAAATTCTAGCTGCAGACAGCATGGCACTGCTCCACTGACCCAAGCAGAAAAGGGAGTAAGTTGTAAATTACTGGAAAAAGAGTTTTGCAAAATTAATCCATGTTATATAAGCATTAGTGGTCTTTCCACACCCCAGAGATCTTGAAGTACGAGCACTCATTAGATTTAAAAATAGATATCCATGAAACTTCTTAAAAAAACAAAACCAAAACCAAACCTTTTACATATAGTTATTAACAGAAAAATACACAGGAATAAAGAACTGTACAAATACATATATCACTAAGCAAGATACTCTGTGGATTCTCATATTAACATTTGCCTGTTAAATATACATGTAGATTGACATGTATATCTATATATTAAAATTATACATCATACTTCCAAACATTTAAAGATTTTTTTTTCTCTGTCTGTTTCTTTAAAACTTGTAAAAGTACTTACTGTGATGAAATTAACTTTTAAAACTGCAGAGACTAGTGTGAGCTTAACCAAGCCATTACTTGCTGGCTTATAATGATATTTTCTGTTTCTGTTAGAATCACTGATACACTAATTGCTTATCAAAATTCGAAACAGCTCATGAGTCAGTCTGAAGATAAAATAAATAAATATTAATAAGCCAATTTCAACAGAATTCATGTCCTCTGCCTCTTAAAGCTGAAAAGACTGTATTTGTTACATGTTAAAATTTGGTCTTGTTACCTAATATAGGGGCAAAAATGAAATATACTCAAGACATACTCAGCAAATCAGAACTGACTGACTAGATCACCATCTCTTAAGGGATCTCTGCAGCAGTCTTATTTTACTACATTATACCTCAAAGACAGAAAGGACTGGTCAATTATAACATACAGATCAAGTGATTGATTGAAAAATAAAATATTTAGTTTTTAAAGTTGGAAAGTGATTTTAATAGACTGTGGGTTTTAGTAAGAAATGAAGAATCCTCTATTTATTATTTTAGGTCAAGTTTATTTATTGTCAGAGGTCATATCAGCTGCTTAGCAGAAGACGTTGCTTCAGCTCCAGCTAGGCACATAAAGAGATGGACTGTGCTAGTCCTACAAGTATTACTGCACCTTAGCTGATGCCACACCACAGTGACACCCAGATACCCTTTTTAGACCTGTGTATACTGTAAAACTAAAGGCACTTCTCCAGACCAAGATATCCAATCCATTATTAAGCACAAAATATGTCACCATTAGTGAAGTCTGCATGTAAGAATACAGAGAAAAATATAATTAAAAATGTGTTGTGGATTCAATAAAATACAGGAAGAATTCAAATCTTGCTACGGGTATGACCTTCATAAATTTGCAGATATACTAGCTTGCTTTCTGTTGTGTAACTACATAATGTGTATTTTTCATACCAGTATCCTAAAATTCATCACTTCATGCATTCACAGCCACCATAGCTCTCACATAACTTGCTTTTTCTCTTAAGTATATGTAAGGAAGGACTTCATCCATGTTACAAATGAACTGTGCTACTCTGAAATCAATAAAATTATGCAAAGAATATATGTGAAGTTACAGGTTCTTTAAGATAGGCCACTGGTATCTAAAAGCAAGACTGTTTAAATTTATCATTATGTGCATATAAGATAACAATGAAAGGGTTAAACAATTTTCCCATGTTCATGTGCTCCTAGAAATTATTCTCAGTATGCTGTTTAACAAGTTTCCAATCTCCAAGCGTTACTACTGAAAGCAAGTATTACTACTAAGATTCAACACTCTCATTTCCACAAGTGTGAGGCTGTTAATCTGTTTTTATATAATATTTGTGGAATTCATTTTTCACCAGATAATTTACTTTCCCCTTGCTAATATTTCAAGCTTCAAAAGTTAATGACACATTCCATTGTTCAGCTTTGTTCAGCAGAACTTAACAGACACAGTTGTGAAGTTGAATCTAAAGCTATTCAGTGCATCTGAAAATGTTAACTTCTAAATAAAGAGTGAAAGAATAGAACTTCCATTGGATTCTGCAAAAAAATTCACTCAGTAAAATAAAAGCTGTGGGAAATGGGAAAAGAAAATTCCACATATGAGATCTTTTTGAAAAGCCTTTACGGTAAATGCTGCCAAAATGTTGAATCACACTTGATGTTAAACTTGTGAGTAGATTATGGGAAATTAGCAGGTTGTGTGCATGATAAAAAAAAAAAAAAACAACTGACAGTGCTGGAAAAATGCATTGTTGAATAAAGCTGATCTTGGTTACTGTTACTTTTTTTAGCGTCATGTTCGCACCGAGCATGGACAAAAACAGCTTCTTACCTGCCCAGATAATTCTGGCCCGTTGATACGAGCCTGTACTAGAGCGTCATGAACAAGTGAATGAAAGTTTAGTAGCACGTGCTCAATGTCGTAAGTCCCACTCATGGCGCTTGAGAGCTCCTCCAGGGACTGAATATATCCCCGCCAATGAAGATCAACTTCTGCCACGTTAGCTAAGCAGCCTCGGATGACGTTGAGGCAGTAGCCCATACAGGGCTTACTTAAAGTCAGCCCTTGGCAATGGGGGCAGTACTGCATCCTCAGTAAAGCTCTGCTGCAGTCTTTAGAGAAATGCAGATGATCTGTTGTATTGATCACTTCAATCCCCAAATTCAGAGCCTGCAAGAAAGTCCGGCTGGGTAACAGTGATCTTCCCATCTGTCTTAGGACCTTTTTGGGAACATTACCAAATGGCTTGATGTCTCCTCTCGCCATTTGGAGGCACTCCGCATATTCCAGTGAAATGTCAGTCAGACCAGGGTTAATCACGTAGTTGTAGACTACTGGGAACAGGGTGTCAAAAAATCTGTTGACAAACTCCTCTGTGCTAATATCTGTGCCAAATAGGAAGAGTCCAACATCTGTGAAAAACTCCTGGACATGTGTAGTAGCCTCAGCAGCCATGTTCCTATATGCATTGCAGAAGAGTGTGCTTGTGTAATTCTCAGCCAGTCTGATAAGCATTTCAAAGGTTTCTGTAATAAATGTAAAAATTCATTATTTTTAAGGTTTAAAACCCCAAGATATTAGAGTGATAAAACAATTACATCAGGACATCTTACATCTATCCCAAATGTATTTTTGCATGAGGATAAACTTCTCAAAACTGAGACAACTGTCTTTTGTATGTGGGCAAACACGTTACAAGTCACGTTACAACACAATTAATAATCCATGTCGTTTCTTGTCAGGATACATTAATCACAGTCTAAAAAAAAATAAAAGGAAATTGATAATAAGCTGATTTATTAAGTTACAAAATACAGTCATGCCCTACTGTATCAGTCTAAATATATACATACATTAGCTCTCACTTCACCTCTCATTCTGTAAGTTGCAAGAGTGAGTTAAATGCTCTCAGTCACTTCAAGTCATTCCTCTTACCATCCTAAATGGATGGGCAAAAGTAACATTAAAAAATTTAAACAAATCTTCCATTAAAACTTAACTTTTAAAAGATCAAGCAGTTTTGTTGTCTTGTCTTCCAAAGGAAGAAGATGTATCTAACACACATGAGAACATGCTTTTAAACAATGCTGTTTGATCCGGCAATTGCTGCGGTCAGGCAAAGTGCTGGAACGTGCAGAATTTCTCTCCTCAGGCACAGTGATGGATACACCCTCTCTAAGCCTCAAGATCTGCATAACCAGTAAAGCCTGAATGGATAAACTTACATTTTGTTTCATGTGTTGTGGACAATCCATAAGTACACTGAGTAGCTTTTGATAAAACAGTTAAAGTATGGTGGAGAAGTAGTTTCTCCTGACTTGATTGGTGATTTGCAAATAAGGAAAAATGCTGGTTTTCAAAACACAAAAAGTGATCACATTGATGAATTTCCTAGATTTGCCTGAGAAGCTTGCACTTCAGGGAAGGCAAAGGAGCAATATGCAGATCAAAAGAAAATTTACCTTGAGAACTGAGAATAATACATAGAAATACACATTATAACTGTTAACCCATTTTATCCACTGAATGGCTATGACTCAGTAACCTTATTTTATTCATTCAACCTTTACAAGTTCTCATGTGTTCATTTTTCCACTTTTTTTTTTTTTTTTTTTTTTTTTTTTAATGAGATTCTATAGAAATTAATTGAGGGAAAGCAGTTAATACTTCCCAAACAGTGATGTTAAAAATAATCAGAATCAAACAGTGTCAAACAGTATCAGGCAATTACTGAAGCAATCCAACATCTGATGTTAAGTCACGGACTGAAAGGAATTGGAAAAACCTCAGAGTAATTTTAATATAACCAAGACTAGCTATCACATCTTTAATACATATCTATGTGTGAGAATAAAAGTATTCTATTCTGATAAAAAGTTTGTTCAGGTTAGTGAAATGATTCTCATGGACTTCAGTGAATTTGAAATTGCGCACTTTGTGAAAAGATCACAGAGAAGACATACAAATCTAATCTGCTTATATTTTCTAGCATTGGTTCCTCCAATAAAAATGAGATACATGCTTACAAATCAGTCATTACCTCTA
The DNA here is from genome assembly GCF_020740795.1 of Apus apus. Lineage (NCBI taxonomy): Eukaryota > Metazoa > Chordata > Aves > Apodiformes > Apodidae > Apus > Apus apus. The sequence goes on along the minus strand of NC_067282.1, from coordinate 50,022,353 downwards.
TTCTTCTGCTATTACCTATTTTATGTTAACTCTTAGTTTCATATTTCACAGCATGCTTAATACAGCTTTGCTGTCTTTTTTTCCATTCCTCTAACATTCACATAAGTAAGGAAAACACTGTTGACTGTCCACATAGAAGGGTATTTCATCCTATTTGTCTTTTTTTCCCCGTTACAATGGCACATACATATGTGGATGCCTTCTGATATGATAATTCATATCTGCCAAATATCACAGTGATTTGGCAAAGGGTTTGATTTGTTTAAAAAGTCAGAATCCTGAAGTCAGGACTCTGCACAGAGCTAGGCTCCCCCCAGTGGAGACCTCTTCAATATAGCAAAGCCTCTTCGTTTTATCCCGAGTTGACATGTAGAAGTGCCTGCTGTGTAACTGTAGATCACAGCTGCTTGCACCACCTCCAGCTCTGTGACTTTTTTCAACCTCAGCACCTCATGCCAGATAATACCCAAGAAACCTGCACCACACTCTGTTTGTAGGTGTGCACATGTGTATAGGAGACCCATAGAATCATAGAATCATAGAATCATAGAATCCTAGGGGTTGGAAGGGACCTCGAAAGATCATCTAGTCCAACCCCCCCTGCCAGAGCAGGGTCACCTAGAGTACATCACATAGGAACGCATCCAGGTGGGTTTTGAATGTCTCCAGTGAAGGAGACTCCACAACCTCCCTGGGCAGCCTGTTCCAGTGCTCTGTCACTCTCACAGTAAAAAAATTTTTTCGGATATTCACCTTGAACCTCCTATGCTCCAATTTACACCCATTACCCCTTGTCCTATCACTAGTCATCACTGAGAAGAGCCTAACTCCATCTCCCTGACACTCACCCCTTACATATTTGTAAACATTGATGAGGTCACCCCTCAGCCTCCTCTTCTCCAAGCTAAAGAGACCCAGCTCCCTCAACCTTTCCTCATAAGGGAGATGTTCCACTCCCTTAATCATCTTAGTAGCTCTGCGCTGGACTCTTTCCAGCAGTTGCCTGTCCTTCTCGAACTGAGGGGCCCAGAACTGGACACAATACTCCAGATGCGGCCTCACCAATGCAGAATAGAGGGGGAGGAGAACCTCCCTTGACCGACTAACCACACCCTTTCTAATGCCCCCCAGGATGCCATTGGCCTTCTTAGCCAAAAGGGCACATTGCTGGCTCATGGTCATCCTCCTGTCTACCAGGACTCCCAGGTCTCTTTCACCTACACTACTCTCCAGCAGGTCAGCCCCCAACCTATACTGGGACATCGTGTTGTTCTTCCCCAAATGCAAAACTCTACACTTCCCCTTGTTGAATTTCATCATGTTTCTCCCCGCCCAACTCTCCAGCCTAAGTCTCTCTGAATGGCAGCACAGCCTTCTGGTGTGTCAGCCACTCCTCCCAGCTTAGTGTCATCAGCAAACTTGCTGAGGGTACATTCTATACCCTCATCCAGGTCGTTGATGAAGATGTTGAACAACACCGGTCCCAGTACCGACCCCTGAGGGACTCCACTGGTCACACACCTCCAACCAGATTCTGCCCCATTGACTACAACTCTCTGACTCCTTCCCATCAACCAGTTCCTAATCCACCTCACTACCTGGTCACCAAACCCATACCTGATCAACTTATCTACAAGGATGCTGTGGGAGACGGTGTCAAATGCCTTACTGAAATCAAGATAAACCACATCTACCGCTCTACCATCATCTATCCACCTAGTAATTTCCTCATAGAAGGCTATGAGGTTAGTCAAACATGATTTACCCTTGATAAAACCATGCTGACTGCTCTTGATGAGCCCCATGTCCTTGATATGCCTAGAGATAGAGACAAGAATAAGTTGTTCCATCACCTTTCCAGGGACGGAGGTGAGGCTGACCGGTCTATAGTTACCCGGGTCCTCCTTCTTGCCCTTCTTGTAGACTGGAGTGACATTTGCTATCCTCCAGTCCTCAGGCACCTCTCCTGTTACCCATGACTTACTGAAGATGATGGAGAGTGGCCTAGCAATGACCTCCGCCAGCTCCCTCAGCACCCTTGGATGCATTCCATCTGGACCCATCGATTTATGGATGTCCAGATTACTCAACTGATCCCTAACCCAATCCTCATCTACTATGTCCTCACCTATCTTGACTACTTCTGGGGCTATAACCCAGACCCATGTCCTTCTAGAGCAGCAGATGAATGTAACAGATCAGACAGGGCATATTAGATTGACCAAGATGCCTACTTTCAGGCAACTGAACTGAGGATAAGATCTCTACCAGCCGCAAAGGCAGTTTAGAGACAGCTCACATGGAGGCACATATACACACACAGCTAAATTACAGCCCTAAATATCCAACTGTACGTTACATCTCATTTTTATTGGAAGGAGCAAGGAATGCAAAAAAAGTACAATCCCACTATGGAGGCCTTATTTAGTTGCTTAAAAATGTTTAATGGCATTTTCAATGGTAGATGCTGTTTATGTGCCTGTCCAGAAGAGCATGGATATCCTTTAGGTCCTATGTCACATCCGCATTTTTACTTAAAATGGTACTAGATGGCTGTGCCCAGACAATTAAACTAAATTCTACATACCCAGTTATCACTGACTCAAGAACCCTTTGTATAAAAGCTTGCATCAGGCAAAACAACAAAGACAAAAATTTAAGTCAAATTGGTTCTTGGTTTAGAAGTTTTAAAATAATGTGTGAAGAATATGAACGCCCCCTAGGAAACTGGCTATTTTTGTAACTGTAGATTCAGTTTTTGACACAAATTTTGCCAAGGATTCAGATGAAATTTGTTAAAGTAGGTAATGTTAGTAAAATAATTCTGTTATAAAAATCTCTTTAGAATGACATGAGTATGTTTTTTATGACCCATCTCAATTTTTTATTATTACTCTTTCCGAGATGAAAATCATAAAGTATGTGATATAAAATGTCGGTTATGATCCATGGCTGCAGAATCCTATTACCAAGAGCACAAATATTAGACAAAATAATAAATCATGCTGCACATGTCTAATCAATAGATTTTACAATGTGGTCTAAACAATAACAAACCTTTAAGATTTAACTACATTGCTAGTGCCTCAGCAACCCACAGATGAATGAGTACAATAATCAGCTTCTTGATTTATTGGCTATTTTTGCATCTCTAAACAGCATATGATAGCACCAGCCACTTGTGTTTATGATTCTGCATTATGCTGTCATTTTAGGAATTTTTACAAGATTTGTTAATCAGGTTTATTCTATTGGTATGTTTCTGACTTTATAATCACCAAAACTATGCCAAAGATTTGTTTTGCTCTCAGACAACTTGAAGAATGACAGCAAAGCAGACCTATGTTTACTTTAAATATTGAACAGCTCCTGTAAACACCTTATGATGGCAATCTATGTAATTTACACTACTTTCAGAAACTCAATGACCAATCAAATTATGCTAGTTCAATACTGTAAGAGTATCACAGCTCTACGTCATTTAGGTTTATGGGCCCAGACTAACATAACATCCAGCCACATAACAGAAGTGGTGAGTTTTCAATCAGTATAAATCAAATACATTTAAAAACGTTTTTAATATCACAAAGATGAGCCAAACAAGCTCTTTTTATTAGTACTAAATGATTTTTTTATCTGCAGGTTCAGTGATTTTTGCCTCTATCCTTTATGATATATTTGTAGTAACTGCTCTACAATATCCTACAGATACCTTCTGCAGCACTATGGTGAATGATGTCTAGCATTTACCATGGGTGACATGTCAACTTCATTCTTCGACTGCACTTAAAATTATTATCTGTACACTCCTAAGTCAAAACTTGGGGCTGTCAATATATTAGCCCATTAATTTTTCAGAAGAACAGTAGTATCTCTCTTCCTGGTTTTGCTAAAAACAAAAAACATGGCTAGGAAAAAAATGTAGATAAGCACTTGTTTGTTTAATGTATTGCATTTGTTCAGTTGGTTTCTCATATCAGTACATATATAGATTCCTTTTTTATAATAGTGTATTTAACAAAGTGATTATAAAGTGATGTAGAATAACTATTAGGTCATTGCTTTAAAAGATCCTCAAACTTTCATTCACTTTTTTTAACCTTTCTGCTCCTGAGAGTCACGGGTAGTTTTATATTATAAAGATATCACAAGGCAGTAATCAGTCCAGTGGATTACTGGCTTTAAAAGACAACACAATGTATATACATGCCTTATTTACTACAAGAACTCACAAACAGAAAAAAATATATATTTTTTTAATTTATTTTTTTTTTTTCTGAACATTAATCAGATTTAATGGAAATACTGCACAGAATGAAACAGAATTTTGGTTTGACTTAAAACCAGCTCTGCAATTCTCATACTTAATAGTGTTGGTAAAGTGTCTTTCTGCTAAAGGTACCTTAAAAAATTAATTTACATTTATATAGAATCACACTGTTATAAAAGCAGCTGTATTTTCTTAAGTTACCCTTTCTTCACACAAATACAGGTTCTATACAAGCTGTCACATGAGAAAACACATGGTCTAAATTCTGACTGTTACCATTTGAAATACCTATAGCACTTAACACAGTCTAATAAATTAAAAATCCAGTGTTAGTAGTGGGCAAAAAAGTTGTGAAGACTTGTAATTCAGTCGTAATTCACCAGCCTACTTTACATATTATAAATTAATTCACACTTATGGTAACATACAGAACCCAACAAATTATAATCACACAAGCTAAAATCAATCCTTGAACTACAGACATAGTATTTAGCAAGAATGCCTTTCACAGTCCAAAACTGCTGAGCCTACATTAACTTAAGTGTCAGGCCATAATATAGAGGAATCCAGATAACTAAACCCAAGTAAAAGCTGAAAAACCTAATAATATTATGAATTTATCATGACTTCAAGAATCCTGTGGGAAACTATTAGCCTGTTGCCAGCTGCCCTTAATGTTCAGTGATCTCCTATGTTTTCCTTCTGTGTATGTGCAGTGCAAAAAATCCAGATGCATCAGACTATCTCTACTAAAGATTTATAGTCCAATAAGTGTATCTTGCATTCATTGCTTGGTTGGAGTCAAGGGGAATATCACAGGTACAGCTTACAGCCTAGCAAACAAAAGTCATTCAAAAATTATGGAAAATAATCATAATGGCAAATAAATTAATCCACCCAGTATTACATACATAATATTTTTGTTTAAAATCTATTAAACAGGAAAATATGCATAGGTGGGAAATTCAGTGTAATTATTCGTAACTACAAAGCAATGCAGAGTGCCAGATATCCTGCAAAATCCCCTAATCATTTATCATATCCGAAAAATGAGCTGGAAGAATAAAGTCTTCAAGACATCTACATGAATTATAAGGAATGAACTCATTAGGGCATTGCCTGTGAAAATTATATGGGAGGAAGATCAAAAGGATAAGCGCCAGTAGAAGATATCTGAGACTCACTAAAAATGCTCCTCATTAACACATATTTCAAATTAATCCTTTTCACAGATTACAGACTCACCATTGAAGCCAGTAAGAAAACAGGCAGAACAGATAAAACCTGTAACCTAACTGACTATGTTGCTTTATATTAGTGATACACCTCAGGCTTTATGGCCATAAATACTCATAACAAACTTCAGAATTTGTCAGGTCTTGTTTGGTCTAGAATTCATCTTATTTCTCTCTGAAAAAAAAATAAATTTAGGAAACTTGAACTAGAATCAGTTGACCATTGCCTAAGTTTTCCTGTGTTCAGTGGGAAATTACTCAAGATACTCAGATGTCAGGATTTTCTTGCATATCCTGTGATTTTGAGTTAGGTTTAGTAAGACTGTAAATGTATTTAGGGTTGGTTTTTTTTCAATTTGTTTTAGCTTTGCGGGTTTTTTTAGGTTTGTGAAAATCCTTAACTCTTTCTAAATTATTACATAGAGTATTGAAAAAAAAATGAAGTAATCATGGTGTAACTAAGCCCAAGGTCAGAGTGTACACCCTTGGCAAATATAGGATTGAAAAAAAAAAGTTAAGCCTGAGAGGGCCCAAGACCATAATGAAAGAAACCTCTATCAGCAGCACCATACTCTTCCCAGTGGAGAGCTCGGAACTGATGATTCATCTGAGCAATACCCAGAAGGCAGGAGCACAGCATCAGAGAAAATCATTGACATTAGCAAGTTGGTGTCTGACAGTTTTAGCTGGAATATTAATAGGAATTAGCAATCATAGATAATCTGGGCTATGAGCACTAGTGCCACTGCAATTACACTAAAAATAACTGTTGCACTTTGAAAGGCTGTTAAAATATTAACCACAGAAACAGCCAATTATCTGAGAGCCGTATGTAAGGCGTGCTCTCCTTTTTGCCTATAATGAAACTGTGAGGACTCAAAAGAAACTCATTCCTAATTTAACTGATGTAAAAGATCATTTAACTTTTATTTCAAAATTTAGTATGCTGAGGAATCTAGAAAAACACATCCCAAAGCCAGGTGAGATTGATTGCACTCAATTGTGCTACATCTTTTCAATAATCTGAATTGATTATTGTGCTTCTTACTCTTATTTTATAGTCTACTTAATGTAATCACTCATTTAATACACAACTTAGCTTAACAGTCCTGATACTGAATGTTTAGCCATGTCGAATTTGCTTTCTGAATCAACAAATTAATGGGTTTTTCTTTTCATTCTCCATCTTCCTATTTATACATTCAAGAACAGGCCCAACAATGCAACAGAACTCATGTTCAGCTGAACTGACACTGTGATCTCCAAATCTTGTACTCGCTTTTTATAAAATATCCAAATAAAAATACCTTTTTTCCATTCATTACTTTTTATAACTTAATGCAAATCATCACCAATAGTTCAGAAAATTCCTTTTTAAACTTTTCAGTGAAACTTACTACTGTTGATTTTAAAATATTTTGCCTTAGAATCTGCTATTTAACATACCCCTAAATTGTAATTGGAATGTAAAGTATTTAATCATATGTTGATAGATTATATTTCAATATTGAATGCCTGTTGTATGAATGAATGAAGAATGAATAATAATCACATTGTCCTGGTTCAAGGGGTTTCTTTTATCTAGTTATAATCAGTGATTACAGTTTTCTCCCAAAACTGTTTTGTTGCATATTTTTCCCCAATTTCTTATTATCTTTTTAATAGTGATAACTATGGGACCATTCATCTTGCCATTTTGGAAGCAACAAGAGCAGATTGGTTTGTGTGTTGCCAGGAGAAATAATAACTAGCAATAAAAAGAGCTCAACCAAAACCTTTTTTTTTTCTTGGATTCTGCTTACCTTCACTCCAATTTTGCATTGGTCTGTGTATTTTCCAGGCAATTGGTGGAAAAGATTTCTAAATTCTTAATATATTGCTTATTATCTTGGAATAATATAAACTCAGAGTTGGAAGCAGAACACTAAAGGACATCATAGCTTTAAAACTAGTATTGTATAACAAAGTATTCTGAAAACCTTTTGACATAAAATGGTGTGCATGGTTTACAAAAGGAAATTAAATTGATAATTATTTATGATACACATTTTAACACATTTTCCATAATAAATAAGGAAGGCAAGTAATCTCAGATGTATGAAAAGGGTATTTTTTGAAAGGGGGAATATGGAATTTATAGCAGGATGATGTTAAGTTAGGAGGGCCAGAATATTCATTGATTAGAAGAGTAAAATTTATTTCACATAACTTCAAATGTATGTATGTGAGCTAGTTAACCGAAACTCCCTAAAACTCAGGTAAGAAAAAACCCAGCTTTTCTAAGGCATGATTCATCTCTCTGACTTCAGATTACTTCTCTGACTACTTTTGGTTGATGTGAACTGCTCTCTGGAAGTGCTTGTTCCTTTTCCTTGACAATAAAAGGATGTTAGAACATTATTTGATCTACATTTAGTCAGGTGAATTCTTAAGATTTTTGTAAGGAAACAGTATTATGATAAAGTGTCATCAAATGTAATACTGTATCACAATTTATACAAATAAAGAGCTGAGATGATTATGCTTCTACAAAGTGTTCTTAATGGGAGATAAATTACAAACTTCTAATATATTTAGGTAAATCTTCTTTCTTTCTGTACAGCTGGGAACATCTGCCGGCGGCGAGGGAAGCAAGCAGTCCAGAATCAATGTGATTGATAAAGCAAGCTTCGATTTATTGAATACACAGTGTTACTTTTATACCCTTTTCCAAACCTACATGTAGTGAATTCATTGGATAGTAACCACGCATAGTGAATTCATTGGATAGTAACTACTTGTAGTGATTTCACTGGACGGCAACTACTTGCAGTGATTTTACTGGATAGTAACACACATCTGAGTTCCAGGGTTCTTCCTTGTTTTCTATCATTCTACTTCTCTACCTTGTCCTTGAGTTAGTGTAAGCTAACAGAGATTGTTTATACTTGTGTTAGGCTAAAAAAAGAGATTGCTTGTACAGCTGCTATTTGTGCTACACTCTCAAGGCCTCTCGAGGAGATAGCAGTGGCCCATGGCCCTGCTGCTCAAGCCATTCTGCAACAAACATCTTTTTCTTAGATTTAAATCAAGTATATATTAAATAAAGTATATATTCGGTTTCCAGAAGATTGCCTGAGCATCATGACTTTACATCCTATCTTTATAAAAAGTAATTATCAGGGAATTACAGAGGAATTACATATGAAGAGAAAGAAACCACCTCAGGAAGATTTCCGTTAAAGCTATGATGATGACTGATATCAAAAGAAACTTTTGTCTTATATTTAAAAGTCTAGAACTTGAATTGTTTATTTATTTATTTTTCCAATTATCCCAGATTTATGCTGGCAATATTCATTCAACTTCAGTGAGCTGCTGTTTGATTTATACAAGTGAAATGATAATCTGGTTCTAGCAGATGCAAGACTACAGAGCAACACTTCTTGCACTTCAAACGAATAAATATATTAATTATGTATCACTGAGTATTTAATCTGACAACTTTCTTCTAAGTGTTGGTTGAGGTTTAGTGAATTCCTGCATCTGATATTTTGAGGAATTCCACATAAAAAATCATCACACCACTCAGTCAAAGAAACCTGAGGAGTTTGTTTACATAACATATGACTACATCTCACGGCTTTCCAGAAGCCTCCGATGAATTTTAAAAGGGATTAGATGCATTTATCATCTTTCTCTTCGTGTTTTCCACAGAAGACTCAGGAACAATTAAGTTTATTACTGGATCTGTATTATGATGAAGTCAGTTCTATTCTACTCTATAATTATTGGATATCAAGAACAAAAACTGTATGTCCCTCTGCATAGCTCTGGTATGTTAGTCATTAGTGAACTAATCAATATTAGTGATTAGCTACATGGGCAAAATTCTGCTTAATGTAGGTAATGCAAAAGCATTTTGGATTATGCCATATATTTTGGTACCTAGTTTGTAGAATGCTGAAAAAAATGAATTAATTTTAAGTATGCACTTTCAAGTCTCAGATGTGTTAATAAATGTACCATTTCTAACTTGACAAGATAGAATATCTCAGTAGGTGTATTATCAGGTAGACAAATACACTTTCCCAGTTACAAGAGAAAACAGCACCTGACTGCAACAAAATCCAGTTCTCCAAACTGGTTAGGAAAAGACACAGTCTTAATATATACACTTACCAAATTTAAGTGAAATTCAGAAGATATTTCAAATTAGATAAATTGTTTGTAGAAGGACTTTTCTATGACACTTGCACCGAATATTTCGTGTACCTGCTTTCAATGACAACATCTTCAGATTAAATACCAATATGGATTGGAATAGTCCACTCCACTGTGACCCTTTCTTACCCAGTATGACTCCTGATTTTAATACAATTAAATTATACTCCAATTCATAACCCATTCTCTATAAACTAAGAACTAAACAATACATATTAAATGATTCACTGTTGCTAGTAGCTTTGGCACTTAGAATCATAGAATTGTTTTGGCTGGAAAAGACCTTTATGATCAGTGGTTAACCTATCACTGCCAAGTACACCACCAAGCTATGTTCCTAAGCAACACATCTACACGTCTTTTAAATGCCTCCAGGGATAACGACTACCACTTCCTTGGCCAGTCTGCGTCCATGCTTCACAAATCTTTTGGGGAAGAACTTTATCCTAATATCCAATCTAAACCTCCCCTGGCACAATTCAAGGCCATTTCCTCTTGTCCTATCACTTGTAACATGTGAGAAGAGACCTATCCCCACCTCACTACAACCTCCTTTTGGGTAGTTGTAGAGAGCAACAAGGTCTGACTTCAGCCTCCTTTTCTCCAGGCTAAACAACCCCATTTCCCTCAGCTGCTACTCATAAGGCTTTTATGGACATGCTCCAGCACCTCAATGTCCTTCTTGTAGTGAGGGACCCAGAACCAAACACGGTACTCAACGTGCAGCCTCGCCAGTGCCAAGTACAGGGGCGCAATCACTTCCCTAGTCCTGCTGGCCACACTGCTGCTGATACAAGTCAGGATGCTGTTGGCAATCTTGGCCACCTGGGCACAATGCTGGCTCATGTTCAGCTGCTATTGACCAACACTCCCAGGTCCTTCTACACCTAGCATCTTCCAGTCACTCTTCCCCAAGCCTGTAGCATTGCGTGGGGTTGTTGTGACCCAAGTGGAGGACTTCATTGCTGCCCATCTGAAAAATCAATAATGGATAATAATCTGAGGACTGTACCAGGGAAGACAGCTTTCTCTCAACATCTTTAACCTGGTCCCCACTGAGGCAGCAGTTTTCTGCAAGAAGTGGGTCCAGTCAGCATACTGGGGCCTTATTTTCCCTTCAGAAGGGTGTCTCCTATGAGAGATTTGCCTTTAGTTCCACTTCCAACCTCCACTTGCTTATATTCTGCTTGCTTCCAACTAACACTCTTACAGGACTTTATGCATTATTCAGGCCTGCAACAGAAGCTCTTAAGGCAAAAGTTCTGGATACTCTCCATGACATTCAAGCTATTTTAACAGAACAGCTTTTACGATGAAAAAGGTAAAAACACATTACAGTTAATTGTAAGGTTCCCATGTAGTCAGTTAAGGCTGCTAAATATGCTCCCACTGAGCATATCTGTAGGGAAAAATAGAAAACAAGGACAAAAAAACTAAAACACCTGGCAGAACAATGTTTCTCCTTAAACTTTCTGGGAGAGCTTTTGCCCTTGTAGCTTGTATCAGGTAGGACGGCCTTGGCCAAGGGATATCCCATCTGCTTTTTCCATCCACCTCTCTGACCTCACAGCACCAATGAAGAAGTCAAAACCTGGCTTTCTTTCTGTAGTGTGGATTTCCTTCTGTAGTCTATGTATGTTGTCAAAAATCTGTCTGCTCTATGATTTTTTTTTTAAATCCTCTTCTTTAATAGCAATACAAATTTTTCATTATATTATCTCACCTACTTTTCTTCTGATTCTGTCTGGCAAGATGCTGTTTAATGACAATGTTTAGTTAGAGCTCATTAAATGGACCAAGGAACAACAGATGTTAGATTTAAACATAAATATATTATGTTCACTGCAGTATGAATAGTTATGTAAATATGGGTTCATTAAATCATCCTCTTAAAAGCTTTGTATCTTAATGCTCCGTAACCTTCATCAAATTCTTTCCAAATATACAAAAGATAATTTGTCTTTTAAAATCCTACTTCTTTTTATTATTTTCAGAGATATCATGAATATAGCCAGTACATTATCTACTTTTACTCTACAGCTTTACTGGGGTGTTAATAGCCTTTCACCCTACCATGATTTGTAGATGCTAAGTTCTGTTTTGCCACTTCTGCTGCAACAGTACTGACTCACAAATTCTCAAGGCATGTAATGCTTTCCAGGAAGGAGCTGAAGATAGTATTTGCTGGAAATATTTGCCTCTTCCAAACTATACATCATGCAATTTGTCCCATCATGCAATGTGACAAGGGGTACACATCTCTTGTATCACTCCAATCTAGACAGTCACCTCCCTGATACATTTATAGCTCTATAGCCTAACTTATAGGTATTACTGGAATATCTCTCACTAAATAATGAAACCACACACAAACATAGGGTTAGGAGGAACCTGCGACTCTCTAATACATGCTTTGAACCCAGGGCGGGCACAACTAGATTTATGATCTCATATTTTAACACAATTATCTAAGCTACTCTCAAAAAATGCTCAGTAATAGAGAGGCCACAAACTCCAAGAAAATAATTCCAGTGCTTCATCATACTATTGTTTGCTCTCACCAATGAGAACAAAATATTTGCATTTGCTTCTTCCTCCTTTTAAATATTTCAAATTACATCTTCCCCACCTGGTTGTAGACATCTCCAAAGACCAAATGCATCTTCAGATGTAGATGAGTCTACAACTCAACTAATCAGTAGAGTGGATTATGGCATGATTCATCTGACCTAATTTAGGTGTCCATGTGGAAAGAAGAAGAATCACGCTGCTTTTCTCCTCTGTTTATACAGAGAAAGAAGGTGATTAGTTCACAGTAGCTTGGCGATGAATCTTACTTCGGAAAACTTATAAATTTATTTTTATTAAAAAGAGCAGTCCCACTTCATTCAGTCACAAAGCGGGTCCATTCTGCCTTTATGTAGTAGAACTTAATCCTAAAGACTTCCAAAGGAAAATCTAAATTGCCTAAATGATCTGTATAAATAGACAAGCTATGTGTATAAATAGGCAAGCTATATGTTTAGGAGGAGTTCCATATTCATAAATAGCTCTGGCTGATTAGGTACTTGAAAAATGTTTTGTTAACCTACTTCAGAATAGCATCACTTCTGACTCGTGTTTACTTTGGGAACCACTTAGCTCTCTACATCATTTCAACTTCTCCAATCTTCAACTCATTTTATTCCTACCTAAATATAGAATTGGCATATGTCCCCATCAAATGGTGTCCCGCTATTTTGGATTCTAGCTCTATTTTCCAGCCTTTAAATGAGCTCTTATTGTCCTGCCTCCCTTGTTGAGAGCACACTGATTATTTCACCTTTCAACACAGTAGCGAAAGTGTTGGCTGTACTTTCTGAAGAACCATACTGCAGTGTCTTTCTATTCTGACCGTGAAGACTTGCTAACCATTCAAATGCAAGTTTCCAAAGCGTTTTGCATCTGTTTGGCAGTAATTTAATCAAGACAATTCCCTGCTTACTTATAAGAATGCCATGTTGAATAGCCTAAAATTGACTTAGGAAAGACAAGTGACTTAATATCTGTGCTTCTCACATACCCACATATTTGTTCCATTTCCACACAGGGAAATCGTATTAGCTTGACCCAACTTATTCCTATTAAGTACAGTTTAATTGCTAGTCATCAACTTGATATGTTCTTGCATTTGGCTTCTAAATATTTCAGTTTTACATTCCCAGTAACTGTAATTAAGCTAAGCAGTCCAAAATGCTCTACCTTCCCCCTTTTCTGTTTAACAACAATAACAAAAATTAGCCCTTTTCAGTCTTTTGCTGCCTCTATAATCCAAGGACAACTATTAGTCCACTTGAGAATGCATACATTTAGAAAACAACTGGTGAAAACAAAAACAATTCTGAAGTGAACATCCTTTAGATCTTAAAAAACGCTGCTCCATAGGTGTGCAAAGACATCCTTTATCTGTTAACAGCATGATCAGCATTGGTGACAGCTGGGCTTGAGCAGAATTAACTATTTCCAGTGAAGCCTCGTAGGACATTTGAGAACATTTTGCCCTTTTCTGCATTTTTAAATGTCTCTGTATGAAAATCTCATTCATATTATTTACCCCTGGAGTAGCATAAACTATGATGTCAGTTATTAATAAACCTTTACAATGCAAAGTATAAGGCTCACTATAGAGCCTTCAAGTTTATACTGTTAAGTTCATATATAACCTTCAATAGATGCATGCCAATACTGATGAAAGCCTATGATGAAAGTGATGTTTACTAAATAATAATAACGCCAAACCCAAAACACACAAGGATGTAGGAGGCAAAAAATCTCATCAGTTTATCACACCTATCACACAAGTACACAGATTCATCACGGCAACTACCTCAGCTAAATACCTCCTTAATACCTCTAAATAACAGTAGAAAGGTATGGAGATATTTAAAGCATGATTCATCTGACCTATTTAAATGTTTATGGGAAGATGAATCATGCCAAAATATTTATGGGAAGATGAATCATGCAAAAAAAAACGTGCCTCTCTCATTTAGTTTTCTATTGAGGTAGCTGATGGTGACAAGCTCAACAATCCACTCTATTGTACTTATCATCATTATCTTAGCTATTTCACCTATATAGCTTGATTATCTCGGTTATAAATTTACTTACAACTCCTGTATTATTGACCTGTAACAGCTGTATCTGAATTTCCACTGTGGAAAATCATATCATACTCTGTCTTCTCCAGAGATTTGTTTGTCCAGAGATTATTTTCTTACAACTAGCTATGTTTTTAATTTGTAACACAGAACAAATTTCTGGTGAAAGTAATGACTTCTTAAAGCAAATATATATCCTGTACAGATGCTGAACAATATACCTCTGCAAGTGATATCCCCTTTCTTTTTGATGTCTGAAGTTAAGTTTAGCGTTGACCTAATATTCACACAAAAATAAATGTGTGTGCATCTCCTTTTATATATGCATACTGACCAGTGGACTCATAACTAATAGCTAACTCCCCTTTTTTGCTATAATTGCTCCTAGTGGTTCCTTCCAAGACAAGCTGTGTGGTTCTACAGACAGGTCTACTACAGCGACCAGTCAGAAAAAAAAACAGTATGGCTGAAACAGGGTGAGCTTCAGCACCCTCCACACTATTCCAATATCTCTCCAGAAAGCTTCCCATTCCCTTCATCCCTCTGACACCCCTGGGCACATAGCACAGCACCTTGGGTTCATTTTGGTGGGTGCAGTGCATCCTTCACATTTTTGCAGACTGAAAAAAATGCATTAAAAAGAGAAAGGTTATGTAAAATCAAGAGTACACATACAGCAAAGTGGTACATGAAAAGGATGCGATCATTCTGCTCTAGAAGGAGGTAGGGCTAAGTGGTGTGGATACAAAACATACCATATTATTTGGCCTGCAGTCTGATAATGCCTCCCTAGACTTAATTAGTTATCAATGTTGATATAGATAACATGTCCAGTTCTGGGCAAGCTTCCTTCTATAATCTGGAAGACAGTGCTGTAATATTCTCTCCCTCTTGTGCACTTTTCATCTCAATTCCAAATTTTGTACTTGGTTCCAGAAACCAAGATGGGGCTCCCCCACTCTCTACTAATAGTGATGAAAGAGATAAAAGATGTACAGGAGAGAAAAGCAATGGAAGTTGTGTGCTGCCTACTAAAGATTTAAAGTAGTAGCCCAATCCTCCACTCAATTTAGCAGATGCCTTTTAATCCCCTGTCAAATCCAGTTTCACAAGAAGATCACACACTATTATTTCTTGAACTGGCCACTTGTCTAGCAGTGACAAAATGGATGTCACCACAACTCTTCTCCAGACTGCAGTCCATGGAGAATGAGGTGAGAAAAGGAAAACCAAGAACACTGATCTGCTGTGACCATCTGTCCTGGTTTGAGCCAGGATTAAGCCAGTTTTTCTTTTGCTGATCTTCTTTTTTTTTCTTTTTTTTTTTTTTCCTTCAGTGAGCTTTCTTTTAACTAGCAACTGTGTGTTCTGCTAGGTTGATAAGACACTGGAATGTTTTTGTAATTGCTGGGCCTTCAAGGTCACGCCTTCGCTCTGCCGGCTCAGACACTGCGGGGAGATCTGTGGCCCCCCCATGGGAGGCTGGGTTAAACAGACAGCAAAATGGGCCAGAGATATTGCATTCCATATATCTACGTAGGCTCGGGGGGAAGGTCGGAGATGACAGAAGACAACTTCCTTCCTTCTTCCCTTCCCTTCTCTTCCGTCCATGACCGGCATCCGGGGAGGACTCCGTCCATCCATCATCGTTGACCCCCGACCTCGAGCTCTCGTGACCCTCATCACTCTCCGCTTTTCTCCAGCAGCAGTTCCGGGATTCCTCAGGACTGTCCCATCTGAGGGGAGTGCTGTGGGAGTTGCTGGGGGTGGGGGGAGGTGAGGGGCTTTTGCCCACACCTGTATATAATTGTATATATTTTCTTATATCATTCATTAGTGTCTTAATTAAAGCTGTGTAGTTCAGTTTTCAATCCAGCCAAGTCTCTCTCTTTTTCTCTCTCTCCTTCCCTACCTGGATGGGAGGGGGAGGGGATCGAGACCATTGTTGTCGGACCTGAGTCAAACAGTGACAACACTTTATTGGTGCCCAACGTGGCGTTCCAATTATATGCTTCTCATAGAAGAACACCATGTAAATTAGTTCTACTTTAATCCTAAGGGATAAGGGATAACTGCAGCTTTTGAACACAGATTATTTCTCTGAACACATGGTATTCAACAGATGCAAAAGCTTTCTCCGTTACCATGAAAATCACCTGTCAAGAAAACAACAAAATACTCCCTTCCTATATCCCATGCATGCTGTCTCAGTTTCCTGAGACTCTTAAAAGTGCCTTGCTCTTCTCTTCTGTGACAAGAAGTTACCAGAAGTTTGTGAATATTAAATATTACAGGAATGTTCCATTGTGAGAACTCATTTCCTCTATTTGTGGACCTCAGTGGGATGACATTTATGGAAGAGATACAGGATCATCTTGCTGTTTCTTAAGACTCTTTAACATTGCGGCCAGTGGTTCAAGAACACACCTTGAACCAGCTTGACTGCTGATGAAGGACTCTCCTTGAGGATGGGAAATTGCCCTCAGAAAGCTATAACTTGACTTGAAGCAAATGGCATGGAAGGTATCCCTTGCTGACAGATAACGTAAATTAATATACTTAATTCTGTCTATGATAAATCCATGAGTAGTCACATGCTAGGAGGCTCAAGAACAGAGCACGTGCAATGAATAGCACTGAAGTGTGAGTCTGAAGCTGCAAGGAGTGTTACTTACTTGAAGGTATCAGAGGATTTTTTAAACATCTGTTTCTTATCTTCTCTGATTTATTCCTATCATGAGGATTTATTATTTTTTCACTTGACATCTTTCTGCATGGTTTGGTTCAGCTGCAAAATTAGCTGACTTTCGGTATGGTGTGAGCAATAATCATTGGTCATTTAGGAACCATGGAAGAAAGTAACATTTTAAGAACCACTATGGATCAACAGGAAATATGTGGCTTAGGAAACTTTCCTCTACATGACAGCAAGATGACACTCATAACTTTTTTTGTGAAAAAATGCACCATGATGTAACCATTCCACTGAGCAGACACAGGTCTGTGAACACTCATATTACAGTCATATGTCTTTATAGATGGTACATGCAAAAAAAAAGACTGAGGAATAATGCAAAAAGGCAAAAAACCCCAACTAGCAGTCTTGTTTTATTCTTTTAACTGTTGATGCACTACTTTATGCATCATTAATAACTTGTTGCTACAATTCCACCAAATCTATAGTCTTCAATAAGTAAATATTGTTTTCAAATTTATCCTTGATGGCTTAGTTTATATATAGGTATGTAATACAACAATGCAATTGTGTTGTTTTTTTTTCTTGATGTTCTGAGATGGGGGGGAACAAAGTGGGTAATACTTTTTCCTTTCTATATGCTTAAGAATGATTATTTGTAGTATCATGATAATCAGAGAATTCCTGCCAAAGTGTTGCCTTTTCAAAGTATAAAGCAGTATTCCTTTCACCTTACTTAAGCCATTTAAAGTCAAATACTCCACCCACCCTAGCTACTTGGATAATCAGAGGGCTCAGACAGACATTTCACATTTTACTTCTGAGGCAAATCTAAGATTATTTATTAATTAAAATGATGCTTTAAATGTGCAAGTCATAGCTCCCACTCAGACATACACCTTTGAAGTGCAATTCATCCTATTTATGGCAGCCATCTACCTTAGGATGGGATTAATTCCACTTCGGAGTTCCTTTTCTTTCTTCATTAAGTATGCTGAGCCTAAATGAGGCAATAGATTAGATACTGTTTTAGCTACTTTAAAGGGGGCTAGAATTAGAAAAGATTAATCTCACTCAGAGGGTTTCTACAAATACAATCAAGTGAACTTAGTACCAAGTTTACCTACCTCATGGGTCTTTTTCTTTTTATTAATGTACAGAAAAGACAAAAAAGAATAAATATTTGCTATAAAATTCTCTGCTGTTTGGGAACCTTTGAGTGTTAAAACAATTTTGTAAGGGCCTTCAAGTGCAAATGGCTAACACAATAATGAAATGTAAATTTGCCTTTCACCTGATTATATGCTAACTCCTGATGAAGCCTAAAAGTTCTAACCCATTACATAAATTAATTATTTTCTGCAAAGAATCCCCAAAACTCAGGAATCATAAGGGGAAAAAAACCACCCTAGTAAAATCTGCTCCTGCTGGCTGTACTGATACTGTCCAACACTAATAAGATATGCTACCACTGACAGTTTATTTGGTCAAACCCTGAAACTTTGGTTAGCATTGGAGAAAGGGCATGGGAAGTTCTTACTGGAACCCTATTAAATGTGTAAGACTCAGTGATATACTATTAAACATATCCTAGCATGTTTAGTGTTTTGTACTCATTTACTATATATCTACCAGTAATATATTTATTTTTAACATTAATGAATGCATATTGCTCAATATCCAGATCTGTTACCACTCATTTAAGAATTTAATGATTCCCATTTTTCATGCCCAAAGTAAAGATGCAAAACACTGTTATTTCAATATATTTTTCCTAAAGAATATGCTACTGTATTATTTTTTGTGATTCATCCCATAGAAATAGCAAACTGGAAAAGGAATACTGCAGTGAAAACAGGCTGCACTGTGCTGACTTTTCTTAAGATACTTTTTCTAGAAAACAATTATTTCCATTGCAGTTCAATTTGAAATTACTTTCTGAACTACATCTTTACTTCTAAAAATTGACCTACAATTAACTATTCTAAGTATCTTTATCTCCATGTGCATTAAGACTCCAGAATTATTGTCTTCCTGGATCTGGCTGCATGACCAGTTCATTTCCTGAATCTCTGTTGAGGTAAAAGCCACGTACGCAGCAATTCCCCATCCCAGAAAATAAACTTCAATTTATTTCCCTAACAAGGCCCATGATCAAAATATCCAGGAGAGCAAGACCTGAAGGCAGGAAGCCACTGATTATTACATAATAATTCAAGTTTTCAAGAATGCTGGTATACTCAGTTCAGCCAGCTATAGAGACAGATTTCTAAGCAGCATCCTAGCATACTGAGGGTGAAATAAAACCTTTTTGTAAACTGATACTCTCCAGTCTTTCTAACTTAGCAAAAATCACAGAATGATTAAAAGAAATCCAAAGACTGTGGGTTTTACTAACACCTGGGCTAGCAGAGATTTCTGCCTTCAGCAGAAGATGGATAAAACAGCTAGCCTAATCCTTCAAAGTACTGCCTTTTCTGATGATCACTTCTGCCTTTCTTGAGGGAGATTATTTATTATTTAAAAGCTAATATCTCAAAGATATTCTGACAGTTAGTTATGTACACCAGTTGAAAATAAGACACAACCTAATGTATTGTTAATGTGTAAGTGCAACCAAGGTTGCAGCATCCATCTATCTCACACAGTGGCCTCCTGTACAGCACGGGACAGAATAAATAACCTTGTTCCACTAATGCTCCAGAGATAATGGTTTTCAGACCAGTAAGAGTTTCTAAGTTTCTCTGAGAAAAATGATACAAGTCTTTGCTGGGTTGGATAATTTACTTGTTCTTTATCACATAATCATTTGTTGATCTTTGATCTCAAAGGCCAGAGGGGAGAATGAGCCTGGAAATCACGTACTGTTCATACTGATAAGGAAGTCATTGCTTATTGGTGTTACCGGTCCTTGATCTGTTTTGTTGAGCTGTGGTTTGATCCTTGACTGTGAAACATAAAAAATTAATTCATGTTGTGTGTTAGTGGAACTTGGTGCTTACTTCTTCCCAGGAATGAAAAACTGTGCATGGGATGCTAGCCAGAGATCCTGGATCAAATGCTGACAAGCAAAGCTACTGCATTTTCAAATAATGTGTTAAGTATGCTTTTCTGAAGGAAAACAATTATTTGTATTAATAGTGAGAACAGGGCTCTTCTTTTATTTAGCAGGCAGGAAAGAAATCTATTCTGGAGAATGGAGTTTGAAAAGTTTTCAAAGCTGCTTGAGTTTCAGCCTTAATTTTCATGCTGAATGAGTCAAAAATAGTGAAACTTACCTAATTCCTTCAGGGACAAATCAATTGTACTTGGATCTCCTATATTCTGTTCAGTGTTACAGATTAGTACACAAAATAAGTCTATCAGTTCTGCAGGAGCCTTCAAGAAGAGCCAGGGCTGCTACAATGTTTCATAGTTGGTTCTGCACATTATGTGAGAACCAGGTTTTTGCAATGGGGACCTCTAACTTTTGTATGACACTTCTGTCAGGGTAAAACTTTTTAAAACCATAGATATTAAAGTGTTTCTACATATTTATGGAAGCACACTTTTTGAGCACCATCAGGCATTTACAAACTGCAGCACCTATAGAGTTAGGCAACAGCCAAATGTCAGGTTTTCAGATTGCAGTTCTGAATGCAGACAATCAACATTTTATTCAGCTTCTTGCATTCACTATCAAATATAAGTTTGTGAATAAGTAAGTCATCCAAAATCATGACCGTTGAATATAATTGACTTCTTCCTGGCATCACATGAAAGTCAGTTATCCACTGTACACATTAAGCCTATTCACACAGTTGTATTAAGAATGTCTGCCAGTTTGTGGGTGGATACAGAATATATGCTTCAGCAGGCTGTCACGTGTTTGGTGTTTAATTACTTTTGTGGACTTAGCTTCTTAATAATCAAATGGTTTTTTAAGATTATTTATAGAATTAGAAGTTTATTTTCACTGAATGTCAAGCACTAAAATCTGAAAAAAAAAATTTCCATTTTTCTTCTTGTGCAGTAATAAAGAATGCAGCATACAAATGGCCTGTCAGTCAAAGTTACAGCATAGCAAGTGATTAACTGGCACTCTGAACTGTGTATTTCATTGAGTAAACAGGTAAGACTGCTTATGCTATTAAAAGCTATCCAATGTAAAATTTGATGTTAGATCCTTATTTGTGTTAAAAGCAATTAATAGCTCTTTGTTAAAAAGCACTGCCATCCATTTGTGTTTCAGTAACAAAAATACTAGCAGACTCCATTCAAAACTAGTAGGTGCTCAACATAGATGTTGTTATGATAGGGTATTGTACAGAATCTATTTCATAGTACTGCACTATAGTTAAGTTATAGCAGGAAGCTGTATTCTGAGATTAGGATGTGTGCTATGTTACTTAGTACTGAGGATATGGAAACAGAAGTAAAATAATATTTCCCACAATAATGCAAGGCAGTTTGGATCGCTGAAGAGTATTAGCAATCGAAGCTTCAAGTTCCAGGAATCCCTAACTGACCTGAGGCTGACTGGCTGTGAAGACTCAGAAGTCCTGTAATTCCCTTTATTTCTATTCCTTTGCAATGTTAGGATAATATACTTACTTGAATTAGAAAAAGATTGGGAGGATTATTTATTATTTTATCAGCATGTTTCATATATTAAGTGTATAAATATTCTAGATATTTTTTATGACTACATGAAGCCATAAAATTTGTCTGAAGCATCATTAATATTGCATCTTTTTTTCACATTAAAAAGAGAGATAAAAGTATATGACTTGCTGCATGTCACTATCATGTTTTCTATTATTGACTGCTTTCTCTGTTACCTGTTATCCTCTGTAACAATGGGGAAAGGAAGGTGGGGGGGCTATTGTGCTAGTGTCAAGCAAGAAAGAATTAACAGATAATTATAATTCTTACAAGCAGCTGAGGAATATTACCTGAAAGACAAAAACAAAGATAATTCTGATCTCTAGCTAAGTATTTTTATGAAAAGGAATATACTGAAATGCAGACTATCCAAGAATTTTTTTGGATGGACTGTTAGCAATTTGTTCCACAAAACAGAAAGCAAGAAGACCTAGGCCTTATGAAAGAAAAGAGATTGTTAGGTGGGTGTCCACAGATTCAAAGTGTTTTCAATTCTTAGAATGGCAAGGAGGAGGAATATAAAATAAACACAAAACACAAAAGACATTTAAAAAAAAAAAAAAAAAAAAAGCAAGAATTCCAGAAACTCAAATTACAAGATACCTTGGGAAAAAAACACAACTAAGAATGTCTTCCTTAAAGAAATTCTATTTTAAATGTGACTGCAAATTATCTAGGACAGAAGAAAGACGGACACTGAACAAGACCAACTTTGTAAAATCACAAAATCGTTACTTCATATACAAGCATACGTACAAAAAAGGACTACTATTCAAATCACTATGGTAAGAAATTAAGAACAAAACAATAACGGAACTACCAGGAACATGGAAAGATACGCTGAGAAAAGCGAAGGCACAGAATGTGAAACAACTAGCAAGGTACACACAAGATAAACAAAGAAGATCAATAAGTACATTCATTGCAAGAGGAAGACAAAAGGAAAAGCTGGTCCACTTCTCATTTGTGAAGGATGCTCTCAATTTATGGCACTAACAAAAACCTAAACATGTAATGCATTTACTGCTTCAGCCTTCACTAAAAAGATTAGATACAATCAGGCAGATAATGTAATTAGCACAAACAAAGCATTTAAGGAAAAAAAAAAAAAAGGAAGAGGGAACAGGTTTAAACATGTTAGTTGGCTTTAAATCATCCAGACACGATACACTTCAGGGAGTATAGAGAATTTGCTGAACCCATTTCAGAAGCACTAAAAAACTCAGATGATGAATGGGATTTTTTGAAGACTGGAAAAAAAAAAAATCAAACAAGTCACTTATCTACCCTTAAAAAAGGGAAAGTAAAAAGAGCTGGAAAACTATACATCAGTCAAACTACTTCTCATTTCTAGAAAAATACTGGAATTTATTAGCAAACAAAAAGACTGCAAGCCTCAGCAAAAAGGATGATGACTAAAAACTTAAACAACTCTTCAAAAAAAATTTCTTTAAGGGGGGGTAGGCTGGTGGTAGCTGTGAAGGGGAGTGAGTAAGAGAGAGAGTGAAAAGCAAGATTTTACTTGTTTAGTAGGCAAAAAAAGATTGAGTGAAGCTTCTGATACTAATATAATGCTCTCATAAGCTGACTAAAAATGGTCTAAGTTGGCTGTGGACGCTATCTACCTGGATTTTAGTAAAGCTGGTGGCTCATGGCATAAATAGGTGTACTATTCATTGGGAAAAAACTGGCTAAATGGCCAGGACCAAAGAGTTATAATCAGTGGAGTTAAACCCAGTTGGCAGCCAGTCACTAGAGGTGTCACCCAGGGCTCAGTTTTGGGGCCGGTTTGTTCTATATCTTTATAAATTATCTAGATGAGGGGATTGAGGGCTTCATCAGTAAATTTGCAGACAACACCAAGTCAGGTGGGAGTGTTGATCTGCTTGAGAGTAGGAAGGCTTTGCAAAGGGATCTGAACAAATTGAATCGATGAGTGGGGCCAACTGTATGAGGTTCAGTAAGGCCAAGTACCAGGTCATGCATTTCAGTCACAACAGACCCAGGCTACGCTACAGGCTTGGGGAAGAGTGACTGGAAAGCTTCCCAAGCAGAAAAGGACGTGGGGGTGTTGGTCAACACCCAGCTGAACATGAGCCAGCAGTGTGCCCAGGTGGCCAAAAAGTTTTAAGAAATACAAAATTTTGAAATCTGAAGGCGTTGCCAAGCTGCAGATAGCTGTAAGCATTCTTGCTGATGGAACTAAAATTCAAAATGACCATTGTATACTGGATACATTTCTGTAAAAACAGGACGAATTTCCCCAAAGAGAAAAATAATACATTCAGACTGAAGTGGCCAATGGCACAAATTCAGACTCTAGACTAACTGCCTGCAGGGAAGACAATTTCCAGGGGCTTTAGTGGATATCAAATTTAACATAAGTCTTCTATGGCATGTGGGAAAGGAAAAGACTATGCTATTGGTGTATAAAAAAGAGAGCATAGTTTATAAAATATGTAAATAATCTTCATGCTATAGCTGGCTTTAAGACTCCTTTCCCTGGAATATTATATTTGATTTTTGGTACCAAAATCTCAAATATGGATTGTCTAGAAGGTGTTCCTTCTAGGGCACAACAAAAAATAATCAGAGATTGTGATTTACAAGTGACTTGTAATGAAAAATGCAAGTAATAAAAGTTGAATCCAGCCTAAAACTGACGAAAGACATGATAAAAGGTAACTGCAGAGAGGAATAAAATTAACTATTCTTCATGTCCATCATGGGCAGTACAAGTAAGAATAAGCTTTAACTGTGGAAAGGGAGATTAATGAAACATTAAGAAAAGCTTACTAGAAGTGACAGCTATGGTCTGGAACAGATTGCCTTATGAGGGTGCAGAGTACCCATCAGAGAGATTTTAAAAATCAATACAGAAAAAATCTGTCTTGTTTTTTTCTGCTGTTTTCTCTAACCTACAAAATTTTTAAAGCTTGTATCTTAAAAGCATGATGCTGCATTTGTTTCCCAGACTTTACAGTTTTCTGACTTCTTGAGCTGGCTGAGATGCTCAGTAGCCTCATGACAAACCAGGATTCTGGTGATCCATGAGATCATGTAGAGATGGGAAGGAAAGGAGGACATGCTGACTGTTGGTCGAAAAGACGAGAGAGATGAGAAGCTGAGGTTGATAGATGGGCTAGCAAATGTCCCAGCAAATAGACCATGGGTCTACCTGAGCTTAGCAGTGTGATAGCCAGAATATCTGATAAATGAACTGTTCAACATGGATAATCATAGGACAGTGAGGAGCCTGGAAGAGGGAGTAAATTAGACACAAGATCAAAAAGTTGAAGTACCTAGAGACTGCAGTAGAATTGTAGCAATTGGGACCAGAAACAAGCTAACTCAAGAAAACACTTGCTGGGTTTTATGTGGAAAGCTTTTCTTCAATCAATCTGTCGCCAAGGCATAAAGCCATGTCTGCTCTAAACTCAGCACCCACCACCGATGCAGCTTCCCAGACAACTCTGGTGGGAACGTGATGCCAGCCAGGTGTCCAGCTGGAGGCCATCTTGGGCATAGCGATCATGAGATGACAGTTTTTGCTACTTGGAAAAGTAAGGAGGGGGATCAGAACTGCTACCTTGGATTTTCAGAGGGCAGACTTTGGCCTGTTTAGGAGGCTGGTTGACAGAATCGTTGGGAGGCAGTCCTAAATGGCAAAGATAACCAGGAAGGCTGGATGCTCTTTAAGAAGAAAACCTGAAAGGAACAGGAGCAGGCCGTCCCTGTGGGCTGAAAGACGAGCCAGCAGGGATGACAACCAACCTGGCTAAACAGAGAGCTTTGCATGGAACTCAGGAAAAAATGGAGTATTTATGATCAGGGGCACTACAAAGATGTTGTTAGGTTACACAGGGAGAAAATTAGAAGGATCAAAGCCCAACTTGAAATCAATCTGGCTACTGCTGTAAAGGACCATAAAAATGTTTCTTTAAATACATTAGCAACACAAGGGCTAAGGAGAATCTCCATTTTTTATTGGATTCAAGGGAAAACATAGTGACATAGAATGAGGAAAAGGCTGCAGGAACCTTCCTTTAGGGTCTAGAACACAAGACTTACAAGGAGTGTCTGAGGGAACTGGAGTTGTGTAGTCTGGAGAAAAGGAGGCTGAGAGGAAACCTTATCGCTCTCTGCAACTGCCTGAAAGGAGGTTGCAGGGAGGTGGGGGTTGGTCTCTTCTCTCTAGCAGCAAGTGATAGGACAAAAGGACATGGCCTGAAGTTGTGGCAGGGGAGGTTTAGATTGGGTATTAGGAAAAAATTGTTCATAGAAAGGCTTGTCAAGCATTAGGCTGCCCAGGGATGTGGTTGAATCACCATCTCTGGAGGTATTTAAAAGATGTGTAGATGTGGTGCTTAGGGGCATGGTTTAGTGGTGGACTTGGCAGTGTTAGGTTAACAGTTGGACTCAATGTTTTCCAACCAGAATTACTCTATGATTCTAATATATGCCTACTGAATGTGTAGACTGACACTGACTAGATCAGCATTTTCCCATGAAACTGCTCCCCTTAACAAAACATTGAAAAGCAGTTTTCTGTAACAGAAAGAGATCTCAGCAAGTTGCAAGGGACCTTTGTTTCTCCTACTGCTTAGGTCTTAAGAACTGTTACACAATTTAAAAAAAAAAAAAAAAAAAAAAAAAAAGAAACACTGAAACACTCCTCTGTCTGAAAAACACCAGTTCACAGGCTCTTGTTAAAAGAATTGGGTTTCTTGTTTAAACACTTATGTTAGGGAGTGATGAAGTTTTTGTTATTTTCAGATATAACAAGAATCTCAGTTAAGTGAATGTGAGTAACATTTGAGTACAGAACTGTGAGAGAATTTTTGGCTATTAATGTTTGGTGCTCTTACATCACTTTTGATGTGAAACTAATTACAGGACTGATTGGATCATGGGTCAATCATGTTTTACTGTCTCACCCCAAAGGTTCTGTACTCCTTACCTGCCTCAAAATTTCAGCTGGAAGAATCAACCTAGGGATTATTTTTCCCAATGGCTGCACCAGTGGGGGAGTACAGCAGCTGCCAGTGGCACACAGGGGGCACAGACATGGATGGTAGTACCATATCGGTCAGGAGGAGCTGAGCAGCCCTGCTAAGGGTCTTAGGTGAGCAATCAGCACAGGCAGGGTACGGATTTGGAATAATGGGAAAGCCCTGTGATGTATTAGAGGGTTCACAAAAAAGCAGGATAAGGACATACCATACTGAGGGACTTGGTAGGGATAAGGTTGGAGTCTCAGAAAGGATGGAATTTGGGCTAGTGTGAGACAGAGGGGATTAAGAAGTCTTGTGGGACTTTGGTTTAGAAACACCTAGGCCTTAGAACTAGCAGGATAGGAAGGCTTATATGAGACTTAGTGAACTGAAAAGTCTTCAAGAGCAGCTGTGGTGATAATTCAATTCTGGGCAGAATAATTCTGATTTAGCATGTGAAAGGCTCTGGGTCAGGAGAACAAGTTTCAAAAACTCCCTCCTCCTTCTAATCATTTGTAACCAGAACCTTGGTATGAAGAGGGAACAAAAAAAACACAGCTCCTTCTCGAGCTGGCATGAAACTACTGTGTATTGTTTAACCTTCTTTCCATGTTCCTCTATTTTTTTCTCCTTTTTTAATAGAGATTATGGTAATTTTACCTCCTATGGAACCCTGAATCTCATGCTCAGATGGATGCCTCACTTTCAAAAGCTTCCCTGCTGAACTTTAAACTTATGAGGACTATTTCTGTCTCTGAGTATCTTCAGTGTAAACATCAAGACATGAGTTAGCTGTATAGCTTGTCTTTATGGAGAGAAATATAGTGAAATATACCACTGTATGAATCTTCCCACTCTAAAATCTACAGCTAATATGGAATAGATCAGTCATGACCTGCAGATGTCCATTTCTCTCTGCAGCTGTAAAAAATATTACATTAGCTGTAGAAACCAAGACTAAAAAAATCTGTATTTAGATTAGCTGAATCCCAGCTCTTTGCACTATAAAACCACTTTTAAAAATGTCACTCAGAACCATTCATGTACATTAGTACTTCAGCTATGTGCCTAAAAAACAGATTAATTCATGCTAGAATTAAATATATATATATATAGGTTATATATAGTGACTGTCTTCAGACTTGGATACCTAAAATTCGTATTAAAGAAGGTGATTTATAAAACTTTACTACTACTCTTTGTCACATGAATGCAGTTCCTTTTAACTCACACAGTCAATAAATGAAACCCTGCAAGACCATAAGAATGTAACACAACTTCTGCTTATCACCCAGGAAAGACAATGATGGCAAGCAGATCAAGCTTCAGAAGCTGTTCTGTTTTGCATTCCAACAGCAGCTGCCAGTGTTCCCCATGTACATTTGTTATTACAATACTGGATTGAAATTTCCTTTATTAACTAATAACATTATGTCATTTGTTTTATCGATGTAATTTGGAAGTACTACTCTGCTGGGCTTTGCAAAATCAGTCATGTATGCAAACAGTTAATCAATGGATGGCAACCACTTTATAAAGCTAGATTTCTACACTTACACACCTGTCTTTCACTCTTGTCAGAGAATGCCAAGGCAATCTTTTATAGGTATGCTGGGGATAAAAGGACAACCAAGAAAAATGCAGGCCCTGTCTTGAAAGAGACCTAGTTAAGCAGGATATTGAGAAGGCTGAGGTTCTCAAGGACTTCTTGGCATCAGTCTTCTCTGGCAAGTGCTCCATCCTCATCACAAAGGCCGCAAGAGGTGAAAGCAGGGACTGGGAGAAAGAAGCACCGCCTGCAGTAGGGAAGAAACAGGTTCACGACCATCTAAACAACTCAAGGTGCACAAGTCTATGGGACCTGATGGGGTCCATCCACATGTCCTGAGAGAGCTGGCGGATGCAGCTGCTGAGCCTCCGTCCATCATATTTGAGAGGTCATGGCGGTCTGGTGAGGTTCCCGCCAACTGAAAAAAAAGGGAACATAGCGCCCATTTTTTAAAAGGGAAAAAAGGAAGACCCAGGGAACTACACACCAGTCAGTCTCACCTCTGTGCCAGACAAGATCACGGAACAGATCCACCTAGAAAATCTGCTAAGACACATGGAAAATAAGGAGGTGACTGGTGACGGCCAACATGGCTTCACTAAGCCTGACCAATTTTCTGGCCTTCTATGACAAGGCTACAGAGATGGTGGATGGCAGCAGAACAACTGACATCATCTACCTGCATTTGTGCAAGGCCTTTCACACTGTCCCACATGACATCCTGGTCTCCAAACTTACAGGACAAGGATTTGACAGATAGACCACTTGGTGGATAGGAAATTGGCTGGATGGCCACACTCTGAAATTTGTGGTCAATGGTTCAGTGTCCAAGTGGAGGCAGGTGATGAGTGGTTTCCCTCAGGGGGCAGTATTGGGACCAGTGCTGTTTAACATCTTTATTGGAGACATGGACAGTGGGATTGAGCATATCCTCAGTGGTGCTGACAGGCTGGTGTCCTGGTTTTAGCCAGGATTAAGCCAATTTTTTTTTTCACTGATTTTTTTTTCCTTCAGTAAGCTTTCTTGTAACTAGCAACTGTGTGTTCTGCTAGGCTGATAAGACAGTGGAATGTTTTTCTAACTACTGAGGCTTCAAGGTTACACCTTCACTCCGCCGGCTCAGACACTATGGGGAGATCTCTGACCCCCCCGTGGGAGGCTGAGTTAGACAGACAGCAAAATTGGCCAAAGATATTCCATTCCATATATCTACGTAAGCTCAGAGGAAGGACAGAGATCTTAGAAGACAGCTTCCTCTTTCTTCTTGTTCTCTTCCGTCCATGGCCGGCGTCCGGGGAGGACTCTGCTCATCCATCACCGCCGACCCTTAGGCTCGAGCTCTCCTGACCCTCATAACTCTCAGCTTTCTCCAGCAGCGGCTCCGGGATTTCTCGGGACTCTTGCCAGTTCAGGGGAGTGCTGTGGGAGTTGCTGGGGGTGGGGGGAGGCGAGAGGCTTTTGCCCATATCTGAATATATCTGTATATAATTGTATATATTTTCTTGTGTGATTCATTAGTGTTTTAATTAAAGCTGTGTAGTTTAGTTTTCAATCCAGCCAAGTCTCTCTCCTTTTCTCTCTCTCCTTCCCTGACTGGGTGGGGGGGGGAGGGGATCGAGAGCATTGTTGTCGGACCTGAGTCAAACGGTGACAGCTGGAAAGGTGGGCCAATGCCAACCTCGTGAAGTGCAACGTCCTGCACCTGGGTCAGAGCTGAGCAGTCCTGAAGAGAAGGACTTGGGGCTGGTAGTAGATGAGAAGCTCAACATGAGCCACCAGTGTGTGCTCACAGCCCAGAAAGCAACTGCATCCTGGGCTGCATCAAAAGAAGTGTGGCCAGCAGGGCCAGGAGGTGATTCTGCCCCTCCACTCTGCTCTGGTGAGGCTGCACCTGGAGTACTGTGTACAGTTCTGGTGCCCTCATCACAGGAAAGACATGGAACTGTTGGAAAGGGTCTAGAGCAGGGCCACAAAGATGATCAAAGGGCTGGAGCACCTCTGCTATGAAGACAGGCTGAGAGAGTTGAGGCTATTCAGCCTGGAGAAGAGAAGGCTCTGGGGAGACCTTATAGCAGCCTTTCAGTACCTGAAGGGCCTACAGGAAAGCTGGGGAGGGGCTTTTCACCAGAGAGGGCAGGGATAGGACAAGGGGTAATGGTTTTAACCTGAAAGAGGGGAGATTTAGGTTAGACATTAGGAAGAAACTCTTCACCATAAGGGTAGTAAGGTGCTGGAACAGGTTGCCCAGGGAGGTTGTGGAAGGCCCCTCTCTGGAGGTGTTCAGGGACAGGTTGGATGAGGCTTTGTGCAGCCTGGTCTCAGTGACTGCTCACAGCAGGGAAGTTGGAACCTCATGACCTTTAAGGTCCCTTCCAACGTTAACCATTCTATGATTCCATTATTCTTATGAATTATCATAATTGCTTATGAAAGCGCATCACAATATTATGTTAAATCACTTTACTATATATATTCTATTATTACTTTATCTGTACTTTAAAAATGCAAGATAATGTAACATGTAATGTAACATAATGTAACAATGTCTCATCTGAAATTACTGCTCTGTATCAGGCATTTGAAAGTAAACATCTTGAATTCACAAAATTATTTTTCTAGAACTTCTCTACAACAGCTAAATCACAAAGCACAGGTGCTGTTTTCAGACAGGATTTTCAATATTATACTTGCAATTTTTTCATATTCCAAGATACTTTAAATAAGTGTTCTTCATTCCTCATTTCTCTATGTAATGCAGTCATAATCTTGATGCCAAGACAGAAATATAGTAACAGTGAACATAATAAAAAAAATTAAGAACATAATTAGCTCGCTTTTTAAATGTCTCAAATACTACTACTTGCTTCAGAAGTAATATTAAAAGCATAACAAAATTAGCTTTAAAATAACTCAATTACTGAAAAAGCAGTATCTGTTTTCTCCTCAAACTTTTTCAGACTCACTTGTAACTCTATTAGCTGACATAACATGCTTGAACAAAAAGCCAGATACTGCTAAAAGCATTTATAATTACCAAAGCTGCCAATAACACAGTATTCATACTATCCCAGTTACTTGACAATACCCCTTACAACTTTGAAGATGGAGAGTGGGACAATTACTGGGATTATTAAAGTCAAATTATCATTAATTGAAATAAAACCCACTCAATTCCTAGAGAAATTACTCATGTTCCTAGCAAGCATGTTTTTAATAGGGTTTGTATAAACTAGCTAGGCAGATTACACATTTTTGTGGAGAGACATCTCTCCCTGAAGCCTATTCAAGTCAATGGAATTCTTTGTGCTGACTTGAACGGACTTTGGACCACATGTTAAACCTGCTTTTATCTTCTGTATACACTAACTATGTAGTAAGTACATATCACATCGAAGAATACTATGGGAAGACTAAATTTTCTTCCAATAATATACTTCAAAATAATTTTGAAGTGCAAAGTGCACAAAATTTCATGCATTAAACTAATTTTTAGGTTCACAAAAACAAACAAACAAACAAAAAACCACAACAAAACACAAAAACAAACCACACACACAAAAAGAAATTATATATATATATATAAAGGACATTACAGTTAGAAGTATGTCATCACTATGTGAGTTTTTTAGTGGAACTCCTTTTACCCTTAAGTTTTTGTATCACAGCTGCTTTATGAATGTCATGCTTATTCATTTTCTTGCATGGCTGTCTGAAGAGCCCAGAGCAGCCTGCTAGAAAGCAACTGTGAGAAATTATACATTCACTTTCTGCTTTGCCAGCTGCAGCAAACTAAAGGCATTTATCAGATGAAAAGTAACTTAGAATCTGGATATATATTATTGTTTTTAATAAATGTTTTACTATATTAATCTTTTGAATTATGAAAAACTTCTCTGGTGCTTGAAGATTTGTTCACAAGGATTTTTTTTTAACATATTTGAATGGAAAACAGATGACCAGTTTAACAAAGAAGATAATTGGTGGGGTGGTCTTATCTGACTGTTAGAAAATACAATAGATGAAGTGCTCTATTTCATATAATGTAATACTGTTATTTTACTCCCTTTCCTTCCTCTCAAAAAACAGCTTTGTAAGTGTAACTTACATAACATCTGAACATATTATTGTACACATACTCAGTGGAAACACAGCTTATAACACTATTTACTGAACTAAAACACCACTAATTTGATGAGCAAATGAACTTTTATAAAATGTAGTTAAGAAAATGTCTTTGTGCAGCTTCATTTTTATGTTCATGTGTTTTGAGCAACAGTTTCACTTTTAAAACAGGCTGGTCTAGGGAAAAAATGGTATAAGGTACAGACTAAAAGAAAATAAGAGCATCAGAGTACTGAAATTAATTTTGTGTTGAGAAATATCTTTGTATACATCCTGATTATGTCAACCCTTGAATTTACATGTTATAAATACTGTTCTTGTGTGAAAGGTTTCATTATGCATAATTTATTCTGAGACAACCTACTAGTTTACAGTGTTTTTACTCTAAGTAATTCCCCTTGAACTCCATTTAACAGTTGTAGCTAATGCTTCTTGTCCTTCGGTATGGGTGGGGCAGAGGGCTCTGAGTTTCTAGATTTTGCATTTAAATCTTTCTGAATTTCTCTTGCTCTCTCAATCAATAATTGTTTCTTTTAAATAAGCAGCTTTTTTTTTTTTTTTTCTTCTCTTGGTACTTAGTACAATGAACCAGTGCTTAATTCATAAAACCACTGGCTCATATAGCAGAGATGGATAAGCAATGTATGACCTACTCTCCTGCTTCTGAAGTGGGTGGTCTGATGATTACAAGCTCAGGTCTGAAACACTGCAAAGATTAGGTATGAAATTCAGTCAGTTAATTTGGCATCTCTTTGGCAGCTGTATTATTTTATATTATTTACATTCCATATTATTGTGTGTGTAAACGCTTCAAATCTCTACTCAGAATATGTTATCTTTAAAATCTGTAGGAACTACAGATTTTCAACAACTGTACATGGCGAAAAATCTGTGACCTTTCTGAGCACATTTCACAATAATGTCGAAAAGCAAAGTCACCTCTTTATCTCATATCTTCATCAAATTCTAAGTACACAACTCATGGCATGACTAATCTAAGCAAAGATAGACATCTGCAGTGTAGACATATATTCCAGGTACCAATTCTAGATTTTTTTTACAGTGGCATCCAATGCAGTTCCAGTGGACTATGTCTGGAATATGCTTCTTTTTTTCCGTTCACTGTAAAAGGAGTGGGGACTGCTTATATTATAAATATGCAGGGTAAAATGGAAAAAAAATCTAGATTAAGTTTCTGAACATTATTTTCCTTATTGCTTACTGAAAGGTAAACTTTCTTCCCAACACTTTGACACCTGCATATTAGTGCCTCCACATGTTGGAAGCCTTGTAAAACACTGACTGATGAAATGTGCTACTGTATACAAAGTAAGGTCTACAAACTTTGTCTGAACTTCATTTCCAACTTAAGCCATCTTCCAGGGTTTGTTATGTGCCAAATAAAATTACTTTTAAAGGAAATACAAGCTGAGTATAATAAAGCAACATAAAGCAACAAACTAACACTTTTAAATCTGGATAAAATGTGGAGAAGCACAAAAATCAGTTTGACAATAACATAAATTAATTCATTCCAAATGTCATGCTACAGTAGGTTATATGATTCTGCCAGATGTTTCTCTTTACACAAATTTTACTATGCCACAAAGGGCAATTTGTTTTAATGAGAATATTTTTGGAGGATAATATTTGTTCTGGAAAGCAGTACTTCTTTCTCTAGCTTCACTTTCTAATGAGAACAATTTCCTTTGATTCATTGGTGCTACCATTCTTTTGTTGACTCAGTCAAAACACCAATTAGCTGCACACATGCTGCAAGAGTGAGAAAGCAGGAAAATGCTGATTAGGGTCCTAATCCTGAGAACTCTTGAGCCGTATCATTAACTTAGATGAGTTCTTTGCATGAGCTGATTGCATGATTACAAGCTGCAAAACTAAGGTATAATTCTAAGCATAAGATTGGATTCTTTCCTTCTGCATGTGAATAAACTTTTCAAGTCCACCTGGTAGCTAGCTTTTATCAAAAAGTTAAAGAACTTCAATTGTTTATGTTGTTTTATTTTTAGCTATTTGTTTTTCCAGTTTATACTATTGTTGTATAACTTTTCCTTCCAATGTGTATTCCCTGAGTTATTTGGGTTTTAGCTGTTACATATTACCCAGCTAGTGCTTCAGATTTAGAATCTGAATTCTGATACAGAGATGGGACAAAATTCAAATATATACATACTAGTGCTCCCCTATGTCCACCTACATCTCCCTGCATTTATGTGCACTCTTTCAAGTTGCTACCAAGGCTATAACAACCTCAATTACATACTGAAAAGCCAAAATTTAAAATAAGTTATTTTACTTAGGAAAATAGAATTCTTTTCTTTCTGCTCTAGCTTGCAGGGGTTTTTCCATCTTCTAGTCACTTTGGCCAACGTAGAGTTTCTCATTAAATAAGTAAGTTGGTGTTAGGTGTTGGAAGACTCAGGTTTTTAAGCAAGTAAAAGAGTACCTGGTTTATCATTCAGTGCACAACTGGGTCCCTTGAATTTCTCTGTTTCATAAAGTATGTATCAGAAACTAGGATCCCACAAAATGTATACAGCATGTGTATAATGCAGAAACTCAGGACTGTTCACATCTTCAATTACCAGGGCAAAATAAACAGTTTGTTGTCTACAGAGCACTCTCAACAGGTAAAGCTGAGTTACGAATTACATATTGAAAATGTATTACATTTCAGTGAGCAGCGTAAGTCATTATGTCAACTTTCACAACCTGATTTCTAAAAATTTGTCTTCTGATGTTGATCATAATGTTACAGCAAATTTATACACTGTCCCCTTGCCCCAAATCTGAATCATAAAAAAATCTCAGAGAACAGATTTTAGCAAACAGACATATAAAAAGAAAACCAAATTATAAAGGGAGTGTTCCATTTTTCATTTTAAATTCCAATACCATGCAGCAAAGAAAACAATACCTACTCACATAATTATATTTTTGTATACAGTAGCTCTAAGGAACCACCTGTAATAAGTTAACACAGTTTAACAGCTTTGTAATAAATTCAGTAACATAATTATAATATAAATGAGATTTTTGCTTTCACACAGAAATTAAGCAAGGCCATTAATCTAAAACTTTTATTGGTTTCTCTGGGTTATTTTAGAGAAAACACCACTTACAGTGGTATATAGGTATAGTGTTGTATAGTAGATCTGTAAGAATCTGCTTGCCTATTACATAAATGAACAGGCATCTATTTGACTTTTTTTTAACACAAGGTTGCTTACGGTTGTTAAAAAATATGAATTTCAAGCCCTCAGAACTAGGATTTAATAATAAGATCACTGAGGAAATACGAATAATAAAATAAGAAAAAAAAAAAAAAGGATTGTTTCTTCTTTTATATCAATGTTATATCGATGTTTTTTATTCTTCAATATTATAATTTAAGATGAAACATGGTTCAATCTTCTCACTCAAAACTGATCTCACTGGTAGTTTTGTACTATTTAAATAGTTTTTACTTTATTACAACACTCATTCACCACAATCAGAATATGAGTCTTGCCATCCTAAGCAATGTTAAATATACATTAGATATACTTCATTCTCTAAATACTGTGCAGTATATAATCTAAATATATCTAACACTGAGGTCTGTGCTTCTTTTTGAGTTCTTCCTCAAGTCCTCAGATTTTATGGGTTCTCCTGAATAAATGTAATAGCTATGTAAACCCAACTGATATGGGAAAATACACTTATTAAGATATTTAAGATTGAATTTGAGATAAGAAATGACTTGGAAAATGTTCTCAGTTACAATGAAAACAGTGGCTTTATGAAAACAGTGATATTATGATATGCATAACACATCCTATTATGTATGATTCTTCATCTTTGTTTATTGGCCCCAACAGATGCTACTAATAAGATTCCCAGTATTGCAGGCATATGCTACACACCCTTTTGGTCTACACATAAAGTATGTGTAACCTATACATACTACATACACAGAAATCTAGATTTGTATTAAATACATGGTTGATACACAGAATGAAGTTTTAAATTCAGAGGAATACTGATGAAATTTCTAAAGACTAACTTTCGACACTATCCATATCAATTGTAAACACTTTATCTACTCTAAATAAATACTACCTTCATAGATAAGACATGTATCTATGCATTACATATTCACATATATTAAATGCTGTATTTATTTTAAAATATTATATAATTTCATTCAGAATTATTTTGAGGAAAACACAGCAGCGTTTGCTGCATCTGAGTTGATTTTGTGGGATCAGATTGCTCCCCTTTATGAAATGATGGCGCACTTGATGACAATGTGTACTTGATTAGATTCTATAGCATTTGAAAAGGCAAAAAGGGGGCGATTTTAGATCTCTCATGTCCTTCAAACTGTAGAGGCCATTTGTACAAAAATGCCTATAGAAGAATATTTGCAGCAGAAATAAAATAAATACTACTCCAAGAAAAAGGACCAGAGTCTGGTCCCAGGTATGTTAATGTAAAGCAACATATTTAAAGTAAACAAACTATTCATGATTGTTTTCTTCTAGTCAATATAGTTCTGGGAAAAGTTTTAATCCATTAGCATTTATGTCCTTATTAAACATTCTTCAGTAGCCAGACTGCTGTTTGCAGACTACCTGCATGAGCTATTCTTCATCCTGGTATCCCAGGATGCTTGTTTTCAGGATCACTGACATCTATGCACTTTTTACCTACATTAAAAAAAAAAAAAAAAAAAAAAAATCATAGAGTTATTTAAGGCTGGAAAAGACCCTTAAGATCATCAAGTCCAACCATTAACCTAACACTGCCAAGTCCATCACTAAATCATGTCCCTAAGCACCACATCTATGCATCTTTTAAATACTTCCAGGGATGGTGACTCAACCACTTCCCTATGCAGCCTGTTCCAATGCTTGACAACCCTTTCCAGAAAAAAAATTTCCTCATATCCAATCTAAACCTCTCCTAGCACAATCTGAGGCTATTTCTTCTTGTCCTGTCACTTGTAACTTGAGAGAAGAGACTGACAACCCTCTTCCTTACAACCTCCTTTCAGGCAGTTGTAGAGGGGTAAGGTTTCCCCCGAGTCTCCTTTCTTCAAGCTGAAGAATCACAGTTCTCTCAGCTGCTCCTCAAAAGACTTGTTCTTCAGACCCTTTAGGAGCTTTGTTGCTCTTCTGCAGACTTGCTCCAGCACCTCAAGGTGTTTCTAGTGGGAGACCCAAAACTGAACACAGTATTTGAGGCGCAGCCTCACCAGTGCTGAGTACACAGCGACAATCCCTTCCCTTACCCTGCTGGCCACACTATTTCTGATACAAGCCAGGATGCTCTTGGCCTTCTAAGCCACCCGTGCACACTGCTGGCTCACATTCAGATAACTGTTGACCAACACCTGGGGGTCCTTTTCCTCTGCAGAGCCTGTCCAAGACCCTCTGCAGAGCCTTCCTACCCTCAGGCAGATCAACACTCGCCCCCAACTTCATGTAATCTGCAAATTTACTGAGGGCGCACTCAATCCCCACATCCAGATCACTGATAAAGATATCAAAGAAAACTGGCCCAAATACTGAGCCCTGGGGAACACCATTTGTGACCAACTACCAGCTGGATTTAACTGCACTCACCACAATTCTTTGGGCCCAGCCATCCAGCCAGGTTTTCACTCAGCAAAGCAAATACACATGCAAGCCATGATCAGCTGTTTTTTTCCAGAAGAATGTTTAAAAGAAATTTTCAGTATGGAAACCAATTTATATATTCCTTCTCAAGTTACTTCATTGTGCTTTTTCAACAGCTAATTATTGAACTACAGCAGTGTAAAGAAAGACACACAAAAAAAGGGGGGGGAGGGTGGGGTGTGTTTAAGTATATTAAACACAAATGTTATTTTAATTTCTGATGCTTGCTGTCTATTTCAATTTCTAAATTACTGTGAAAGCATATTATCTTAAGGTAATGACCCTAAGTCCACAAGTAAAATTTAGAAGGAACTCCAGATGTAGCAAACCAAGAAAGGTAACAAGAACTAAGTGCCTGAAGGCTTTTCAGTCATTCAATGCATATGTATAA
The DNA here is from genome assembly GCF_020740795.1 of Apus apus. Taxonomy (NCBI): domain Eukaryota; kingdom Metazoa; phylum Chordata; class Aves; order Apodiformes; family Apodidae; genus Apus; species Apus apus. The sequence goes on along the minus strand of NC_067282.1, from coordinate 49,983,929 downwards.
TATCGTGTGTGGCAAGTATAACATGCTGTACTTTGAAGTGAGGTTAAGCCTGTAATACTGTTAAGTTTCATCAGCATGTGAACTGCTGCTGGTTATCAGAGCACTTCCCACAGCAAGCAAAACCAGAATCTGTTAAAGAGGAAACAACTACAGACTTGACAATAGGTGTAATTCCTACTTTTGCCTTTGGTATTTGAAGATGAAACAGAAAGAAAAAACCCTCTCTAATAGACTAGTAAGTTATTAACTCGAATTAACATTATTAGTCTGACTGTCCCACTTCAATTGTGCAGCCTAACAAATATTTTGAAGCTCAAACCAGGACAAAGAGAAAATAATACTGCAAACATACAGAGCTAAGTTATGTGTAGATATATAATGTAAGTATACACATGCATACATAAAAGCAAAAATAAATTGTATTTAAAAAAAAAACAAAACAACTGTTTTGAGATCTGGATGAGGGGACAGTGTGTATCCTCAGTGAGTTTGCTGATGATCCAAAACTGGGAGGATTGGCTGATTCACCAGAAGGCTGTGCAGCCATTCAGCAAGATTTGGACAGACTGGAGAGCTGGGCAAAGAGGAACCTAACAAGGTTCAACAAGAATAAGCATAGAGTCCTGCACCTGGGGAGGAAAAACAACATTCTAGGAGCCGACTTGCTAGAAAGCAGCTCTGCGGAGAAAGACCTTGGACTCCTGGTGGACAACAAGATATCCATGGGGCAGCAATGTACCCTTGTGACCAAGAGAGCCAATGGTATGCTGGGGTGCATTAAGAGTGTGTCCAGCAGGTTGAGGGAGGTTTTCCTCCCCATCTACTCTGCCCTAGTGAAACCCCTCCTAGAGTACTGTGTCCAGTTCTGGGCTCTTCAGTTCAAGAAGGACAGTGATTTACTTGAGGGAGTCCAATGAAGGGCTATGAGGATGATTAATGGGCTGGAACACCTGTCTTATGAGGCAAGACTGAGACCCGGGGCTGTTTAGTCTGGAGAAGACTGAGAGGGGATCTTATTAATGTATATAAATATCTGAAGCGTGGGTGTCAAGAAAGAAGAGACAACCTCTTTTCAGTTGTGCCCTGTGATAGCACAAGGGGCAATGGAGGCAAACTAGAGCACAGGAAGTTCCACCTCAACATGAAGAGTTAGAACATCTTTACGGTAAGGGTTACAGACCACTGGAATAGGCTGCCCAGAGAGGTTGTGGAGTCTCCTTATCCAGAGACTTTCAAGACCCACCTGGATGTGTTTTGGTGTGACCTGCCCTAGATTCTGTGGTGGTCCTGCTCTGGCAGGGGGGGTTGGACTTGATGATCTCCAGAGGTCCCTTCCAACCCCTAACACTGTGATTCTGTGAGTCAATGCAGGGTGAGAGATGCCTTCTGGTTGTCTTGTTATAGATTGCCTAGGGTTCTGAAGATGAGTAACACAAATCACCATCTGAGAAAGAAAACTTTTATGTACAATACTTCTATCCCCCCTTCATTCTTTTCATTTTAAATCACTGAAGCTAGTAACATTCTGTGAATTTGATTAAAAAATTAAAATATCATTCTACTTAGTGCACATGTTTTGTTTTTTTTCTAAAATAGTCGCCTACTACTCTTTCATTTACTGTTTGTTTCTTAGGGTGTTCTTCTTTGGACAACTTTAAGGATTTCGTTTAGACTGACAGAACAGATTTACAAGGATCATTTCCCTCCCACCTTCTTCCCTTTTTGAAGGTCAATGCCACATTAGCTTTCTGTCTTAATCCTCCAGTGCTTTCACAAGTGTTTTTTTTTTTAACTTTTTACAAAAAATTACAGTTTTAATAAACTGTGTTTACATTCACAGGGTCCGTTCATATTTATACAACTTTCAAACTTCTTTTTGTCTGACTTGGCTTATGCCCAACTGCCATTCAGCTCTCTTATTGTATAAGGGCCAGATCATAACTCGGGCTGTAAGAGAGAAAAGCAGTGTAAGGAGTTCAACTGATCAAACAAACCCAGGTATCGAACAGCCAGCCACCACAGAGGCAGCGATTCCTCATCAGCTGTCATTCCTTGCTGCACAGCGTGCAGCAAATCGGTGTAGCTGAAATGGTGTCCACTGGCAGATAAACTGAGTGTGCTTTGAGAACAAAAAGTAAGCCAAGGCCAGATTGCAGATCTGGGCCTCCTGATTCAGTACCTGCTTTCTGCCCAGGATTGTAAAATTGTTTCTTGCCTGAGACTTTGGATAGATAGATCCCAGTGTACCAGCCAGCTTCTACTTGCTCATTACTTTCTTTTTTCTTCCCCATCCACCTCCAAGATTGATTTTTTTAAAATCACTTAGGCACTTGGCTACTCAGAGTCATTAATCATTAATTTAAATCTACCTTTTAATTTATTAATAAGCTTACTTTCTCTCAAGTCCTTCACTTTCCCTTGATATTCTTTTAAAAATTGTATTGACTCTAACTGCTCCATTTGACACTGATGTTTTGCTATCCTTACCTTTTCCCTGAATTTTAAAGGACCTTGTGTCCTTTCAGAGGTACCCCAGAAACTGACTGGGCTAATTAAATGTCTCTTGCTTTCTTTTTGCACAGTATCATGTTTACATATTATATAAGAGAGCGAAAGACTGCATATATAGTTATTGCATTATTGCTCCACACATTCAGCATCTACCCCCATTATCCTCTTATTGGTCACCTGGCAGGGTACTTCCTGAAACAGCTGCAGCCTGGGCAGCTGAAAGCAGCAGATACAGATGGTTGAGAAGCCTATGTGCAACAAAGTAGTTTTGGGACTGTGGAATTATAAAATCAGTCAGATACCCTGAGAAATATGACAGTGAATCAAGAAGCTTGCAGTCTGGTTGCTCAGCTTTGATCAACTTTCAGTTACAGCAGTTTCTTATCTCATTCAATTATAAATAAATGAGCAGCATCTTTTAACAAATAAAATACAAAATCGTAGTGATTAAAAAAACTACAGGTAAAATAAAGCATATAAGTGATGAAAAGCAACATGAAATTCATGCAGATTTCAACTCTGCAGGTTTAAATGTATGCTGATTCCAAGAATTAATTTTTTTTTTACACAATAGTCATTCTTTGAAGTATATTCTTACATCTGGAATATTTTGGGCACAGAGCCCACCGCTTGATGCAAGACGAGATTTTCTTTTCCACCGTTTTTAAGAGATACTTGCAGAAGCTTGCAAGACAATAAAATCATTATTTGCTCTTTGGAAAAAAAACTCACAGCACTGAACTGTAAGTGCAGTAAGGAGAATCTGTCCCTCAGTGTGCCCTGATGATTGCACCTAACTGATGCAAAGAACTTAAGTATAATGCTGTGTAAACCTTGAACAGAAAATGACAAAAAAGGAACATGAGATTTCATGTGCAGAATTAGCCACATAGGAGTTTCACATATAGCTTCAAAAACAGTTCTACTAGACCATATTCCTACTAGAAATAACAATTCTAATTTCTATAAACGTGACTATCACAGCATCATTGTAGAAAATACAAGCTACGTTCTAATTGATAAATAGAACCTACATAATTAAGAGCTTATGTGTCATGTAAGAATAAGCAAAAATATATCCAGTTTAGAGGAATGTTATCATCAATGCCAAAGCTAGTCTGTTTTTTGAGGTAAGCTGGTATACTTCCTGCTGAGATTTATTACCTTTGCCAATGCAGTAATCTTTAAAAGGAAACAAGTACTGTCAATAAGTAATAGATTTGCTGATTATGGATTTTTTTTCTGCTGTTTTTAACTAGTTTACTTAACCTGAGGGCTGACTTAATTTATTACTACAATAAAACATTAATTTAAAACATTTTAGAGATTTGATTTCTCTTCCCATTCTTTTACATAGAATGAGAATGAACTGTATATTTCTTCTATGTTTTTAATAGGTCTGAATTACCTGACCTTTTGCTCTTTCTAAAATCTAGCTTTGTGCTGTATTTAATATTCTTATCAAAAATTTTATCATACTTCTTACACAGATTATTTCATATTCTTAGCATGATTCTTACACAGATTTTGAAATGGTAATACTTCTTGTAACTTCTATTCTGCTGGGAATTTAACCAGTGAAATCTCTGTAAGAGATAAGAACTAGCTAAATACATACTCTTACTCGCTGTTACTTCTTGACAGACAGAACTTCTGTGCTAGGTCTATTCTACTGGAACAGATTCAGCTCCAGAGTCAGCAGTGCCCTGCAGCTGCACTGCTTTTGCAAAGGCACGTGGAGATGGAATGACCCACTATATCCTGTGTCCTCTTCGTGGGGCTTCAAAGCCGTATTTCATTTTTTACCATAGAAGCACTAGGGATGTATTTTTGATAGCACTATTGTCTCATTTCTGTTATTTATCTTTTTTATTTAACATTTTCTTCAAAGGCATGAAGTAGTTTTAGTGGGATGACACAGATCCTCTAACAGAAACAACTTCATATCCTACATGAGAAGAACACAAAAGTAACTTTTTCTAACCAGTAAGTAGGCTGCTGTCATAAGGAGCTACAAAAACAGTGTAATACAGCTGTGTGGCAGAAGGATAGGATTAACAGTGAGAGGATGTATAAAGGATGGCACTTGGACAAGATTAAACTGGTGTGAAGGTGAGACAAAAAAGGTTAAAAAGACACATTGTAAGTAACAGTACAAAGAATTAATTCTAGCCGAGAGATTTATATGTCAATGTACAAAGATGAAAATATGAATGTAAATGAGAGATGACAGAAAATCTGTAGGTAGGAATCTTACATTACTAGTATATCTCTACAGCATAAATTAGCCATGCCCTTACACTATTTCCTCATGAAACAAAATGTTGATACTGGTTTTGCAGAGATGAAGCATCACTCTTTCTTTCTAGAAAAGTGAGCCAAATAAAAACACCTCAAAATAAAATATTCTAATGATAGGAGTCATGCAAAGTTGGATTCAGGCTGGTTTACTCCCATGACTCCAAGCTAATGCACTTTCCACCTCTTCTTCCAAAGACCCATAAAAACAGAGGGTTTGCCCTTGCTGCAGGGTGTGCCTGTGCCAGACTGGTGGGACTAAGCACCACATCTGAGTTCAATGAAGTTACAAATGCTTGTAGCTGCAGCCTCTACAGATGTGTTATGGCCTGGTCCAGGTCCCTGGGACTTCACTCAAAGAACAAAACCATGACTAATACAAGAGAGTTGTATAACGATCTCAAAATCTTAGTGGCATTTATCCAAGTGGCAAATGCATGCACGTAGGCAAATAAACACACTTTGAAATTTAAATTAAACATTAAGTATTTTAAGTTTAAATTAACTATTAGGAGTCAGGAAAGAAATCTTGGAATCATAGTGAGTAATTTCCCAGAAGTGTTGAATATTGTCTTAGCAATTATCGAACATGGGATATTAGGAATTACTGTGAAAGAGAAACAGAAGAAAACTAATACCATCTTTCACAGCCTAAATGATTAGGCATGAAGCATTACAAATAATGAATACTGTACACAGCCCTAATTGCCACATATCCAGAAGTAAACAGTAGGACTGGTAAAAGGAGAGAGGAAGGCAGTAATGAGCAAGTATGGACTAGCTCCTCCATAGTGATTAAATGGACCAGAACTCTTCAGTCTGGAAAAGAGAAATGAAAGGAGGGTGGGAATGAACAAAGACACAAAAAACCACCAAGACAGTTAACAGAGAATAGGTGTTCATAACTTCTAACACAGACACGAAATATCTCACAGAACATAATGAAACAGAAGCAAGTGCTTCTGTTTATCTTATTCTTATAGGATGCTGCTAAGACCAAAAGAAAAAATTAGTTGCTAAAGTAGTTACAGAAATCAGGAAGAATACATCCACCAGTGGAAATTTCTGGATGCTGCCTATGGATCACTTGCCAGATGGTGTGAGGCTTCAGTATAGGAAGAATCTGTAAATAATTTTGCTTCTCATATTCTTTTCCAGAGCACATAGGAACATAGAGAGGGTACAGGGCTCAAAGTAATTTTGACTCTCTAGGAGAGTCTGGACATGATTTATCACTTTGAGTACTTTTTGGAACTCCTTCACATATATACTTTAATTTCATTTCCAATAATATTTCTTCCTGGTTTTTCATGGTTGATGAAAAGTTAACAGCAGAAGTGGGAAAATATTTTGTATCACAAAAACACTGAAAATGTTACCAGTAACTGAAAACTGATTCTATTCCTCCTTCATATTTCTATAATGAAAACACTAAACTCTACTTTCAGCAATTCACTTACATATTAAAAATAAACCTCAAACAAGCTAACAGATAATTATTCTTAAGGTCACAGTATATTCCTCTTCTTTGTCAAATGCAAACAGCCTATCACAGCCTAGAGCAGTCATGTCCATTACAGTCTAGCCATTTATACCTGGTTTAAGTACCTTTTTTTACATCTACTTTTGCATTAACCATAAATATTCTGTATTTCCCTATCTCTGCAGTTTCAGAAGGTGACCTTCTCATGTCTTGCAGGGGATGGGACTGGGCAGCTCTACATGTTCCCCTACAGTGAAACCCTCATGCATGCTGTATGGGGATGTAAAGGGCAACCTGATAAGCAGCTTGCTCTTTACAAGTTACTAACATCAACGTTTTCAAAGTAAGACTTTTTTCTAGTGACACAGTCACAAACTGCTACAGGATATTCTCCCGGTTAACCACAATGATATGAATTTTCCAGCTACCCCTGGCTATCAGACAAAAGTCCTTGCTTACTCAAGGAATTCCACACTCGATAGACAACCTGAAGAACAAAAGAACTAAAAAAAACCAGCCCAATGCAGTTCAAAAGACGCAAATAAAGCTTAGGGATTCTACAATACTACAAGAATGTCTTTACTGATCTACATAAAGCATGACAGGTATAATCCAAGATTTGGCAGGAAAGATTAGGAAAAATCCTACCACAAAGACATGCAAAACACCAAACTATGCTGCTATTAAAACATCACTTTTTAATATGCATGCAACAACATTTCCAAAGAAGTAAGTGACTCAGTATCACTAGGGGGAACCTCTATTACATTTCATACTATATTGCATCATTCATTAAGAGTATGAGGTGTAGAATGGAGTAACAGTAATAGCATATATGTAATGAAATATAATTGATGGACACTAGATCAAAATTCAGAAAGACTGGCTTTGCTTCTGAATCATCCACTAATGACCTGTGAGGCTTAAAATAAATAATTTTACTGCTTGCACTCTGCTTCTTTTTCTTCTTTACTTACACTGTGAACTTATGATGATTCAGATTTCCCTGACTACACGTCTGCACAGCACCAGAAGCATGGACGTCTCAGAGATATAGGTACTTTGATGTGATCCAATAGCTATTTTAGTACTAATGAGCACTTCTATTTCTCTTTAGCATTGCCTAATCTTACAAGTTCAGACTCTTGTTTATATACTTCCTCAGTTGTCCCAAGAGTTTTCTGCATAGCCATCATTTGATATTCACACATCCTAAACCAGAGCTGCCTGAACCAAGAACATAGTTGGCTGGTTACCTCTTACACTCCAAATTAATCTAATCTCAAATCAAATTACATCCTCCTCCTGCCTAAATCCCTGAAAGAACTCCCACAAAACTGTTCACAGTTTTCACTGCAACTACCTGCATCTCCTACAAAGTTATGTGAGTTAGACATAATTTTGCTTAACTTCCAAGCGTTTAAACCATTTTCTTAGAAAGAAAAACAACTGTAACCTAGATCTTCAACTTGATAAAGTCTTAACACAAATTCTCTATCTCAGATGGATGCCCTTGTCAGGGCACACGAAAGGAAGAGGGTATCTGCTCCTTTGAAAATGCCTAGTCAAAGAAGCCACAAAGACTTGACCAACACATGATAAAGGAAGGTTATGATAAAAACAAACCCGGACTGATAAGGATATATGATGTTGGATGATGAGGGAACGTGACTGGCAAACTCCAAGCTGGTCTCACCAGTGAGTGTGAGGAGGGCCTCAGGTCCCTGCCGGAATACCAGATGGGCAGGGGGTCTGTGCTGGTATGTGGAAGGACCCATGAGTGTGGGGTGCCTGTGGGACGTGTGTGAGAGTGCTGCATGCTTGCAGCATGCACCCAGCTGGACCAGGCAGTGGGCTGGGGACTCAGGCAGGTATGAGGGGCTAGGCAGAGGGGCTATGCTGATACTCAGGGAATTCAAGAATGTGCATGTGTTTGTGAACCTGGACAGTGTGGTGTGTGTGCTGCACTGGTGACCTTCTGTGGCAGCCTGTGTGACCAGCTGTGTCAGTGTCCCCTGTGCATGTGTGTTCCCACATGTATGTGTCCGTTGAACCTGCAAACCTAACAACACCCAGCAGCCCTAAACCATATTGTATTGACTCAGATGATTCGTCAGCCTTCCTTTTGACATTGGAGACAAGGGCAGATATGCAACAATAATTGTGTCAAAGGAGAGCAAGAAGAAGGAAATCTGACTTTGACTTTGTCACAAGGACACTAAGCTGAAAGGGAGAGAACTAGAACTCTGGTTTACTTTCTATCCAGAGATTCATGTAAAATGCCTAAGTGCTCCACAAAGAGAAATTGTATCTGCCTCTGGCTTATTTCTTTTCTAACTGCTTGATGTATTTTTTTTTTCCCAGATTATCAACACAGTAATTTTTTGCACTCAGCCTGGAATGAAATCTAGTTAGCAGCAATGTATACCTAGAAAGTTCTCTCTCTTTTTTTTGGCAACAGTGTAAAATCTTTAATCTTACAGCTCTCATTTTCAGTTTAAATTTTTGGTATGTTAATGACTCGTCATGAAAAAGATAGAAAAGAATTTAGTAAACAAAAAACATTTAAGTTACAACATCCACAAAGTATATTTTAGCTGCTTATAGTCTGCTGGGAGAGGGAGGGAAAAATTAATATTTATCTTTTTAGCATAAATTAATTAAATCATACATGCATGCAAAATAATGCTCCTAGTTCAGATAAATATACATCAGCTTTTGAACCTCCAGATACTTCAAAAATATCAAAAGCAAATATATGCAAAGCACTAACTGTCACAATTTGACTCTGGATCCGCAATTACACCCATGACAATAATGCTCTCAATCCCCTCCCTCTCCCATCGAGGCAGGGAAAGAAGAGAGAGAATAAGGAGACTTTCCAGATTTAAAACTAAACTAGAGAGCCTTAAATACTAATGCTAAAAGAAAACATATACAAATATACACTAGTATGTGCTGGAATGTGCAAAACCCCTATCACCTCTCTCCCCAACTTCAGCAACTCCCATGGCACTCTCCCTAGCTGTGAGGAGTCTTGAAATGTCCTGGACTACTTCAGAGATAGCAGCAGAGCAGACAGAAGCTGAGGGTAGAGTTATGATGGACAGGAACGCACGGGCCTGGGGACCAAAGGAGATGGATAGACAGAGTCCTTTCTGGATGCCGGCCATGAATGGAAGAGAAGAAAGAGAGAGGTTTGATTTCTGTTATCCCTGAATTTATACCAAGTCTTACGTAGATATACGGAATGCAATACTTTGATTCACCAACTTTGCTGTCTGTCTACTCTGCTCCTCCCTATAGGGGCATTGTAGATATAAGTCTTCTGATCCCTTAGTATCCAAAGTAGTAGATTCAACGTAAAGTGTCCTTGGTCTCTTGGCACTAACTATAAATGTCCAAGCATTATCAGTCCACTAGCTGGAAAACCTGTGTGCTGCTTAAGAGAGTTCACTGAAGAAAAAAAAAAATCAGTAAAGAGAAAATTGGCTTAATCTTAGCTCAAACCAGGACACTAACAATATATTTTTAAAACATTACCATCTTTTTTCTCTTTGTGCAAGGACTGTAAACGTTCATGTTATGCATGGTATGTTGCAATAAGCTAAACAAGGAAGATCAACTTCACCTTAGAATTGAAAATTAAAATCAACAAATAGAAAATCAAGGATTTCCTTTACAGTCTTTTAAGGATGCTATTTTCAGTTCCCTCAAATTGCCAATGCTTAGAAAAGAAAAAGGGAGGTTTCTTTTCTTCATTTCAGCCTCAGGAAAGAAATCTTTGACACTCTACCATTTATCATCCTGGAAATTCAGAAAGGATTTTTGAGATAACTGCAAAAATATCATGTCCTATTTGATAATACAATCATTTTTTTATTTGGTTCACTGTGATTAAGATCGTGACTTGGATGAGATCGAATAAGCAACATAAAAGGAAGAGAAGATTTAAATAAGACACATCATCATGTAACAGCCTGGTTGGAAGGGACCTTGAAAGATCATCTGGTTCAACATTTTGTAGGAAAGGGACCCTAGATAAGATTATCTAGCACCTCCAAATGCATCTCGAAAACCTCCAGCAATAGGGACTCCATCATGTCCCTGGAGAGGCTGCTCCAGTGATTGACTGTTTTCACTGTAAAAAAAAAAAAATTCTTTCTTTTAATGAAATGAAACATCTTCCAGTGCAACTTGGACCGGTTGCCACTTGTCTCCTCCATGTGCCAAGCTGGACTTCAGCTGGTGGCCAAAACTCACCCATTTGACTAACAATAGTTAAAATTTTGGTCCTCTCACTTTTTCTTTAACAGTTGAACTTTAAAATTATTGAGAGACCACTGACAAAGGGGACTCATTAATTGTGTTTGCAGTCCTTATGGAAAGCAGAATCCCAAACTGCCAACACCCCAAACTGCACCTGGAAACCTCCTGTAACATTGTTCAGGTGCATTACCTTTACTACGTGTCTGGCTTGCATTAACTCTTATATTAGTCTGCTAAGGTCACTGAGTTGGCAAGATAAAGCTTCCAACTAAACTGAGCATTTACATACAGACTTATGTATACTGCTGCCTTGGAATGGATTTAAGCACATGGTTAAATGCTTGGTGTGCCATGACATAATCTGTGCAAATCCAAAGTACTAAATCATTTTTATATTACAAGCTCTTCTAAACATTTCTGAAGTCATATAAAGTAACTTATTCCATTATTATATTTGGCTGTTTAGTTGTCATAATCAAAGACATATAATGATTTGAAGAGGTTTTTTAAGTGTCAGACACTGAAGAGCTCTACCAGAAGCACCTGGTGTGCAGCCCTCAACTCACACCAGGAGGCTTTCTTTTTTCAGAGTTCAGATATCTGCAGGACAGAGCCTATAAAGATCCCTAGGTATAGTTATAAAACCACAGTGTCATTTGTGGCCTCTTCTGAGGGTTTTGGGTTTTTTTGTTACTATTATTCAACATAAAGAAACTCCTAAAAAAGTCACACAAATGCTCCCAAGCTAGCAACAAATGTAGCTCTTCTTAATTTATCTCATTAAATCAGAAATTACATATACTATTTGGCTCATGCCAAGATGATTAGCTGTCACAGTAAAAACAAATCTTCATGAAAATCACAATGCAGGTGTTACTAAACGAGCTAAGCAAACAGTAGAAATTCCAAACTTCTTCTACTTTTCAGCTGGGCTACAACTTACTGGTTTATGCAGCATTTCAAATGTCCACCTTCTCCTTCTGTACTACTTTAAGCAGAAATTTCCAAAACAGACCTATTACACCAGGGATATGTGATTCCTCAGGATTCATTCTACACAGCTTCCTAACAAAACTGAGAACCACTCAGTTCTCAATAATAAGTTCAAAATAAAATACCCCAGTGGTATTTTATTTTGTGGAAATACTGTTTTCCAGATGAACCCAATACTGTGTGGGTCTGTCCCTTACCTATGGACTCTCTGGGAGACTGAAGACCCCCACCCACAGTGCAGAGGTGCCACCACTGATCTCCTCCCTCCATTTACTGCCAAGAGGTCGCATGAAGTAACACTTGACCTGCTAAGGCCATAATGAATGAACAGAAAATGTCAGACACCTTCATCCTCATGGTGGAAAATTTGTTTCCCCCCACTGTAGGAGGTTAGGGAAAGAAGGTTATAGGTATCTTTGGCACACCAACAATAACGTTCCCTCATCATAAACTTTCTGCAATGTAAAGCACTTCTTCTGGTCCGTAATTCTACAGTTGTAGCATTCAGTATGGACAAAATAGAATTGGGTTTGTATATTTGCTCTTTGAATACATATACTCTGAAAACAAAAGTACTCCTATGAACAGAAACTTAAGACTTCCCTTTCCAAACAAAATTCTGCATCTACACTGAAAACAGCTTCTCACCTACCTATACTAGACTAGGTCCCACATAAAAATAGCCAGCTGAAAATACACAAGAAAAAAGGATGAAAAGTACTATCTTCAGTATAAGCTAGTCCAGGGATGACAGACCTCTTGTAGGATGTAAAGAAAATTAACTGAAATAGTTTATACTCTTGACCACATCTAACTTTTGGGTTTCTCAGGTTGTAATTAGATGAATTCATATATCTCTGCCTCAGGCTGGAGAAACGAGATGGATGCTGGATAGCAGCAAAACCCTCTTGTGCATCAGCTACTCCTTCCAGCTTTGTGCCATCAAGAAAATTGAGAAGGGTAAACTCTGCACCACCATCCAGATCATTAATGAAGATGTTTAACAGGACTGGACCCAGTATCAAACCCTGGAATACATCACAAATTAATGGCCTTCAGCTAGACTTTATGCCACAGATCACCACCCTCTGGGTCCGAATGTTCTGTTTTCAAACCACCTGTCTGCTCATTCAGCCCATACTTCATCAGCTTCTCTATAAGGATCCTGTGTGTCAAATGCCTAACTGAAATCCAAAAAGGCAATACCCACTGCTCTCCTCTCATCTAACAAGCCAGCAATTTCATATATATACATAGATATAGATAGATAGATAGATAGATAGATAGATAGATAGATAGATAGATAGATAGATAGATAGATAGATGGTCAAGCATAACTTCCCCTTAGTAAATCCATGCTGATTACTCCTGTCTTGTCCTTAATGAGCCTGAAAATTATTTCCAGGACTACTCGTTTCATCATCTTCCCAGGGATGGAACTAAGGCTGACCAACTTGTAGATTTCTACATCATTCTTCTTGCCTTTTTTGAGGATAGGAGCATCATACGCTTTTCTCTTTTCCTCAAATCTCTCTCCCAACCTCCATGATCACTTACATAACCAAGAGTGGCCTCAAAATTACATCAGTCATCTCTTTCAGCACTCACGAATGCATCCATCAGGGCCCATGTACTTACGTATGTCACATTTGTTTAAGTGTTCTCTAATCTAACCCACTCTACCACCATGGGTAAGTCTTCCCAGAGCCAGACTTTTCCCCGGTCTCTGGATCATCAGATTTCTAAAGACTGGTCTCACCAGTAAAGACTGAGAAGAAAAAGGAAATTAATACCTCACCGTATTGCATGTCCTGTGTCACCAGGATCATCATCAAAAAGTACAGGTTTTCCCTAGTCATCATTCCATTCCATTGTTTGTGTACTCATAGAGTCTTTTATTATTGCCTTTGACATCCTTCCACAGATTCAACTTCAGGTGGGCTTTGGCCTTCCTAACTCCATTGATGTAAGGTTGGACAGTAACTCTGTATTCCTCCTGGGTCACATGTCCCTTTCTTCCACCTTCTGTATACTTCCTTTTTACATTTGAGTTCGTCAGGAACTCCTTGTTCAAGCATGCAGGCCTCCTAGCATTTTTGCTTGACTTCCTGAACAATGGGATGGACCACTCTTAAACTTTGGGGAGGCAGTCCTTGAACACCAACTAGCTTTCTTAGTCCTGCTGCCCTCTGGGACCTTATCCTATGGGACTCTTTCAAGATGATCTCTGAAGAAGCCAAAGTCTCCTCTCCACACAGCTTTTTGTCCTGCTCCCTCCTTTCAGGATTCTGAACTCCTCCATCTCATGGTCACTGCAGACAAGGTTACCTTCAGCCTTCATGTCCCCAACAAGCCCTTCCTTGTTTGGGAGTATGAGGTGCAGTAGAGCACCTCCCTTCACTAGTATCTTAATCACATGTGTTGGGGAGTTGTCATCAACTTTCTTCAGGAGCCTCTTACATTTCTATGCCCTGCTGTGTTGTGCCTCCAATAGATAGAGGGGTGGTTGAGTCTCTCATGAGGACCAGGACCAATATGTATGAGGTCGCTTCTAGTTGTCTGTAGAACTCATCCACTATGGAACAAGGCAGGTGTTTCCCTTTCCTAGAATAGGTACTTCTTTAGTTACAGACAAAATTTGAGCTAAGAAGTGATTTTCAGCCAAAATCTGAAACCACCTAATGAATTTGTTATTTGGTACAGAATGTTGGACACAGACTGAGCTGCTGGCTGGGATTTAGGAATACTGCAGGTGTCCAAGACCCAAAAAAACGCAATGATCAGGCACGCTGGAATCAGTATGAATCTTGGGGAATGTTGTATTTCAGACTCCTGCTAGCAACGTTATTAAAAACCGCAGAAAATTCTGCTACCACAGAACCTTCTGTACTGGTAACACATTAATCTAGGTATTTAAATAAACTTTATGGATTAAGTATTTGCATGTGTAGAACCAAAACTTAAGCTTTCTGTGACTGTTGTGTGTAATCCAATTGAATATTTCATCTACTGCAGGATCAAAGAATGGGATATGAAGATATTTTGTAACTGTCATCATGGGAGGGTTAAATGAAATTAAAATTGTGACTCATTAGCATAAATACTGTATAAGTAATTATACTGTACATGACATGAGAAGAATAAAACTGATGCACACCCCTTTACACCATCTAGAAACTGTAGTACCCACCTCACCCACCAAAAATTACTCTTACAGAAATCCCAGACAGCAAACAACTTTGTACAGCAGTATGCACACAGTCCATTGACCAAGACGGTTCTAGAAAGTTACTTCAAAACAAAAATTTTCCATTGCTTTCACTCCCAAAATACACTTAACTTTTAAATTGAAGGTTCAATTAATACAAAAAGTCAGACATAAATAACTGCAAAAATACCTGCATGTAAGGATCTTATTTATTTACAACTGGTAAAAGCTATTGACCTCCCACAAAGTAAGACACTTCTTACCTGTTCCACAAAGAAGCCACAAAGCCTGGCATCCACAGAGGAGAGAGTAATTTTCTTTGCAAATTACATATATATATATATATATATATATAAACCAACTTTGCAAATTTCAAATAAACTCATTATTCAGTATAACTGACACTACAGTGAATAAACTCAGTAAAAACTGTTCTTCAAATACACACATTTGTAGTGCATGGGCGACTCTGCAAACAGAGAAGATGCTGTTTGGAAGGCTGCGGTATCTGTCTCTATGGGCAAATTGCGGGCAAGCTCCAGAGAGTCTCCAGCTCTCCAGGGACACACATCATGGCTGTGTCCTCGGTGCATGCTGTGATGAGATCTGGACGTGCATTCCATGGTTGTCCTAACTGCCACAACACAGTTGCCACTGGAAAAAAAGCACTAACATTCAGGCAAAAAAGAAGCTGTGGACAGGCACCTCTGTTCAGGCTTCCCAGCTCTACAAAAGTTTCAATGCTATCCTGAAAAACATTAGAATTATCTCTTCAGTTTTCTCTATTCAAGAATTTCTGATGAACAAGACTGGAGAGATGAGTATTTTTAAATAAACAGTGATACCACTTGATTTTGGATGACGCAGGGGCCTGAAACTACCAATTGGAATAAATGCAGAAAATGGATCTTCTGTGTCCTCGTATACTTTGAAATTGATTAACATACTGTGCAATTGATGTCCTTAAAGAATTAACCTCTATTCTCAGGCAGAGGGAATCTCTGGTGATTTTTGTTTGAAAAAAGACGTTACAAGAAGAATGCATTTCTACAAGGGAAACAGAAATTCCTCCCCAATTTAAAAATCTGCTCCTATACTCCTTACTAGCTGTACTAATCTCTCTAATATCTCTGCTTGTAGTAACTCTCTGCCTCACCAGCACACTGTATTTTCTATATTTTATTCTAGAATGTTATTTTTTTTTATTTTATTTTTAAAAACAGTATTTAAGATTAATTTTCTGTAAAACATAAATAATTGTGAACTTTTTATTTGTAGAATATGGGAAACTGAAATGTGAAAGTCTTCCTTATTGCGAAACAAATGATCATTAAAATACTACAGAATGTGCACCAGTAAAATTATTATTAAAATTGTAATACTGTAATAACTGAGAAGACATCTATAATGTAGTCCATTTTTTTAATTGCTGCCATTGAATTAGCAGGAAGAAAGAACAAAATAGGGTTTAACACTTGCCTATTAACAAACAGTTGATGCAAGAAGCAATGCATGAATGTGCTTTACTTTAACTGTGTTGTTTGGGGTTTTTTTTCTTATTAAACCAATTTATTCTTTCACCATCTAAATCCTTCTGAAATAATTTCCCACTAGCTGAAGCAAAACACACTGCTGGGAACAGAATCAGCTGGTTCTTAAAAAGCTGCCTTGATGTTGAACACATACACAAAATGCTACAGAGTTCAAGCTGGTGTTTTCAGTCCTAGGATTAAGGAAACTTTGTACTAATGTCTTCCACTGCCGTTATTCACAAAACCTGACACACTTCAGCTTCACTGGGGCCTGAGGTCAGCAAGAAAGTGATAGAAGAATGTTACAGTTATTAATCACTAACAATTAAATGTGTAAATTTTTACCAAATCCTGAAAGAACAGTATTTGTGTATTGCTGCCTAACCCATTATTTTTTACAATGTAGCAAACTGAAAGCCTTTTGTCATCACCAACTTTTGAAGTGTACTTTTTATAGCTTAAAAAAATATACACTGTGTAATCACATGTTGCATAGTGAAAAACAAAGTGAGTAATATTACTAAATATAGCAATAATTATCATAAATATATTTGAAAGCATACATCTGTAAGTCTGCAAGGAAGTGAAATTATTTACAGAGATCCTCATGATAGAAGTGTGGCTCTTCTCTTTCACATTTAGCTTTAGACAAGGTACAAGAAGTGTAAGTAATGGCATGGCAAACATGTTACTGCTACAGCTGTGTGACCCAACTGACTATTGAGTGATGGTTGCTGCAGATAGCTGCACATCAGTCTGAGTAACAAAAAAGAAAATCTAGCTTGTTCTCATTATAAGGTACTTTTCATCGATTCTCTTGGTAATAAAATCTACTATTTGCTTCTAAATGCACTTTCAATATTTTGAAAATTGATGAAGGAGGATGGAAGGCAAAGAGAGTGTGAGGGACATTGTTTTTCATGGCACTATTGTCTTTGGAAACTAAAAAGTTGTCACTTACTAAAAGGATGGCCATGAATACTAACTATTGCTCACGTTAGCCAAGTGACCAGTCCCGAAATTAAAGCAAAAAGCCTACCAGACGTGAATTCATCCACTTCTAAAATGAAAATTTTTCTCTGAATAATAGAAAAAGTATATGCAAACTAGTTTGTGTAAATCCTCTTTATGTTTCTACAGAGTTACCAAAAATATTCCAGGAAATTATACACCTCCCTACTTTCTGGGTCTGCCTAACTTTGTGAGTGCCTATTCATGCAGTGGCCTCTGCTCTGGAAGCTTCTTTGCCATCTGCTGCATTTTCTTATTTCTGAAAGACCTGCTCTTTTCTCCTGCCTAGAATAGCATTTCAATACACGTTTAGGTAGACAGGCTTCCAAGCTACACCCAAGATTGCTAGAGAAATCCCAAAAACTTGTGTCATCTGCAGCAGGATGGGTTACAGGTATTACCAACATTTTCCATAATACTTCTGATGTCAGAAACAGGTTCTAACTCCTGTGCAAATTGAAGGAACATGAATCTTTTTGGAACCTGACCACTGAAACTGATTTGGTATTTTCAGCTGAAGAAAGAATCTAAATTAGGCAGATTGGACCATTTGCCTGAAGCCATCATATCCATTAACCATATAGGAATCACACAGTTTTGCACAGACCTGATTATTCCCAGTAATCTAAACACGAAATGAGAAAATGCCTAGTTTAACATTTTAAATTAACAAAATGTATTCCAAACTGTATTCTTTTGTGACCTTTTTTTTCACCTCCATGAGGTTACTTAATTAATTAAAACTTCAACCTGTGTGTTGAGTGAGCTTACAGGAAGAGCTGAAGGGGTCCAGGTTCATTTTATTATCCAAGGAATGAGAATCAGTAATGCATTAATTCAGCATTACCACAAAAAGAACAGTAGGAAAATGCCAAGTTCTTTTCTAGCATATCTAAAAGATACATATACAGACTGTGTAAAGAAGGTAACAAATATTTGAACATTTGGAATTATTTCATTTTATAAAAACATACCATACCCATAAAGTCCTTTACAACACAGGTTGGAGTGTACCCAATAGCTTCTCGAACCCACAAGTATAGGTATGAGACTGATTAACTCTTACCTTCTCTAAGAGTAACACAGAAAATAGCAAAGGACAAACAGTGAAAACTGAAGTTGAAAATAGGGAAGTCAAGAAACAAAAATATAAAGGCTACAAGTTGGGCAAAATAAGATACTTGCATTATTACACTGTCAAATTCAGTACTGAATATATAACCTCATGTATAACTGACAATGAAAATACAGAAGGCTAACACAGTATTTGCAGCCAATTTTGCAACAACATGGTATTGTAAGCCCCTTAGTAAGGCAGTTTTCTTTTATAGCTTAATAGGTGAACTTAGGTGAAAACAGATCCCAGCATGCCAGCAGACAGACTGCACCTGACTTCTAGCAAAGACAATCCACGGTTATCAAGAATTTTGAGACAGGTCTGCCAGTACTCTTTCTATAAAGCAAACACTCCAAAGGCACCAAAATACTTTGAATCTCAATACCTCTGTTCTACTACAGCAGTGCACTTCTTAAAATAGACCAACTCTTCAGTGAGACAGAACAGCAAAAAAGAACTGGTTAAGAAATCTCTGCCACCACAACAGTTCTTCAAGAAAGGTTTGTTGGGGTTTTTTTGGTCATTTTTTTTTTTTTTTTTTAGCCTGGTCAAATACCTGCTTCTTGCTTCCTACTCTCTCTGATACTCATTGTTTCTTCTCAACCTGTCCTCCCCTGCATCCTGAAAGACTCACTCAGCTGATAATGCTCAGCTGCTCTAGGTCAGAAGCACTCTGTAGTCATGTTCCAGGAGGTTCACCCTTACCTAATACCAAGTAATCAGATTTTTCACTATCATTATTTTGTAATATAATTTAGGTAGAAAAAATATGTAACAAACCTTGGTTTATACAGACTCACGGTAAAAGAGGTCAACATATTTATTAATCTTTTTTGCTCTTTATTTCCTTAAAAGCAAATAGAACAGCTTCCACAAATCTTAATCAATCCATGTTTAATCCATAATGATCACCAAAAAGTCAGGAAAGGATTTTAGAAATTTTCATTTTTCTCGAAGTTTTGCAACACAGTATGTTTTATAACTAAGAAACTCTGTAACAAACAAACACTAACCCATGTTAATCACTTAGCCTAATAACACCACCATGTTAATAAATTATAATTTTAAATTAAAGAATATTTTAATTAATGCTTGAGAATGTCATATTCATAAATCACTTCTCCAAAGCTAAATAAGAAAGCCATTTTAAGGCCAATACAAGTGCCACCTCTAAGACCAAGTGAATTCTGGAGATAATGGCCTAATTCTGAAGATATGGACTAATTTAAAATCACAGATCTAAAGTGGACCTACAACCCAGAGGAAGTTAAGTACTTGTACAGCCACTGAACATTTTAAGGATCACAAAAAAGAGCAGATTAAAATTTAATTTAATTGTATGCTTCCACAACTTAGGAATGTCTCCATCTTTCAAATGTGTAGTATTTTGATACTTTTGGTTAAAGCCATTCTTCTCTTCTCCTGCCCTCAACTGCAATGATTAAAGGCATGAGAAGCAAAATACAATGAGAATCAATCCAAAGCTGTTTTTTCCTCATTTTATTCATCTGCTATATGCATAGCTTTTTTTTTTTTCCCATTTGAATTTCCTTAAATTGCCCCCTCACAAAATTCAGAAACCTGGAACAAAGAAGAAAAAGCACAAGGGAAGGAAATAAGAGCATTAATATATTTGTGTGACATTCAGTGCTCCTAACTCTCTTTGGATTTTAAGTGGATCAAAGAACTTTCCGGACATTTTGTACAACAAATTCATCTAACATCAAAGTCTTATAAGATGTCACTGGTTTTGTGTAGTCATTGCTGAAAAATCTCATTGGTTTCAAAGTTTGTTATTGCTACTCAGGAATGAACTGTAGTCAGATAAAAGTGACATGAAACAGCATAAATTCCCTTAATTACTTGATTTTTAATTCATCTCAAAACTCTCTTCTACAGACTAAATCCAGGTATTTCTTTTCTTTCACAGAACGCTGAGAAGCCTCTATTTACGACATGAATGAGAGAAAAAGACCACTAATATGAATTTAAAAATAGCTTTGTGGAGTAATTCTTGCCAAGTGAGAAGTAAATTTAGGTATGTTCCTCATATATAAGCTTCCAAATGCATGTTATTTTTCTGAAGAACTGCATGGACCAGAACCTAACATCAAAGCTTTACTGTGAAGACTTCTGTTTAAATAGCTACCACGTGAAGACAGAGTCCTTAATGTTTCTCAAGTTAATGAGCATGCAATAGAGATGTCTCTAACACCAAAAAGTACAAGAGCATGTAAATACAGTAAACCTTGTCCCTGAGCTTCCAGTTGAGAGCACTTATCTTTGTCAGTTCCTGACAGCAATTGATTCACTGTGATCGCAACACTAATTATGCCTACAGGGAATCACTGTTCTGATAAATTACTATTTGTCTTCTCATGTGAATTCTAAATAATTTGATCACAGTTTTCTGAGTAGCAATAGGTCTTCATAACAACCTCATGTGCCGTTGTGAAAGTATAAAGAACAGACTACTCATGAGTGTCCCTTATTTATTTATTCAAAAACCTAGTGGTGATGGACTTCGAAAAACATGAACAGAAGACCCACACTGATACAAGAGGTGACCATTTTTCTTTCTTCAAGATGTATTCAGAAAAGTGAATTTAACTATAGGCTATTGCTGCACAGTACCCAGTAAGATGATAAAATGAGGCTGCAGCAGCCTGAACTGTGAATTTTGCATTTAATGGTTTTTTACACTTTCATCTCACATCTCAGTTGAGTCCAAAGTGTAATGTTTGAGTTCTGGGACAGCAAATCTGCTAAGGGAAGATGCTCAAAAACAAGCAAATTTAGGTTAAACTGTAACTGGTGCTTCAACAATCTAAAGTAATATGACCTCACATTCAAAAAGTCAAATTTCAGCTAAAAAACTGAGCATGAACTATTGAACAGTGTGGATCCCTTGACCTTTCATATAAATCTAAAAGTTACCAGGACAAACAACTTCTCTTGACATCGAGTGTAGCTTCAGAATGAAAATACAAAATGAAACATTTCAGATGAAATTCAGGAACCATTTTTGAAATTAGGTTAGTTGTCAGCATCTTCTCATCTATGTGAACTTTTGTGTCATATGTGTATCAGCCCCAAGTGCTTGTAATGCTTGGTTGCTGTCAGCTGAGAATACTGTGAAATAATGCAAGGAATATTACAAGAAATATTAAAAGCTATGAAACTCATGAGAATTTATAGCAAAATTTCAGGCAAAGGTGCAATCTGATATGTACACAGGTTGCACAAATACTACTCAACATCATTAGGAAACATAAAACATCACTGGTGTTGGATAAAACATTTACCAATGTGGAAGTGAAAGCAGAGAACCTGAAAATTTCTCTTCTGAAATTACCTGCTCTCAAATTTTCTTTACCTGTTGCAAATTTGAATATTGTATATCTCTACTTCATTTATTAATAAGGATGAGTTAGAAGATAACTGTGGCCTGATTAAAAGTCGTGGGAAAACCCTATGTCCTGACAATCTAAATTTTAACTAGACACCTACCTCAAATATTATACTACCAGGGAGGTAAAGCTACCTATAAGATGTAAAAAAATTTACTGTCTAGCATACTGCAAACCTGCTGTTCATATTTTCCCTCTTCACACTATTACACAGAATTATTCCACAGATAATAGAGGTGATGATTTACATCATATATAATACCAGATTTTGAACAGAGAATACTTAATGTTTTTAACAGAGAAGATACCAAGTTAATCAATGAGAAAGATATTAAGATCATTATACCTCCAAGACACACACTTAAATCCTGTAATAAATAAAGCAAGAAATACTTCAAACTGTTGGGATAAACAGCACACAGGAAGTAACATATCAGTGCTTAATGACAAGCCTGGCGTGTTTCAAGTGCAGAAGCTTTTTACAGCTCTTTGACATCAGTGACAGCACTCAGTTCAGATCCTTCATAATTATTTGGAGACTTCCAAATTGAAAAGTGAGTTGTTCTGGTTGTTGACATTTTTCTGCATGACAGCCTCAACTGGCAAAGAAATTTCTGTCCATGGTACCAAATAAATTAACACAGAGACGTTATAGCAGCTTTTCAGTACTGGAAGGGGCTACAGCAAAGCTGGGAAGGGACTTTTTACAAGTGCTTGCAGTGAGAGCACAAGGGGTAATGGCTTTACCCTGAAAGAGGACAGCTTTAGGTTAGATATCAGGAAGAAATTATCAGTGTGAGGGTGGTGAGACATAGGAACAGGCTGCCCAGGGAAACTGTGGATGCACAATACCTGGAAGTGCTCAAGGCCAGGTTGGATGGGGCTTTGAGCAATTTGGTCTAATTGGGAGATGTCCCTGCCCATGCGGGGGGGGTGGAACTGGATGATTTTTAAGGTCCCTTCCAATCCAAACCATTGTATGATTCCACACAAAATAACTCAGACCTGTTGTGAAGGACTGACCTCTGTGAGAGCACCATCAAACCAGTTTAAACCCATCAGTTAAAGACAAGTATTGACAACCTTCAGGAAAACTGTCAGAAAAAGGAAAACTCTGTTATAGAAATGAAAAATGAAACAATATTGTGATAAAGACACTTTTTTCTATATAATAACTAAGCTGACTACCAAGTATTACACTTTATTACATGAACAGAACTACATAGTGTTCATCTAAGGCTATTACAAATTGCCTCTGGACCAAATAATTTGGATCTTTATAAAATATTTGATTCTGCAGAATTTCTGAAAGTTTTAAAAAAGTGTATTGTGACAATTATTATAAAAAAAATAAAGTGCTCATTCATATAACTTACAGTACTCTGATATTGAGTGCAGGCAAAAATATGTAGTATTTCTAGAAAAATGAAACCAGAATGTTCTTAGAAGGTGCAGAATAAGAGCACTACTAATTCCAAGAAGAATGACTTAATGAAAAATAGATCATCTTGGCAAGGTTGCTATTTTTTAATGAGATCACAGATCTTTTAATTGATAAAGGTAAATTAGATGAGAAACTAAAATCTATGCATTTAATACTTCAAACGAGAACAAGCACTCTTTGAAGTAAAAATGGAGTAAATATCCCTGTTGGATCACTAAGATTAACCAAGTTCTTGATGACCCTGTGTTGCAACTAACTGCATGTATTAGGGGGAAAAAAAAAAAAAAAAAAAAAAAAAAATCATTGCTGATACTATCTGTAGATACAAATAGCAACGTGGTCAGGCCAAGCATCAGCTAAATCTGGATATTTTGGTAATACACAGTTATTTACACAGCCTAAGACAAAATAGAGCTGTCAAGTGCAGGATCAGAGGAATTTAAGACAAGTCATGCAATTATTTGAACTAAACTGATACTGAGGGACCCAGGAATATTGGTATACATAAAATCTGAGCTAAGAGTGCTTTTAGGACAGTGCATTTATAAAGGATAACCAAGTCCTTGGGAGCACATCAAGTCAGAACTGATGCATGCATATAGAAATCAGTAAAACCAGTATTAAAATCCTGTGCCATCTTTTTAAGGAGAATGTAAGATAGTTAGAAAGGGTTCAGAAAAATGCAGCAAGATCAAATAAAACCTACAACCCATCCTTTATATTGAGAGATTTAATAAGTACAGCCCAAATCAAGGAAGAGAAGTCAAGAGATAACATGACCATGAGTAATACAATTCCATTGGGTTTTCCATATTTTTATAGCTTTAATTGCACAAGAATAGTGACTGCTATGCCTACTGAATTCCTCAAACTTAAGGAGTAGACGAGGGTGATGGCTTAGGACATTTGCACTAAGTCATCACAGTTACTCACTACCAGTGCATTAACAGTTTATTTCCTCATGCATAATGCACAGAATTCCAAATGCCAAAATACAGTGGTAAAAGTGCAAAATCTTAAAAACTGTCAGCACAGGCAAAAACATGCCTAGGAAATGGCTTACTCTGACCTACATGGTTAAGAGATGCTTGACACAGTAAGCAGTAAAAACAATGACGGGGCAAACAACAGCTAATAAGCTAATACTAGGCTACATTACATCAGCAATAAGGTACACATTTTTCAGTACTGAGGGTGTTGGTCACTGAGGTAACCTACCTAAAGAATACCATTAATCCTTCATAACTTGAAGTTTTTCATTCAAGAAAGGAGAGCTCTTTATAAGATATGCTATTGGGGAATTAAAAAAAACAAAACAAAACAAAACAAAAAAAACAAGCTATGCAAAAATTACTAGGTGAAATTTGATGCCAACTATATTGCAGCTATTAACACTAGATTACCATGGGTTTTTTAAAGCTCCCTGTATAAATCCTTTAGATTAATAGATCCTTAAGGAACATCAAATTGGTTCCAAAATGTATTACATATATCTGAATGGCTGCATACTCAATGGAATTGTATCTTACTGCTTTTCATAAAACAGATGTCTTTGTTTCCTATTTTTTCCTGCTTCTTGTTTTGCAGTATTATTTGATATAAGATTGCAATAAGAATATGCAAGTTCATAAAAATGATAGGAATGAAGGTATAACATGAACTGAAAGTACCTTTTTTTCCAGGTAATGAGATAATAGAACCTTTGTAAGAAGATTGTAGGAAGAAGGGAAAAAAACATGACTCTGCTTGTGTAAGGACAATGACAACTACAGCAACTACTGACAAAATAACTTGTGAAATGTCTGCTCTTATAAGCTGCATTTAATATTGGTAACCTATGATTTTATGTGCATATACAAGAACATAATGTTAGGATAAAGTACTTACAACTAGGTAACCTAAATCATCAATTCAAGAACTTTCATTTACAATAGAAGGAATCACATTTATCCTGTATCAGCTATGCCCAAGTTTTGCTACTAATCACAAAGTTTACAAATAAATTGTGAGTTCAAGGTTGAGAGGTGGAATAGATATAACACATATACCTCACATTCTCTCCTGCAACATTTTCTCTAGAGTGTTTAATAGTGACAGAAATACCTGCTTCAACCATTGTCAGAGACAGGGAGAGATTACTCTGAGCAGTAACACATTGTCTCACCATCTCAGGGACAACAAAAACAAGCAAGACATTTTAAGTCATTATCTTTTCTGTCTGTAGGGAAACAAAGACTGAGATCACAATTAGTGATTAAGCTCATTTTATTCATGCTTTTTTCCTTCTAATCTTACCTCAATTTAAAGAATCAAATTTATTTTCTTTATGCTTCCTGTCATTAGCAAATGTTTATTTGCTTTATTAGAGGGGCTGATTTTTCTAACAGTGTAAACAAATCTCATGAAAATCATCTTTCTGAAAATCTCCTTGCCCAGCCACTTTTTATCAACTGTGACAATAAGAATCAATTTGAGTGTAAATACTGTTTTATGAAGTTCATCCTATTTGGTTACACTTTCTTCTAGTTGCTATTTTCTGAGTATTATGCTTCCATACTAATTGCAAAGTAATCTGAAATATCAAAACAAGTGAGTTCTGATAAAATGTCGAGATGCGACAATTATGCAATATATTTATGCCACAAGTACATTGCAAAGAAGCTAATAAAAAAGCCACATATAAGTCTTACAGGATACAAAATACATAATTTCAAGAATGGCTGAAGCATATGTTTTTGCTTTTATATACCTGGAGTATACATAACATTCCTTCATGTAAGTGCAAATATTTTCAGTTCTAAGTTTTTATTTATTATCCTATGAGAGATCACATCCTTTGATTATAAATAAAATGTCAATGTTCATCCTAATTGAGTCATGTCCAATACTTCACACCTAACTCCAATGGAGAACAGAGTATGTGCAAAAGCAACCATTTATGGATGCTACACATGCTGAAGCTTAGATAACTTTACTACACATTGTTACATGCTTTCTTTTTAGACAAGCTGCAGAACTGATGAAAAGAAAGTTCTTCTCATCTTTGTTTTTCTATAGTTTCAGTGTAAGTTTTCTTCTTCTAGCTCTTTGACAAAGAGCAAAGACTGCAGAGTAAGTTACTATTACAGAGATTCTAGCCTCCTGGGAGACTCAAGAATCACCTAAGCCATCATTTAATTACTGAGAAATAATGAAAAAATTGTAAATAAATTAACATTTAAACCTGTATTAAGTAAATAAATAGAGACTTCCAAGAACTTATCAGAAAAAAACAAGCTGATTGTTTCCCTACTTTTCTGAGCCATGACTGGTTCTTCATTTCTGAAGGAGATACACTGTCATGCCATTGCTAATTAACTACTTTTTCATTAGAAGTTTAAGACTTAATCACTTTTGTTAGAAACGAATTATAGGCTGATTCCAGTGAAGTTACTGAAGCTCTGAGCTATGGTTTATCACATGCTATTTCACAAATCTTCTCTGAATTATGTCTGGCTCACCTTTGGATTGAGGATTGTTTTAAAAGCCTTTATGAAATACAAAGCATATGACTACTATACTTTGATTCCTTCAAACAAAAATGAACAGCTCTGCAAACATTTTGCTATTAAATGGCTTTGTGAACCCTTCACATTTGCTCAGCACATTCTTTTGCCAAGTCTAGGAGACTTACTCAATTGACCAAGATGTTGCTTGGTAGCGATTTGATAAGTTGATTCTTACAGGGAAGATTTGAACTAGAGCATTTAATCATTACAGTCAACTTCTAACACGGTGAGTCAAGAGAGAAAAGGCAAGGAAAAAAAGACTGAATCTGAAACTCACATTAGCACAATTGCTAATCAGATGCAGCTTCTGATAGAATTCCTATATAAAAGCTTTTTGCTTTAGATATCACAGGTGAGAACAAAGCAGACGTATTAAAATACGTCTTCAAGCCTCCTCTTGTGGCTCAACAAAAAACCCAACAAACTCCAAATGCAAATGCAGTTACACATTCTAAGAATTTTAATCATTATGTGCTGGTATAATAGTGTTTTATTAAAAGCAGACTATGAGCAGATTGATCAAAGTCATATAATTTCCAGAACCTCAAGTCTACAGATACCTGTGACATGTAAGTTTCATCTTTACTAACAAATTAGGCACAGCTGTGACTGCCATTTGTCAAAGAAGACCATTTATGTGGAATGACCCACATCCACTCTGAAGCAGCATGCTGACTGCCAGCACTGTATGTTCTTGACCCAGTCTAACCACAGAAGTATACACAAGTAGCTTTTGATATTGTGCTAGATGGCATGGCTAACACGTTATCAAGGGACCACTCAAACTGTAAGAAAATTAAATTCATCTTTTAGTGTAACTCTCACAAATGTGATACTTACAGGAAAATAATGATTTTTCCACTCAGAGTAACATGGCATTTAATTTCCTAAGAGTCTTGTTGGCTCCAGTCTTTTTCTATCCTAATTGAAGTGGTTGTGGACCATCTAATTTGCTAGTAAGAATGCAACATTTCTGTCTTGCTATCCTTTTTTGAACATTTGCTGCTAAAATATTTTTCCATCTTAAGACACTTATATAAAGATGTTGGGGGGAAACTACTTGACTCTATGCTCTGAAAAGTGTTTTTTTTAACAGAGAAAAACAAAACACAAAAAACCCTTGTTGAAATGCTCCCATTGCTGCTGATGTAGAAGCTGAATAGAATAATTAGGCTCTCCTGCTTTTCCAATAAAAGAGTTTTATGAGCTTTAAAGGATATTGGCCAGATCACCAAGATGTGAAAGTTCAACATCCGGCATGTGATCCTTCCCATAAAGCTGTGCTGACAAAATGATCCTTCACCTTAGAATAAATTATCCTGTCCCAGTAAGAAACTAATGGAGGGGTTTTTTTGTTTATTATGTTCTGGTTTACAAGACTACCCATTTCACTTTTATTAAATGCAAGGATATGTACAAAAAAAAAATACTACAGGATTATGGAAACAAGTCATCCTAGATAAAACGAACAGCAGAAAATTAGTTCATAGTATTGATATTTAAAATTACTGTATTTCAATGTATAAGCTAATAATATTACAAAGAAAATACAGCTCCTGCTTATGAAGCCATTGCTTTTTGTTTTTCTACAGGTCTATTAGAAAAACATACTATTTTTGACACAACAGGAAATATTTTTTTTGCAGTGAAGTGGATGATAAAACCTACATCCATTTCTTACCTCTGACACTTGAAGAGCCAAAGAAAAAGTGGAGGCAGGGATAACTCCCTTCACCCTTCTGGATGGAGCTTCAGAGAAAGAACAAGAGCCTCACAGAACAGCAAGTACAAACAGAAAGGGGAGCTAATGCCTAAGGTTAGGCCACCCAACCATAAAGCAGAATTTCAGCTCTTCCTCTCATTATTTCTGGTTTTCTTTAAAAATAATTATTGATTTTTATGAAAAAAAAAAAATCTAAATTTTCTGCTGCAAATAGAGAAATCTAAACTGCATCTTATTAGACTGAGATTATCTCTTGCTTTTTTTATTTTACCAGTGGTACTTAAAAGGCACACAGGATCAGACACACCTCTTTCCTATTTTTTGTCACCTTATACTGGCACAGCAAAAATATGAGGCAGTCCAAATCACTACCTGTATTTTCAAGATTAACCTTCTCAACTCCCTAGAGCAATCTGCATTTAAGATTCTTGTCTAAGGACCAGAAGAAAAACACTAGGCACTGTGGAACTTGATTTGCAAGGAGGGGCTGCACACAGTATTTGATCTGACTCTACAAATTTAAGTGAGTTTTTTGACAAGTCATACTTCCATAAATATTTCAATTTTAAAATCCAAAAGTATGTATCAATAACCAAATTAAATTAAATCCTTCAGATTATTATACTTTGCAAAAACTTCTAAAAGACTGTTTTTGACATACACTGGCAACATGCCACTGCAAGATGTTACATACCTTGTTACTAGAATAGACTAGGTTTGGCTAGAGTTTGCAAGATTTTACATGCTTGTCTTTCAAAATAAAGCAAAAATATCTGTTTCTGGAGAAAAGTTAATGATGCTGGTGCCTATTCTGTTGGATAGAGTAATTAGAAATCCCTGATGGGAAATACTTTTTACAGTATGGAAATAGTTATATAACGAATATACAAAATTTTCTTGTGTACCTTGTGACACTTCATTATTTATTAAAAATTACTGCATTTTTAAATTATCTATTAATGATTCTCTGCAAGAAAGAACTCTGTCAAATTATCATCATTTTGGATTTTATTTTCCCGTCTTTAAATAGTTGAGTTTAAAAGCACAATCGCATTATCTTAATTTTACATGTAATCTCCTTAAAGTTTATGTAATTTTATGATCCTTATCAAAGGAAATAATTGCATCTGCTTATGAAACTATATGGACAGGATCAGTACAAAGATCCAGCTATAACAATACTCTGTCTGAAATGATGAAATAGATCCCTTCTGAAATTCATAAAATAGGGCAGTCATTCTCCAGAGTACTTTCTGAGTTTCCAACTATTTGAGACTGGAAGTCCTTAGCCACAGCTGGTATTTTTGTATTTACTGGTGAACTTCTCTGTGGAACTGATGTAAAATTTTCGCAACTACTCCATCCTGAAGCTACTAGTGTTACAGTTTATGTGTTGTGAGAACCATTTTCTAAGAAGTTCATCTGATGCCCCCTAGTTCGTGCAGAAGAGTGGAAAATGGATCTCTGTTTATTCTCTCCAAGCCACTCAAGATTTTTGATATCTCTATCATATTCATCCTTGCTAATCAATTTTCTAGGCCAAAGAGTTGTTATTAAAGATTATTGCAGAACCTTGTCATTTGTCATACAGATAGATGCCTTTCTGCATCTGTGACCACCTTGTTTCTTTCTCTGAACCTTTCCCATTCTACAGATCACAGTATCTATTTTGAGATGGATACAAAAAAGCTTAGTTTTTAAAGATTCAAGTATACTATGGCTTTCTGCTTTAGTATCCTAATGCTGTTTCCTTCTTTGTTTTGTTTCGGGGTTCCTTCCTCCCTGCCCCTTTCTAAGTACTTTGTTTTTTTGACCACTACAGGGCACTGAACTGACATACTCAAGAACTATCATAAACCAATTAACTCAGCACTAATTGAAAACAGCTCAGAGCCACGATTTTTTTCTTAAAATACTTTTTTCTTTTTTTTTTTTTTATAATGTCATTAAACTTACACCGAGTGCCATCTTGCATTCTAATTTGCAGCTGTGCTACTTCTCAAAAGATACCTCTGCAGCCCCTTATTTTTACTGCAGTCTTTATTTTACTACCCTGAAACAGTATCGTAAGTAAACTTTGTTTGCTATCCCCTTTACCGGTTACTTAAATATATGATGAACTATATCGCAAAACACACCCATCTAGAACTCCACTGGTGACCTCTTTCTACTCTGAGAACGGAATATTTATTAATATTCACCATTCCTCTTATATTAACCAATTATTTATCCATACAAGAAGCAGCATCTTATTTATGGGTGTTTTGTCAAAAATCTTTTGGTGATCCAAGTAGATCATATGCAGTCTGTCTTGGTTATCCAGTTAGTTGCTGGTTCCTTCCAAAAACTGCAATACATGTGGAGAATGACCCCTCTTTACAAACCCATGTTGACTCTCCTCTCACGTTACTCATCTATGTATTCACTAATAACTCTGTTCTTTCCTACAGCATCTACTCATTTGCTCAGTAAATCCTTTCTCAGCTGCAAGCCCTAAACTGAATAGAAAAGACTGTTGAAGCACCCAAATGCACGGAAAACTTTCCAAGATCAGTAGTATGATACTTGATTCTTTGTGTAACAGAAATTATAGTAGCTCTGGTGACATACAGAACAAGCTGAAATCCAGAAGTATAAGTAAAAGCCAATTTTATGGAGTCAACATGTTTTTATACATCACATATCTTTACAACACATAATTCAAGGGCACACATTTTTTGAGTATTTGTAAAAAACATGAGAATCAACAAAATATTACCAAAAAAACCCAAAAAGTTTAGAGAAGCATTAAAATACTAAAACTGTTCATTGTAGTAGCACAGTGTTAAGCATTTCTGTGAAAATATCCAAGATTCTCTTTACACTTTGATGTAAAGTGTTTGTTTCTTCAATGTGTTCTGAATTGCACTGATAACTCAATATACTGTTTGATGCAAGGCTTGTTACATAAGCTACCCTTAATTAATTCCCTCAGTGCAGCTATAACCTGTACTCCCATATTAAAAGAAAATACTAACTTCTTTTCAAACTAAAGGATTGAAGTCACTAATCAATCTATAAATAAAATGGTGGTTTACAATGAGAAACCTCAGGTAATTTTAAATTTCAATATACAATCAGCTGTAATTTTGTCAGGAAACCACAGTACTTTATTAAATACAAAGACATGGAGAATTTTTTTCTAGTGTTATTTTATATTATAAAAATGTATATCAGCACTTAATCATATTTTCATTAACTGGTAGCAGCAGCCAGCTTTCCAGAACAAGAGTATCCTATAAATCACTGAAAAATATTGCAATGGATTTCCAACAAAATACAAGTGTGTTGAGGACTGAAAACAGAAATCAACAAGAATTTCAGTTCTGACATTGATTTCCTTATAGCTCCTGAAGCTCCTCTTGATGAAACCTTAATAGGAAAACCAAGTTCCCCTTTCTTCTTTCTCTTCTACCTTAAAGTTCTCATATTTTTAAATCAGATTTCATATTGCCAACCACAATCTGCTGCCTTCCCACCAACTTCATCCTGTGCAATATTTTCTGGAAAACTACACTGTGTGTCTCACGTTAACAGCAGCTTGGTCACACTATCACTGGTTTCAGAAATCCTGTCCCTCAGTCCAAATTAACTTCCACAGTAACTGAAAAATATTTTAATAAATGTAACTTGTCAAGACTTCACATAGCACATTTCCATTAGAATGCAGCATTGTTTATGTTCGTATCTTCTGGTATAAAAAGGAACACTCATAGCATTACATTTTCTTATTAATTAATGCCTTTTAACCTATAAAAAATAGGACAAACTTAGATGAATTTTGAGCTCCCATGTTAACTCCCAATTGCCACTATCAACTCATCTTCAAGCACTGTTTTCTTTCACTGCAAATTTGATTTTCATCTCAAGAAAAATTATTTCCAAAAAATATTATTTTGGAAATTGATCCATTAGTCTTCTGTGGAAACAACTGAAGAGATCTCCAAACAATGAAAATCTCAGCCAGAAGTTACTTTGTTCAGTCATTAGGGGTTCAAAGAAATAGAACCAGAAATCCACTGGAACAGAGGGGTCTATCTTACAGGGAAGATCTAAGGTAAAGAATTATGATTTTGGTGTATGACTGTAAGCAATCTTTCATATAAACTGCCCACACTGCCACAATCAACCTCAACAAAAGACGTACACACAGAATATATGTGTGCTCAAATCAAAGCAAGATCTTCCACATACATCCTGTACAAATACATCCTATGTAACCTTAGATTCTTCCCTCCTGCTTGGCTTTAATAATTATTAGCTAATATCTGAGATTACTGCTAACTAACAAATGACATTGTCATGGTTTGACAAACCAGGACAGAAATCTCCACGAACAGCCACACCACAGTCACTTTTAGCATATGTAATTTTTCAGAGGATGCCAGATGCTGGAGAAGCATTTGTACTCATTAACCTTTGTAAAAATAAGTGGTCCATGGCCTTGACTACCTAAATAATTCTTCCCAGAAATGCAAAGCAGAAACATAAATGCACCATTTAAGGTACAATCCTTACAAAACCTTTATCTTTTGTGTGAAAAGAGCAAAACCAAGACATTTGGTTACTATAAATAACCTAAAAATTTAAAATAAATTTTAAAATCCCACATACACACATAAAAACAGGTATGTTATCAGAAATATAAAATAGCTTATGATCCAAATTGTTTGTAAATCATCCAGCATCTGACAAATAAATAGAGTATCAGAAACTCCAGAATGAAATTACTAGAATGTTTTAAAAATACTATTCTGTTATACCATATCCTCCCTGGAGATTGAAGCTGTCAGAAGATAAAGGGATCCAGCAAGATTGTAATGAAAATAAAAGATCATATTTACCCAAAGGAATTAGAATAGCTCTGTAAATTAATAAATAGAAGATAGTAATACTCCCCTACAAAATAAAGCCTTCTTAATTTAGGATGATGTATGCATAAATACTTTGCATTTAGCCTGCTAAAAGAAGATGAGCAATAGTTAAGGGCAAAGGCTACAGTTTCATTTCAATAAACTACGTGTAAATGAATGAGAATTAGATTAATTTATTAGATGCAGACAGAATATATTATTTGGAGAAAAAATTGTAATAGGCATATAAAAAGAAGAGGTTTCAGTAAAGTATTACCGTGCAAGACCAATATGCATAGATGCATAATTGTTCAGAGGCAGACCACTTTCAGTTATCAAATTAATCAGAATTCAGTGTGCCAAATCTGCAGAAGGGATTTATCAATACAAAGCCTGTAAATATTAAGAAAGATTTGAGAGAAATAAAAATTATACACAGGACGCTCCTCTCATCCAGCCCTTGCCACAGGTTTGACTTGTGGTATGGTGAGAACAAGCATTTTGGTTCACTGTCCTGCTCTGTCTGTGGTGACGTGGTACAAGGTTGGCTTCTTATCCCCTCTGCCATTTTTTTACCCCTCCCATTTCACCATTCTTGAGTCTCCATTTCTCCAGCCCAGTCTTCTCTCACATACAAAACCTATCCCTAGATTTTCCCCTTTGGTCCTCATTTTGCTACATTTGTACACAGATTTCAAACATCTAATACCATTACCTAGGTAGTCACAACTGGTATGTACTGCCAGATTGGTGAGACTCTGCTCCCCTAATGGTCTTCAATGCTTCCCTCCAATTATCTGTGACATACAGCCATTTCTCACATAGCTCCCCCTTAACGATGTAGCAAATCCAGCCATCCCCGATTCGCAATTTCTGTCAGCTTCACACACTGTCTTTTGTCACAAATGCCTATTTCTCATGTCACATCCAGTAGTTTTAACAACCTGTTTGATTATCTCAGCCTTAGATCAGGGACTAGTCATTTGCCTGCAGCCCTAAAGGCCCTGTCTGCTTCTCTCCGTGAACTGAATAAGTCACTGTGTTTATACTCATAATTTATATTACTAGAATCAGGAGGAAAGCATCTGAGTCAAAGGAAATGTCTACACAGGACTCCACAGAGTAATCTAAGCTTGCTTTGCCTCCAGACTGAGCCCATATATGCACAACGTGAGCTGGCTTCTATCTAAAAGTTGCTCAACTACTTGTATAGTCTCTCACCAGGGTTACCCTTCATTGCACTCCATACTTGTTTGTATTTCAAAATTCTTGACCTCCAACTTGATTTCTCACTATATCCCTACTGTATATTCTTCTCCATGGCCTCCATAAAATGTAGAAAAAATGCAATGCTTCTTACCTCTCACCTACCACCTTTGCAGAAAACTCCAGCAATATGGATACCAACACTTCCTTTATACCTCTGAAATGTCAGAATTAATTGTGACATACTTTCAAGTAAAAAGTCCTGGAGATTCTCTGCCTTCCTCTCCTCATCCAGCGTGGGACATGGAAAAAAGGATGTGAACCCCATTTTTCTGCTAGTTTATTTTCAAAAAAGTTAGAAAAAAACAAGGAACTCCCTTCATTCTCTTGCTGTTGGAAAAAGACTGATGGGTTAGAAGGGCACGTAATTTCTCATGTCAGGAAGTGATGATGGGAATTACTGCCCCTAACAACAGTAAAAGGACACCATCATCCCATCGTGCGTTCGTCATGGATGCACAAAGCTCACAATCAGACTTCGGTAAACACAGAGTTTCTGTGTTTTCAGATGGCTTAATACTTCTTGATTATAGGAAAAAACACATCTTACTGTACTTCGGATGATAATTTTATTTGTATGCAGCTTAGCTTTCATTTGCACGCAACTTAGCTCGGTTGGATTTTCAACTTTCTACCTTTAACTTTTTATTAGTGTCAGCCCTACTTTGCAGATTTTCAGGATCAGAGTTCCCCCAAAAGCTCCACTAAGTAGTAACTTAAAGTTTCAAGATTTTAGGACAAAAACACCATAGGTGACACTGTGGAGGAAGATGGGCGATCACCCCTCTCATCACATTAAGCTAATCATGGAAGGAAAAGCTGCAATACAAGATATGGCAACAAGTATCACAGGCCAATTCAGGAAAAAGACCAGGTATACACAAATACATAAGAATGCAGGAGAAGTATGGAGAGAATTTAATTTCTGTATATAGCACTGTGGTGATTTATAGCATAAAATCATAGATAATTTATAACAGCAAAACTATTTGACAGTTGGATAAAATGCATTAGAATAAGGCACCTCGAGAGTTGCTTAGCTTACTGGAACTCTTACTGAGAAATATTATTGCATTTGTTCAGAGAAAATGCTGGATATTACAAGACACTAACAGGAAAGATGTTCACATGCAGTGTGATTACCTACTGGATCAAATTACTGAGGAAAATAATGGTTCATCTCTCCCTGACTCTTCCCAGCAACAACATTTGATATTTCTGTGGAAAATATCTTTAGCTAAATTCTACATAATGACTCAATATAAATCTAAAAGCATAGTGTTTTGACTAGATTATCTACTGCTATCTCATAGACAAAGACTTTATCACAGTTCAGACAGAGCTCCAGCTGTCAAAAACTACAAGTAGGGAATTACATGAACAGGTCTGTGGGAGAATAATACACTTTGCATGCAGCTTACAAAAGCAATGATGACTCTCCAAAACTTAACAGCTGTTCACCCAAAAGTATGAACCAGCTACACGCCAGGGTTATGCATTAGTACTACAGTGGAGAAAGACATCCAAACTGACACAGGAAGTAGTGTCCATGTGTCTTAAAATACCTGGATTTCTATAGAAGCAGTAATGGGCGCAACAGGTATAACTCAGCCTTGCATGCTTGACCTCATTTAGCATGCATATCCTCTCAAATTCACAGTCCAGAAGCTGTACATTAATAATATAGTTCTAATGGAATGAATATACACAACTGTTACAAAAGTAAATGGAAATTTGCTCCTCATTCTTACTACCTTTAATCCAAATCTCATAATATTTATTCTAATGTATTTCATTCCTTGGAACACTGGCTCATGCATTTAAATCCATGGGATTTTAACACAACAAAAAGAGATTCTATGTATTTTTAACTATTCTAGGAATATTTTGTGACTTGAAGGACAGCTCTAAAATCCATTTCTGCAGTGTGAGCTAATTTCCACACAGCACAGTAAGACCAGGAAGATTAACATTCTAGACTCCATAATTTTAATGTGCATTACCAAAAGTCACATATAGCAAACTGAGTAGGGGAAAAAAAAACTTTAACAGAAATAAAAACCACAATGCATCTCTATAGACGTGACCGTAAGTGGAAAAGGAAAATATGTCGTAAATGCAAGAAACCAGGTTATCCTGACTTAACAAAAAAATAATAAAAAGAGTACCTTAAAATATGCCAGCCACAAAAAGCAGCAAGGATTAAAAAAAAAAATTAAAAATGAGTCAGGTTCTCTTTCTATTCATTCTCATCATCACAGTATATAAGTAATTTCTAATTTCCACTGCTATTTTTTTTTTTTTTTGTTCTATCTAGCACTACTCCTTTGTGTTTAGAAAAACTCACAACCTGCTTATAACTTTAAGAGCACAAATACTGACACAAACTGGCTACTGATTAATTAATTAAACTCCACCTATCACTGCTTCAGGGTAAAGTCCCTTTGATTTAATCTGCAAAGATAAACGCCAAATACCATGCAACTGTTCCCAGGTTTACTGCTAGGTTATTTATCATAGCAACTGAAACTTTAAGTGCAAATCCGTATTATCCACTACAGGATTTTTTTTCTCACTAGCAACAACATTTCCAGTGTGATGACAAAAAGTTATGCCCAGATATATCACATGAGACCCCCCACATTTTATTTTAGATGTCTCCAGTGTAGACAACCACATCTGACCTCATCATTTTAGACCCTGCAAAATCAATGGAAACAAACATGCAACTCAACTCACCTCCAGCATAGGTGACTGGAACTGAGCCTTTTTTTGAGGGGCGAACATGGGAGGCTGGGGGTGGTGTGTGAAATGTTGGGAATTGAAGTTTAAGTCAATCTAATGTGTTTGACAAGCTCCAGCTGTCATCCTGAAAAACCTGTATTCACACTGAGATACTTTTTCCTCTTTCGTCAATACCTCAAGTACAGGCCTCTATAGAAAATGAGAAAGCTTTTATACATAATAGAGTGAAAGTATATACATAAAAAATGTGCAAGTATCACTCCATCTTTCACTTTTTTTGTATTCAGAAAAACTGTCATAAAGCTCAGGAATTTCAGCTATGTAAAAACTCAGCGAGTTAATCTTACGTTAAATTTGGGGTGGAGTGCCAAAATGAAGATCATAGGCACACCAGCCAGCCTCTGCACCAATGAAGGAAGAGAGGCAGCCTGGAGAGCATGTCAGCTTGGGTGGGGCTTTACCACCTCTGTCTGAAGCACATGCCTTCTAGTGAACCCTATAGCATCAGCTCTCAGTGTTCACTTTCTGTTCAAAAGTGTCTTAAGGTGTGTCCCAGACAGTTGCAGTGCCTTTCATAGCAAAAAACAGAGTATAGTGTGTCCTGACAGTTATGTCTGAGATCCATGTAGGGTGAAGACAGCCAAACTTACCTCATCCAAATGGTCTCTTAGGGATTAGTGTCTGTGATGAACCTTTTCAGAGAGCGCAACACAGCACAAAACTTTATCAGAGAAAATACTAGTAGCCTCACAGGCTACGTGTATCAGTACAGATGCAGCTCAAACTGAAGCAAAAGAGGATGACTATCAGCATAAGATCGTAGCATTTTCACCCTGGGTGACAGTATCCAGGTGCTCCGGCATGGTCATGGTGTGATGTTGTCTCACCGCACTCAGTGGGTTTCAAGGCAAGTGAATCTTTTCTATATTCCAGAAGCACATGAGTGCCATGCCAGCAGCAGTGCAGGGTGAAAAAGAAGCCACGGCAAATGGCCTAGAGGAACCATAACAAATGCTTTACTGAGAGCTCACTACTCAGATGCTAATGGCGGGCAATCGAGATGAGGTTAACTCAGAATTACTACTCCTGTAACCAGTCAATGGATCCAACTAGGCAAAAGGCTAGGATGTTGTAACCCTCTAACTTGTAGGAGAAAAGAACAGAAAAACAGATGAGAAGATAGTACAGATATATCACCACCCTTCGTTCAGGCGAGGTCTTTTTTGGTGCATCATCCTGCTCTGCCAACCTCCAGGCTAACTTACCGCTTTGCAGCTGCTGGGTCAGCAAACACCTGACGCGCTTCCACCCCTTTATAACGTCCTGCACCTTAAAACATGCTGCTCCCCAGAGACCACCCTTGGGGCAGAGACACACAGTTGAGCTTCTGCTTACACAGTTCGTAATTCTGGAAGGTTCTGGGGTCCAGTTGCACAGTCAGACATTCCAGAGAGTTCTGGAAGGGGGGAGGGAGGGAGCTTCTTCCAAGGCGAGCCCTGGTTGGTACATGCGCAGAGCAGCTGCAGGGGGAGGGAGAGATGGGGTGAAGGGGATGGCCTGCCATCCTACCTGCACTGTTTGTGCTTGTCAGGACTGTCCTGAGTTGTTTGAGGCACTACAAGGGATGTTGTGATTCCATGTACACTTGCAGGTCAGTGGACGGTCTCTGACAGATGCCACATCTCTGTGATTCCAGATGAATTATTCTTCTTTTTCTGTTTGGAAGCCTGCAGGTTTCTCATTTTATTCAATTGCTACCGTTTTGTTTACAAAGAATTGAGAGCTGATGCACTTGCAAGCAGAAGAAACTTTTCTTGGTTGGGACAACAGACATCTAAGAAGGACCTGTCATATCTGGATCAAAAAGGATGTTTGTGACAGCAGCTAACATTTGCCTGTTTACTTCACTTTTAAAATCTTCCTAGAAAAAGATTTGCCTACACCACAGTTTGTGAAATGCTTGCTCCCTGGCAAAAGGACAAAAATAACTATCTTTCACACTCATCATTTATAAAAAATACAATCTTAAGAAACAACAATACTAAAGCAGACTCAGGGTACAACACTACTTATTATTATAAACCTGCTGAGAGGTAGTCACATCATGCAATATACCTTGACTAAGGACAACATATATGTGCTTACTTATTGATAAAATGAAAATGCAGGAACTCTTTAATATCCTCATGTAGAAGGTGAAGACAACGTATATCTGTTCAAAAGCTTCTGCTCTCCAGAAGTTCCCAACACTGAATGTCTGGAGTATATGTGAACCAAGAGTTGGATAGGCAAGACTTAAAAGAAACGTGTAAAATAGAAATTAAGTCAAAGCACAGAATTACTGGTACTTGGGCTAATTTCTAAATATATATTCAATTAGAGATTAATTCCCACTTCTGAGATTTTTCTGGTCAGCCACGAGTAAAGAAACATTTTCCTTTTTCCTTTGATTAATAACTGTCTTCTGAATTATTACTTATCACCTTAAATCTGGATATTTATATTGGATAAACCAGATATCTATTACTTTTAAGATGAGATAGATGCTAAACTTCAAAATTTTGCTTTTTTCCAGATGGATGTGACTTTTATGGATGGAAGAAATACATTAAATGAAATATTATTATATCCTCCATCACTGTAACTTCAATGCACCTTAGCATTAATTCCCAGTTCAAATTCTGATGAGTTTCAGAGTTTAGTTCAAAAATTCAGCTGTAACTTAGAGGTGTAATTTGTGGATCACTCACATTTTATACTAGAATTGTTGCTGTCTATTAATTAAATGCTACTATATTTTCAGTCTACTCTGTACAGAACAAATTTGCAAACAAATCCTTATGAAGTAGAATATGGTTCTGATGCACTTACTTGACTATAAATATCCAATATGAATTATACCATGCTACAGACAAACTATGTCAATCTTTTAACTTAATACATTTTAGTTATACAAAGCACATGAAGGGGCAAGACTACCCTGCTTCTCCCTACCCTGAACTTAAAGTAGCACATTTAATTTATAGTAAAACATGTGTGATTAATAATTAAATTTAATCTTGGGATGAATGTGAATATCTGTTCTAATAAGAAACATTGCAAAAACAGAAGTTATGACAGACTTGTAATCATAGCTGCCTTTTAATTATAAGCACTGGAAGTAGCTCAAAAAGCACTGTGACTTAGGCTATGGTTTCAAAAGTCTTTGTCTGCAGTACCAGACAGACACACAACTGTTTGTGCAGCTGCTCCATGAAGCAGATTAGGGAAAGTATCCAATTTAAATATAATATAGAAGGAAAAAAATATCCAGTGTTAATTTCCCACTTTAGCTCACAAAGCAACCACAAAAGTTCTTGGGTTACTACAAAGAGTAGAGGAGACAGCACATGCTGCCAAAGAGGCAAGAGTATGAACTGGGAAAAGGAATGCCTTGAAGTTTGTATCAATGCTAAAAACAAATAAATAGAAAATTAAAAAGAGCTTTGTGAATACCCACGATCAAAACTGGTAATTAGCTGAAAAATTGCCCTATGAAGCTATCCCATCCTCTTTCAACAGAATACTGTCCTTTAGCATAAATGTTTGTGATACAAATCAATTAAAATGAAATGTAGCAAGTCAAACAAGATAAAACTAGCTACTTTTGTTAAAAAACACCTCCAATACTCAGCTGGCTTACAAGCCTTTTTTTATCCTTCCAGTACCACAAATACTTATAAGGTAAGGAGGTATTATATGCAAGCATGGAAACTTAAAGCCAAAGCCATGCTCACAGAAAGATGAAACTCATACCAACAATGTAGGAACCAACGTTAAATAAGGCAATCAGGTCAGGATTATAGGGCACTCCAAAAAGCCAACAGAGAGAAGCAGATTCCTAACTGAATTGGCTGAACCTCTGTTTGCACAAGAAACCTGAACACAGATGTTAGAAACCATAATATTTGAAGATAGTGAATACTCCTCCTAATACATAAAATCACAATGGCAACCTCATTTCTACTGAAATCAATGGGACTCGATACTTGAATTCATATTGTCTAACTTCAAGCACCAATAGAGGCACTAATGCAGGAGGTGAAGAAGCAGGCAAATCTTCCTCTGCAAATACCTTTCTCTCACTGCTGTCCAAAAGGAGCCCAGGAATGCTAGGTTTCTAATTTAGGTATCCAAGTTAACTGGAAAGAAGCTGACTTTTTTATTAATTCATTAATTTAATTAATAATTAAATTATAAATTCATAAATTTAGTCTAGCCATTCAAATGCACTCCACTTAAGTACAGTCAGTACACAGTCTCATGGCCCTAGGCTCTTTCTGTTGTTAATGGACAAAGGTATCTCCAGGAGCCTAACTTGGGTACACTGCATAATCCTCTCTTTATGCACATGGCACTGGGAGTTAAAGTGCCTAATTTAGGACACAACTACTTTCAGCAAATTTTCTAAAGCATATAATCACCAAGTGTGAGTGGACAACAGTAAGAAATAGGCACCTTTTGAAGGCAAATTCAGATGACTTATCTCAGAAAAGCCTTTCAGCACATCCTCAACAGATGAATTAATTATCTTAGTAGTTTCACCACTCAGCTGTCTTAAGTACCTCAATGCCACATCACCATGCTATCAAACTAATTTCCATAAGGTGTACCCTCCACTTACCACATCTCAGCTGAAAAAATATAAATCCTGGACTTCAAATTCTTCACACATTCAATGTATGAACAGGAAGGTGAAACAAAACCCTTGCTTTTCTATGAGAATTTATAAAACACAAAAAAATTACAACCCAAACACAATTAATTGTTTGTGTTGCAAAAACTCCTGTTTTTTTTCTCTACCAGAAAGAGAAAACATATATTTAAATTTGCTGGATAACTGTGCTTATTCAGAGGTACAATAGGAAAAAATGTTTAGCTATAAAATGTTCCTCAAATTACTTTTCCTTCAGACTGATAGTGCAGGCCTTCAATACAAATAGTTTTAATTTTTGAAGCAAATATAACCAAATGGTTTTCTTTATTCTTCTTGAAAGAGAAGTATTAGAGAAACTATATTTATAAACCATAACATGTAGACTTTCATGATTATTCTTAAGAGAGCTTTAAGTAAAAAAATCATGAAGAACAGAGAACATTTGCTTTCACTTTCATGTATTTATAAGTGTGAGGGAAAGGGTCAAGGGCAAGAGTAGAATTTCTCACAGTACTTTCCTTGTGAATAACAGCTAAGTAGTCTGGAAAGCAAACTAATTGCTTAACTTTCACATTATCAACAAAGCTGACTTTTGAAAGCACAGTTAAAATCTCTGTCATCAGTTTTATTTGATCAAGTTAGTTTTGAATGAAATGCTCTCACTGTCTAAAAAGAAAGCTCTTTGTTTTCTTTAAAGAGGTTCAGAGACACCTAAGAAAATTATCTTTCTTTTGACTTCTAAACCCTTCTGGTACAGGATGCAGGAAAATGCAATCATAAGACCTACCAATTTAAATTATGAAACAAAATGGTGTGTGGTTAGAAAAAAGTACATTGAAATAATGAATGTACATTTATTATGCTATTTTCAGTTTCTGATACATTAACACTAAACATTAAGAGCATATGATTCTGTATCTACATATGGCATGCCAAACAGGTTCATCTTTCAAGTCTTGATCCACATGAAGGCATTGTCCAACGCTGCCCTTGACAGGACTTGGATCTGGCTCCTAGCTATTTTAATGAGCCACAATATCCAGAAAAGGAAAATTAAAATAAAATATGTGACTAGATATTAGCCTGTCTGTGCAATTCCACCTCTGACAGCAAATGTCTCTTTGCAGGGATTGAGATGCTTTCATGCCAAGGACACATTCGGGATGAGGAGAGTGACCCACCCATATGGGGCCTGTTGCTGCATGGGCTTTCACCAAGTTATGTCCTTTCTTTTTGGCTGAATGAACTCCTGTTCCTTACTTGTTTGGGTTTTTGATTGTTTTGTTTTGTTGTTTTGTTGGGGTTTTTTTGTGTTGTTAATAACAGTTAAAACCTCACTATTTTAAAACTGCTTTTGCATTATTAATAGTCAGAGACCTCCTAAACCAGTTATCCTCTCTTCCATCTTATTTTTCCTCAACAGATACATTGGATGTCTTCTGCTAGCAGCATCTTTTTAGCATCTGCTCTTCACTGACATAATCAATGAAGTTAGGTTTCTTTCTAAGGAGGTTTTTTGTCTCAGTTTTGTTCTCTTTCCTTGACCTTAAAAATATAAAAGGAAACCTGCTTGAGTTTTCAATCTTTCACATTAGTTCGTGTTTAATAAGGAACCATGCTTCTACCTAGAAAGGCTGGACAAGATGATCCTTGAGGTCCCTTGCAACCTGGCATTCTATGATTCTATGATGCCACTATATCACATATTGATATATTGATGCCACTATATCATGTATCTTACTTGTTCTTCCTTGGGAAGCCAAATTCCTGTATGCATTCCAGAAAACTAAAGACTAAGCTTTTCATGCCTGCCAAGTAAAGAACAGGTTATATTTTCACTTTTACTGTGTTCAGCTAATTCCTAAATATATGTGTTAAAAATGCTGTTGTCCATCAGTTCTATTGCCATTGACACTACTGTCAATAAAATCCACTTAAAGCAAATTTGAATAGTATTCAACTACCTAGCCATAAACATATGGTGTTACTGGAAGAGCCCCAGAGTACCTGTGATAGCCAGGAAGACCTGGCACAGGATCCACAGGAGACTTGCACTCCTCCCAAAGAGCCACTGAAGTCAGGTAAGAATTTCCACATCACCAA
This sequence comes from Apus apus, assembly GCF_020740795.1. NCBI lineage: Eukaryota > Metazoa > Chordata > Aves > Apodiformes > Apodidae > Apus > Apus apus. Next base: position 49,939,680 of record NC_067282.1, on the reverse strand, counting down.
GTATATTAATAGAAGTTTGTGCTTAGGAAACCAAATCACAAAACTGCTTCATTTGTCTAATGCACAGGAACAGAGCAGCTTTGCTTTCAATACTACTGATTTTAATCTCACAGTCAAATGAAAGTATTAACTAAAAATAACTAAAACAAAAATGAATATAGGAAAGAAAGTTATGAGCACAAGAAGGAACACCACATAGATCAGACAGGATGCGTACATGCACAAGCAAGAGGATGAAGTATTCAACTTGAAGAAGTAAGATGGTACCTCTTTATGATTGACAAACCAGGACAGACTGATAAAAAAAAAAATAAAAATGAAAGTAAGTTAAAAAAGAACTAGGACTCCTCATGTTCTGTGATCTGGCTATAAACAGTTACATTTTTTTGACTGGATATGTCTTTGTTCCTCCCCATTTTTGCTGCTGAGGAACTCAGCACATCGATCAAAGGCATTACCAAGGATTCACTTTAACCTGAGAATGATTATCACCTATGTTTTTGTGGCAATATAATGCAGTTTATCTTTGTAATAGATTTGTTATCTGAAATTGGTGTAAAGATGATGCAGAGACAGATCATAATCTCTCTTTTTTTTTAAACAACATATCCATAGAGACAAAGGAAAATTACTGAAACAAAAGGTCTTGTACACACACTGCAGCATTCTCCTGAAGTTAGATATGCCAGAGCGTCCAAGGACAATATTTGGGAATGAAGTTTTAATTTTCTTCCCTGAAGAATATATTTCTCCCTCCAGCTTAGCAAGAAATCTTTCAATAAATTTTTAGCTTGTTGTTAAAGCTCTCCTATTTGCATGGCCCTACTAGCTTTTTCCTTAGCCAAGTCAGTTGTCTATGGCCTCCTCCGGCAAGGAAGAATATGACATCTGTGCTGTACATAAACAGAAAAAAAAGCAGCAATAGAATAGATCTGGATTTCTATGTTGTTAAAATATCTAACACCTAAAACATTGCCTGTTTTCTCAAAGATGTATTCAAATCAATAAAACTGGATCAAGACACAACTCAGAGGAAAAGCAACAAAATTATTATAGATTAAGTATTGATTTTAAAAATATATTTTTTTTCCAAATCCCAAATTCAGGGATAAGTGCTCCATGACTCTCTAAAATATCTTACAGTCCCTATGACCATTGCCATCAGCCTTGGTCATCATGACATGACATGACAACATGACATCAACATGACATCAGCCTTGTCATGTTTCTACCTGCCTGTGTGCCTCACAGGCCTTTCCTTAACATGTTTTATATAATAAACCACTATCACAGCTGTGTTCTCCCAAAATGACAGCTGCTATGTCCTGTGTTTTCTGAAGCTGATGATACTTTGATTTTCCGACAAATTTCCTTTTACAAAATTCCTTTGTTTTATGCTGAGCTAAGCCAAATCTATACTTACTTGTAGGTCTGTTGTGAAGAGCTAGTGCCTGGGCCAGGGATATGATGGGACCTAGTGCCTGGACCAGGGATACCCACCTCACTGGCTGCTCATTCAGTCCATACTTATCCACTTCTCTATATTCTTCCCAGGTTACTCATCCTTGCTTCCACCCTCTGCACACTTCTTTAGTGTGTTTGAATTTTACTAGGAACTCCTTGTCCATCCACATAGGCCTCCTGGAGTTTTTGCCTGACTTCCTGCTTCTTGGGATGAAATGCTCCTCAGATGGGAGGAGGTGATCCTTGAGTATCAACAGGCTTTCTTGTGCTGGCTTGCTTTCTTCCATCCAGGGCCTTATCTCTTCATGTAACTCTATTTTTATAACAAGATATTATAACAAGATAATATCCTAATTTGTGATAAGGAAAATATTTTAAATCAACATCCTGGCCACTAGTAGTTATTAAATATCCCAAGATTCTGTGCAAAAGTAGTTTTATGAAAACTACTTACCTTATTCCTGCTAGAATATACATCCTTCTCATTTCCATAATGTATATAAAATATAATGGATTTTTTCTCTATTATTTGAGTAGCAATAATTTTACCCAAAGATATTGAATCATAGAATCATAGAACTATTCATGTTGGAAAAGACCCTTGGGATCACCAAGTCCAACCATCATCACTACTCTACAAAGTTCTCCCCTAAACCATATCCAACAACACCATATCCAAAGGACCCTTGAACACATCCAGGGATGGTGACTCAACCACCTCCCTGGGCAGCCTATTCCAGTGTGTAAGCACTCTTTCTGTGAAAAAAAATTTCCTAATGTCCAGTTTAAACCTCCCCTGTTGCAGCTTGAAGCCATTCCCTCTTGTTCCATCACTAATTACCTGTGAAAAGAGACCAGCACCAGCCTCTCTACAATGACCTTTCAGGTAGTTGTAGAGACTGATGAGGTCTCCCCTCAGCCTCCTCTTTCTCAAACTAAACATTCCCAGCTCCTTCAAGCATTCTTCATAAGATTTTTTCTCTAGGTCCTTCACCAGCTTTGTTGCCCTAATGGTGAATTGTGACAGTTCTATAATGCACAACATTTATTATTGTGAAAGGGTCACTGCAAAACACATGAACTGCTTAACCTGCTTTAAAGTTATCTTTGGAGTACTAGAAGATATCTTAAATGGCCTTCTGCCATCTTACCATCATGATATAACACACAGTAAGATAAAGGCAGACATCAGTCTTAAAGATGTTTTGATGAATTAAATTGAGAAGACTTTAAAGAATGTGATCCCCAGAAGTGGTACATAATCTCACTTCCAAAAGTGGTAATAAAGATGGGAAATTCCTTGCTGGATTGGGCTACTCTACTTAAGATCCCATAGGCTATGTATATTAGTGGCATAATGGAAATGGACCTTGTAAAGCCTTTCTGCAACTTTTATGTATTTGGCTCTCTTCTGTATTACCCTGTTTAACTTAAAATCATGAGTATTTGAGTGTTGCTTTATTTTTTGTTCCTATTTCCAGGCTTTTTTTCCTCTATAATGAGCAGCACACACCCCTGAAGAATGCTTTGGTGACCTCCCTCCACTGTAAGAGTCAACCATTTCTTCCCATACTCTTTTGTGAACTTGTCTTTTTCAGCCCCACCCCTCTTCCTCCATAAGTCAGTCATACAAGGATTTCATCTTTTATCTTGTTTATCCTGACTATTAACTACTTCTGTGATGGACTTTGTCAAAAGTTGCCTGGAAGACTAATAAGAGTATAGTTATGTCTACAAGGCCAAGCAAGTTAGTTTCCTGGTTCATTCACATCTACCCTAATCATCTGTATTGTCTAAACGCTGGCTTGCTCCTGACATAGATGTGAGCCAACCTGTGCCCACTGAAACAAAACCCCACTTCACGCCAGGAACCTGTGACTAGAAAGAAGTATAGATGTGTTTATAGTCCTATATAGTCCTTTATTATTGTTCCAGCAGCCTTTGCCGCTCAAGCACCACCATTTGCCCCAGCACCTCACCCAAGGGCATGCAACACACACGTTTAGTGTCATGCATTAAAAACACTACTCTGATAGGTTACCATCATTATTTCAGACATCATCAAGCAAAAAAAAAAGTAAAAATTAAAATAAAACCTCTGACAATAATCACATCACAGACTATAAGGGTGGGAAATGGTGCAGCTCAATGCTATGCATACAGATGTTGTTAGTCTACCGTGGAAGCACTGGCCTAGAAACTGCTTATCCCTGCTTTGAGCAATCTGGTCTAGAGGGAGGTGTCCCTGCCCATGCAGGAGGGGGGTTAGAACTAGATGATCTTTAAGCTCCATTCCAACCCAAACCATTCTATGGTTCTGATTCCACGATATTGCATATGCACCTCTGCCAAGCTGGGTACCTCCTTGTGGCCTGAGATCACTCTGCTTGTAAGATGCATTTTCCAGTATAGATTTGCTCAATAGCTCACATTGACTGGTTTCATATGCCAGGTCCTTCCCAACTGTGTATTTACTCTGTGAAACTGGATACAAAGTGACAGCAAAAGGATGCAACTAACACTGCATCTCTGTATTAAACAGTAATGAGTTCTGAAGTTAAAGGTAATGGAAAATCTACTTTAAGGTAATAGAAAATCTGCAGCATCTGTACAAGCTCTAAAGTTCTCAGTAAAATGAACCACTTGTCCTTTTTCCTGTATTATTATGGGAAAAGAAGCAGGTTAGCAGCCTTTTTTTGAGAAACTACTTACACAATGAATTAAACTTGACACATTCTATTTAGAATGCTTTTTCTTGCTTCATTTTGCCATAATATCAAACAGACTTTTCTGGGTCTTAAGAATTTGTATTTCAGCTTTTCAGGAAAATGTTATAATGTTGTTCTCACGCTGCATGAGATTTTATATTTTCATTTGATAAACTGGAAAACTATCTCTTGTTCTGAAGCCTCAGCATACACAGTGAGAAGATGCCATGGTTGGCCTTATTTTAGTGTTACAGAAGATACTGCACATAAATGGATGAAGTTAAGGAACTGCTCTGTGCAGCTCCTAGCTCTAACGTGTTTCACTGAAATGTAAACCTAGATGGAGCAGAGAAGATAGGAATAATAGTCTCTAAAGAACAATTGTATTTTTTTCTCTTTGTATTACATAAGTAGTACTGTTTCATTTGGAGAGCAGAGAAGTTTCCAGATTTTCTATAAAAACTGTCTGGTTAACTGGATGTGCTAAATTCTTAATTATGTCTTTGATTTCCCCCTTCTTTTCTGATGCTCTGAAGAGTCATTTTAGGTTGTAATACCCTCAAGAAATGCCTGTTGGTTATGGTCGTACTGTGCAGGTGAGGGAACTGAGGGGACAAAGTTCTATAGAACAGAAGAAATTAAAAAGGCCACACTTCTTTTCCCCTTTTTCTCTTCTCTTTCTTCCTAATGCCCTATTTCTATACATTCATTACTTCTGTAAGGTTTGGTTTTTTAGGAATTGTATATTTGTTTGGTGTTTTTTTTTTTTAATCCATTCCCCTGTGGATTGCCTTGATCAGTACACAGACATAAGGTTATGCTTGGTCATTTTTTTTAAGACCTTTAATTAACATGGATATTTTTAATTATTTATGTCACTAGTAGAAGTGCTCGTGATCAGTTTTGCAAGAGGAGCAGAGTTTTAAGAAGATATGCAAAAAGCTTGAGCCTCAGTGCATGTTCCCAAACCTGCCTGACAGTGTGCTTCTGTTCCAGTTGCATTAGGTACCATAGCAACTGTGGGGAAGGAAGCAGAGTATCAAAGAACTGTTTCAGCTAGGGAAGCAAATCTGCAGTTAAAAGCAAGAACAAACCTATGATCATTATTTCTTTTTTTCACCCTACTACCTTTCTGTTCTGTATCTAATTCAAAAAGTGTGATGTTCCTGAGTAGCAGCAATTTGAATTGATTTTTTTTTAATCCTTTCCCCCTCAGGCTGCAGTGACTGCTCTGTAATGGTGACATTGTCCAAGGCTTTAAGATAACTTAGTCCTTTACTTTAAAATATAAACTATATACAGTTTATGTAAGTAAAGCCTGTTAATATAGATGTAGACATTGGAGTTACTTAATTTCATTTAAAATAGACAAACTTGATCTTACTGCCTTTGACCATTATGGGACCAAATGCCCCTCCACGTGTACACACTGGATGCAGACATCTAGAGTCTAAAAGAGTGAACTTCAATATTTTGCCTAAACCATAGTGTCATTTGCTTTTCTTGAGGTTATGCAGGACAGCGTCCACAGGTTCAGCAGGCATGACAGAGGACAAACAGGACCAACACCTCTCTATGGAGGTAGGCCTGGAAGAAGACCTGGAAGATACCCTGTGACAGCTAAAACAGCACTAGATAGATGTCTGCTGTGCGGCTGAATCAAGCCCTGACTCTCATCCCAGTGAATAACACCTTTGCCTCTGGGAGGGACATGCTGCACTGTAACACTAACCTTTTACGTTCTTATGCAGGCAGTCACCTGCATATCTTCTCATGGTCCTCTTCTGACTTCACACTATTTCATCTTCCACATCTTGGCTATTTTCTCTCATAATAACACAGCACAGGGAGAGGAAGCAAAATTAAGGTTCTTTAAACCAAAGGCATCATTAATCTGTTTCACAGTAATGACTGTGTGCAGTGAGTGCAAGAAGTTTAAATCTTAAATTATAATAAATACTGAAGAAGGCTATCTTCAAAAGAAAACAGCAGGTTTATGATCACAAGGTGTGAAAGAAAGGAAAAAAGCCAGCTTAATAAACCATTAAATATAAAATGGAAATATTAAACTAAAAACTAAATCTCTCCCAAGGGGATAATAACTACAAAATTTCCTTAAATATTAGCTTCTACATAATTACACAGTAAAGAGAAAACCCTTGCATAAAGGAAATCACAGATTTTACTCCTCCACTCTGAAGGAAACCCTTAAATTAGATGGCAATTTCTATTTATTTTTAAAACAAGAAAAGTAAGTCATGAATAATCAAGTCCCTCATGAGACCGATCAAAACAGAATTTGCAGTTTCCTGTACTATGCTGACAATCATTTACAATAAAACCAAAACGAGGAAGGGAAATTGTCTTTGGGGACCACTGAGCCAAGTCATAGCTACAGTACAACACAGTCACACATTAGAAAGCAAATTAAAATGTAAACAGAATTTGAATATGGTTGAATTAGGCCTTACTTTTTGCTTACAGAATTCTTGCTTGCAGCTTTGAAGTAACATATCAGAAGTGACAAAACTAAATACTCATTGGTGATAATCAGATATTTGACATTACCAGCAATTTGTTTAAAATAACATGAGATTAAAACTGTGTTGGGCAAAAGCAAGAAAATTAGCTTACAAGCTACATAAGCTTAAAATTGCCATGACATAGTGGAAGCACAATGTAAAGCTGTGCTATTACTTAAAATTTCAAGTCCCAGTCTGTACATATACAAACCTTAAAATTACAGCTATATTACCCCATTTTCAAATCACAGAGACCTTGTAGATACAACATAAAGAACAAGAAATACTTGAAATATGTAATTATTTCTAGACAATACATTATTTCCAGACAATAAATTATTTCTAACAATAAATAAATACATTTATACATACATCATGCTTTCCACAGAAGCACAGAACAAAAAAAAAAAAAAAAGCTATACACGAGTAAAAAATAACACATTAATTTTATTTGAAATAAATTTTCTCAGCCACATGACAAGCCTGATCCTGAAGAACATCGATGCTATACTTAGCACAAGTTTCTCATTCAAAACAAGTAGCCAGCCCATGGCTATCACAATGGTAATACTGGAGGGAAATATCCAATGGAATTGAGACACTTCTGTCCTCATTCTTTAAGATAAGTTAATTGGCTCCCATTCATCACATAATTCCTTCTTTTTAAAGTCCTGGTGACTGTAGAGAATCCCTTGAAAAGGACAACAAAATTGAGAAGATACAGACCACTGGAAGTATGTCTGGCCCAGGGTTCATACATGCCTTGAAAAACACTTGTTCTGAAATGATTCAGGCCTGGCAAGTGAAACTATGCCCATGCAGACTATATTCATAGATTACTCACTGGAGAAGCAGCAACATGCAACCTTCCTTTGTGGCAGATGAGTATCCTAACCACTGACCTGCAGAGCTAAGTTTGTACTTTGCTTCTGTCCTAGTGAATATTAAGTAGTTATAACAACCAGCACCATTGCAACAGGAAGACTAAAAGTTACACACTGCAAAATAAATAACCCAGTAGACAGCTACCTCTCCTCAGTAATCTGCTGTATTTTAGACACCATATAAAAACCCTACATAACTGGCTACTGTACACATGCTGAATGGCTGTGCAGCTGATCTACAGTGTATGTGTAGCATTCTGCATTGTGACCTGCATATGCATATGCATTTTATATGCACTTAAATAGTGAATAAAAAACGTTCTCTCTGGAACTCCAGGATCAGCAGATCTCTATCATCCCACTTGTCTAGTCTGCACAGACCTAAGTTCAAGCCCTTAACGCAAGCTAAGATTTGTAGATTTATTAAAAATTGACATTACTTGTATCAAAGACTCAAAGTGCAGTTACCTATGCCTGCTGATAACCTGTTTAATATCAGTAAAAGTTTGCTTGATTACCACTGTTAAAATCACTGTGCCACTACTTAATTGCATGACACAGGCATACCTTTCTGCTTCACTCCAGAAGAACAGAAAGAAAAGCAGATAATCACTTCCTAGTTTGCATATAAGTGAATTGCCAAATAAGCAAACAAGATTTCACATCACGTGCACAGAACCTACTTTCTGGCAGGAAGGAAGCAGTTCACGTTGACCAGTAAGCCAGCTTTCCTTTACTTGAGGACAAAAGCACTCACCTCTAAGCAGCTGATAGGCTGGAAACTCAAATATTAGCTTATTGCTTAACAACCTGCTTGTGTTCCCAGATCTTATTCATGCCCTACATTAGACAGGGTGGCTGTAAGGTTTCAGAGAGTCGGGAACTTCTGAGAGCTGCTACTTATGGTGTGTATAACATAGACATTGGGGCCCAGCTTCAGACACCTGAGCGTAGGTATCTAAATATTTGAAATTTAACCAAGTGTCCAGGCTTTGATTACAGTCAAAGGTGATGCTAGGCTCAGCTCAGTTGTCTAACCATAAGTTTCTAGCAACATCTGACAAGCCCCAAGGCATCTACCAGTAACTGGATTTTTTTCTCCACAGGAGGAAAATTCTCCTCCCAGGTTTAATTTACTGCACAGGATTTGGTTGGGTTTTTTGCATGTTTTCTGGTTTAATTCTCTCTACACATCACCTGTTTTTTTTAAGTAGAGGTGTAGTTATTTACAGGAAAAGTTAGCATTGTTTCATTACATTTTGTAATAATGTTTTTTAATGTTTATTTGATAAATTCCAAGTTGATGCAATTCTACCCTCCCCCACTTTTCCTTTTTGCGGTTTTCACATGACAGTTTACTAATTTTAAAAGTCTCTTAAAATACAATCAGATTTACCTGGTTTGGATGTAAATGTATCTACCACTAAAAATTCCACCTAAAGCCAGATAATTTTAGTTCACATTTGCTGGAAAATAAAATAATTTTTACCTCTCACAAAGCCTTTGAAAATGCATTATATTACTCCATTTTTCCTAAGCAATATGCTGGGTTCACTGACACGTGATTTGAAATAAATCGAGGTAAAAATAATACTGTCTATATCGTAAAAACTGCAAAATGTGGAGTATGTAGTTCATAACAGCATAATTGATAATTATCTATTCAAGTGACGGTGTACAGATTTAGTAGCTCTATACACAACAGTTCCACTTTAAGAATAATACATAATTGGAAGGAAAAAAAAAGTGTATAAAGTTTTGAATAAATTCACATTATTTTAATACTGAATAGTATTCTAAATTAAAATCCATTCTGCAACCATCTTTACGACTGAAGCAGTCAATCCTGCTATGTTATAGTAGAGAACTGTATTATCTTCTTGGAGATAAATTAATTAATAAACCCTTTCTTTGTTAGAGCACAGCATCCACAGATGAAGCTTAAAACTAGTTAAAACTTTCAATTCCTTTAACCTTTCTTTGTAAATCACATTTTAAACCTGTCATAAGGCTGAGAAAAGTCTGTTGAGCAGTCTAGTCTACCTGTACCCCAAAGCAGAATCAGTCATATCTACAATATAATTCTTGGCAGCTAGCTTATTTCTAAGACCTGTGGACATGGAAGCCTCCCATGGTTTAATCAAAACCATTTTAGTGTTGTCATTGGAAACTATTTCCTCACACTGAACCTAAATTTTCTTTGCTGCAGTATGAAACCATTTGGTTTTATCTGTCACATGACAGAGCACAGACAAGTACTTTCTTCTCTGCAGTTGTCACCTATTTATTTTTTTTTAAGAAATAGTAATTCTTCTGTAGGTTTCTCATTTTAAAGGAACTAGTGTTTCCATTTTTTTAAGTTATATGTTTAGATTTCAGAGCACATTTCTGCTCATTTTTCCAATTGGTCCATGTCGGTCTTTAAGTAAGCTATCCAAAACTGAACACAGTTCTCCAGTTTACCAGTGCAAAACAGAAAAGTTTCAGTTCACAAATCTCCGCTGTCCTTCTGTTTAAGAATCTTACAACAATAGTTGTTTGTCACAACAGCACGAAGCTGCTAACTTCTGTCAGCTTTTGATCCAGAACTTTTGTATAGAACAGATCTATCACAAGTTATCCTCCATCCTGTTGCCTTCCACTGTTTATCCCAAATTAAACGTAGCACCTTGCACTTATTCATACAGAACAACAAGTTTTTCAGACTTTGTCTCCAACTTGTCAAGATTATTTTGAGTTCTTTCAATAAGACTTGCTGACTTTTCTTTCCATTTTCTTAGCAGAGAGATTAAAAATGCTAAGTGAAAATTTTTCTACATGCACTTGGAAATCTTGAAAATCTAAAAGGCTACAGAAAATGCTATATTTAAAAAAAAAAAAACCCTAATATTAATTTGAAACCACCAACTTCATATGGCCTACTTCTGTTGGAGTTCAGTCTTCTTTCAAATTCCTACATTTTGCCAGCAGCTTCCCAAAATTCTCAGAACAAGCAAGAAGCAGACATCCAGAGTTCTGTGAAAATGCAGACTTTCTATAGCCACTGCTCCCAAGGGAATGATGCTTTAAATTTGTACTTCATGGGTTTGTTCATTTTTTAATGTATGAGCACTACATAAAGTATAAAAATTCTAAATTTGTATATGTCTACACTGATCACTGTGTTACACAGAGGTAAATCAAACTAGTAGTTAGCTCCATCCTAAAAAGAATATCATCATGAAAAAATATCAGACTTTCACCAAGTATGTCCATTTGAACAGTGTACATATGTCAGCTTAATTGTAACTCAGGTATTATTGCAACTAGGAGAAAGTGATGGTAAATAAACATAAGCTGAGACAAGAATCTGTAAGCTCAAGTGCACGCTAAAAAAGTATAATTTCAGAAAAGACTGATGTGGTAAAAACTGTTATTACAGAAGCCCATTAAATCCCTGTGTATATATATGCTAGAAATGCCTGTAGCACAGGATACATGTCTGTAAATAAGGATCTAAAAAATAAGAATGAGATACAATGGAAATAAATCCCTCTAGATTTATAAAAGACTTGCTTGCAACACAGAAATAAAACTCAGGATTAATAATGAAATTTTAAGTATTAATCTAAATCTCCAGATTTTGGCACTTTCAACAGCCCCTTAATACTGTGTTTTAAGTATATCTAGACATACTGGGTCCAATTCTAACTTATACTAACATACTGTTTATCCTGCTTTTGTATTATAAAGGAATTAAAATACTATTGGAATAGATTACTCCTGAAGTTAATAGGGTTTGTATAACAGCTTTTCTCCTTAAACCAACCAGGGGGTATAATGATTTTTCTGCATTACTAAAATTCCCTACTTCCTCAGACCATAGGGGGACATGATTGTAGCTGCGGGGAAGGTCTGCAGAGCAACAGAGCACTAGAAGCATAACTCTGCTGAACGAGAGACATTTTTGAGACCCTTTATCCCTCAATATAACAACAGAGTGACAACGAGGTCTCCTAGCCTGTCCACTTTTTTGACTTTAATAGAATCCCTCAATTTTGTTTAATTAATAGAAGGTGGGATTTATAGGTATTTGGATTTTAGCTTATTTATACCAGACTTACAAAGGATTATGGAGCCAAGAAAGAAGAAAATGTTGGAAATTCAAAGTAGTTCTTCGCATTGCAAATGATCTAGAGGGCAATGTATCAATCAAAACTGAGACACAGCATGTCTTGCTCAAAGATTTCTGATCTTCAAATCATTCTTCAGAAAACTTCACAAATGGAACACAATTGAATCAGTGCCAGAGCAGATGTATTTTTACAAGGATGAGCAGATAGTCCATTCTTTCTGAACATGCAACCAGAGAAAGCAGCTCAGAAGATTTAAACATATTTTCTAATTCACACCATTTATTTTAGCTACTGACTACAACTTTATCATATTTTAATGTAGTCAATGTACTGTGACCTCAAACAATATGATATAATAGTTTGACTATGAATTCGCTTAACTCTGGTTGAGGATAAAGTGAGCATTGATCTATTGTGCAGTAATAATTTCACAGAAGAACATGAAACTGCATCAGCAAAACCTGCTTCAATATACTCCAGAACTTACATCACAAAGGCATTATTAGAGTTTTCCTACACAATAGGAAGAGTCTCAGGAAATGCTGTATTGAAGAATGCAGTTTATTACCTCTTTCTTACAGAGGCACACTTGTCAAGTCCACTGTTTTGGTGACACATTGCCCCATTCATAAATGATTCACAGTTCTGTATTTTTAAATCAATTGTACAGTACTAGAGTTGCCAAATGTAATAGCACAAAAAAAGTCTGTTAACTTTCAGACTTTCCAACCTAATTATTATCACTATATTCCTATTCCACCAGACAAGCTGCTGTCTTGTTCTATGTCATATATTGTCACTTTTTAAAGGGTTATGAGCTCTTTGTGTGGAAAAATAGTGAAATGACACAAGATCTGCTATTCAGTTGCACAGAGCTCCATACCATTCCAAATCACCAGATTCTTAGATGACTATTCAATTCTTCAGCAAGGTTTTACAAACTACCTTGATTTTTTTTTTCCCTACACAAAAACTGGCACTGCACTGTGACTACACAGATGTTGACCCTGGTGGCATTTGTTTGTCTTTTGTTTGGAGATATAGACAAAGGTCAGTGTGAACTTTGAGTAACATCTAAGGATTGTGTAAAAGGACTGTGTGTGTATATATATGTATAGCTATATATATGTAGGGAGAGGGGTGTCTACAGTATATAAAATAAAGTTTAAAAAACATTTGTTTCTATGGTTTCCACTAGAATGGAGATGTTAATGGCAATCCCTGCAGAAAATTCACAATCTTTTTCTCAGTTGTTATTAAGAAAATAAATACTAAAAATGCAGAGATATGCAAGAGGGTTATCCTATCAGAATAACTGTCTCAAAACATGATTATAATACAGTTTAAGTTCTCTAATCGCCTTTCCCAAGGGAAGAATTACTTTTTGTTCTCCATAATATATCTCCCACTCACCAGATTAACTCTTATCTATCCTTCTGTTCCCTTACCACTCCTCACAAGATACACAGAAAAAAAGCAAACAGGGACTCTGAAACACTTGCATGTAAAGAAAAAGCCTGAAACAGTACTTCCTAGGAAGCAGTACACAAGTGGTGCAATTTGCACCATGTAACTTGACGTGTTCTAAGACACATGGGATTTTTGCAACAGTTGAAAATTGTCAATAGAGGGCTACTATCAGCAGGCAGCACTTACCACAACATAGAACCACAGGATTTTAACAAACGTAAGGTGACAAGGATATGTCAATATATATATCTATATTTACTCTCATAGAAAGATACAGGCACACACAGTTAATAGATAGATAGGCAGACAAATGCCTCATTTCACAGACACAGACATCATAAAGTACTCAGTCATTCTGAAGTACACAGTATCTCTAGACTGTATTTAACATAGAGGGAAAACACACCCCTGAAGACCTCCAGAGGCAGATACACATTACTTACCTACCTACCTCCTTCTCTTTACCAAATATGTAAGAAATGGAAAGATAACTTTACCTATTTGTTCTGTTTGGATCCAGTCCACCTCCTTTAGGCCAAGGTATCAAAACTCAATAGACTTTGAAAAGAGGCAGGTGACAACAATGGCAATGTCCAGGACACCTGCTCCCCTCTGTGAACACCCTAATAATCCCGTTCATGCTTTCTTTGGGACTGCTGAGATCTTTTTCCAGATGCCAAAGTAGCAGAAGAGGTAATGGCACTCCCAGCTGCACAGTCCAGCCTCAGCTAAATGTAAAGGGAATGCCTGAAAATTTGGTGGTGAATGCTGAAATAGACACCCTGTCATTCACTAATTCAGATTGGAAGGGGCCTTCAGGAGGTCTCCAGTCCGAACTCCTGCTCAAAGCAGGGTCAAAACTAAATTCAAACCAGGTATAATTTCTTATTATGTTACTAGAGCTCAAAACCCAAGAAACATCATGACAATCATTGACATTTGTGTTAGTCAGGCTAAATGGCAATACTCCCAGAAGGTAGAGAGCAACAGCAACTTGTTTTTAGCATCAGATAGCCTAAATTTCAAAAAATGAAGGTTTTAGGACCCCCAAGTTAAATTTGCTGACCATTTAATGACCCTAGGCAGTTGGGTTTAGTTTTACAGATTAAAACAAAGACAGTCATCAGAAGGACAACTTCATAAGCCTGCAAGAAGTTACCATCTTGTCCTGTTCAGTCAAGTGGTCATCAAGGCCATAGGTACACATTACTAGACAAATGACAGGACTGTAGGGTTTTGTCCTCAACACATGTGAACTCTATATTCCTTTCTATCAGATATAACCTCATATTGCCACTATTTCCCACATCTTCCCAGCTCCCAACCAATTTCTGCATTAACTTATGCCTTATTAATTCAGAGAAAACTGATTAGTATACAGGGTAATTGCTAAAAAGCAATCCTACCTCCAGCCCAAATAACTGTTTGCTTGTTCATTTATTTGTCAGGTAGCTTCCTATTCTGTATTGAAGCAAATCTCACTTGACCTGTAATTATTTTTTTTTAATCATTTTTAGAAACTCAGGAATTTTTTAGAAACCCAAAAGCTTACAAAACCAGATCCCAAAAATGAACCTCAAAAACAAACTAACCAAGTATTTATATTAGAACTAGACAAAAAGCGTGGTGGGAAGAAATAATGGAATAACAAAATCTCTTTCTTCTACTACTAAAGGCAATAATTTTGCATTTTAGTAATGCCAAAATTAAAAAAAAGTTCAAGAGAAACACCAACTTACTGATTTACAATTCAAATCAAAGCATCTTACTGAAACAGTTTCTTGTTTTCCCTCAAATATATATTTTTTTTAAGTCACAAATTCCAAAAGCAATGCAGTTTCTAATAACCTTCCTTTGAAAGCATAAAAGCAAACAGAGAGTGTAAAAATTAACAGGTAAATTTTATTACATGCATAAACTAATCAAAGATGAAAATCAAGAAAAGCATGAACAAGTTTGGAAACAAAAAGCAGAAAGTCTTACCTTGAAAAGCAGCTGCATTGCGAGATATTAGAAATTTTAATGTAGCACTTGATGTTTGAAGCACTTGCTGTATATCTTGCTTTGCTGCAGTCTGGTATCTTTCTTCCATCTTTCTGGTACAGCATGTTGGATTTTTAGAAGTACAAACCTGAAGATCAACCCCTAGAGAAAGAGGTAATTACATTGATTACTATGAAACAGAAGTACCCAATGCACAAATATATAGAAAACAGTTTGGTTTTTTTTTACATAGGTATAGACACATAAGAGGAATACTCAAAGCCTTAACTACATCTGGTCTTGTTAAACAAAAAATAGAAAGGAATACTAACTAAAATTCTGTTGGAAGATTATACTCATAACAGTTAATTACTGTCATATAATTTCCCTGACACAGTAACCCTATTCCAGCTGTGAATACTGATAATGTTGGTAACATACATTGAATATGTATTGTACATTATTGTACAGGTGGCAGATGCCCCATCTCTGGAAACATCTGAGGTCAGGTTGGGTGGACCTCTGAGCAACCTGATCTAGTTGAGGATGTCCCTGCTTACTGCACAGACATGGACTAGATCACCTTTAAATTTCCCTAACCTGCCTGGATACAGTCCTGTGTAAAGTGCTCTAGGTTATCCTACTTCAGTGGGAGAGTTGGACTAGATGACCTTTAGAGGTGCCTTCCAACTCCAGCAATTCTGTGATTCTGTGATTTACGGAGACAAAAGTTTGACTCCATATACACAAGAACAGTTTATTGCCCACAGTAAAAATGTGTACCTTGAAATAAATCCATTTCACAGACATGAGGAGCAGTGAATATCATTATGTTAAACAAAAAGCAGTAGATACTTTTAGAAATCCTACTACCATTCAGAAATCTGAGATTGCCTTCATGGTAGCATGCCAAGCAAGAATGTAACCTCTGGATGTGAAAACGAACTAAGGCAAGTGATATCCCTGTAACTACAGATTAACACATAGTGAGTAGTACACATACAACCCACTCTCCAGGAAGATTAACATGTTCACTATCACAACGGAAAGTTAAAACTCTATTCAAACGCAAGTATGAACCACTGAACTTCTGAGATTATGAAAATGTATTTCTTAAGTGATGCACTATTGCTACAAGATATATTTTTCCTCATATGGTGTGATGTCTTTGAAGGCTATCTATCCTCATCATTTATTTAAAAATAGAATGTCAATGTTCTTCAATATGTACATTTTTACAATTTACAAATGAATTAATTTATCCTGACCAGCTGCCTTTACAAACCTCTTGCCATGTGAAGACTTTAATTTTCCATCCTCCAACAGTTTCAATTCAGCTGAAGAATGAAAATAAAGCTGTAAAATTAAGGTAGTCTATTAAATTATCTCTTTATTAGCTACTCTAGTATTCACGTTATGCATGCCAAAGAAAGTACTTTGTGTCAGAGCCAGCCTTTAACAAAGTTGCTTGCCTCCAAGCAACATTAATGAGCAGCTAAAATTAATTTTTATTATGAGCATTAAAAATACAGTTCGCCAGTGCTCTACAACCTCTGAATCCATGTGATTACCTATATACAGCCTCCCTCTCTTCCATCTCCACTACCTGCTCCCTGCTTCCCCAAACCACATTTCAGTCCTTTGACCCCACTTAATTCAACCTCCCAGTCTCCAAACTGAGGTCCCTGCACTGCCGACCATCCCTACCTTCCTACAGCATTCTCACACTCCCAGTCTTAGACATCACAACTCCATACCCAAACTCCTCAAGACTCCTATGCTCCCATCCCATTTCTCCTCACAAAATAATGACATGACCTGCAATAGTCCAAATTGCAGCCCATGATAAAAGAAAGCAGGTGTAGAAAATGCTGCATCATTTAAGAGTGATATAACAATTGCTTAAAAGTTAAAACATTTTATCAGGGCAATGGTGACAGCTTCAGCAAACTTTGGTTCTAGAAAGAGACAGACCCAAGGGAATGGGTCAAGTGAACAGATCAATGGTGCATGACTCAAATCAATTAAAGCTGTGTTAGTATTACCTGTTCCTGGGGTGAGTTATGCTGCATGTGTATCAAACATAAAACTTCAGGTACAATAACTCTAATGCAAAGCATGTCTAAGTTGACATTGTTTAAGGAAATAAAGCACTGCAAGTTTCTATTAAACCTTTTAGAACCTCTTGCTTGTGATTAGATACATTTGCTGTCATACTGAATACTAATGAATTTAAATATTAGCTACAGTAAACACAAATTTTAAGATAACATCCTGTTAAAACAGCAAGCACCAAACTGGACTAATATACCACCCACCTACAAACAAATTAAAAGAACGATAAATAAGCCTGCAGCAATATTTACCCATCATACCAGAAAGGTCTACCCACAGGTATAACATGCAGTTCTCTCTCTCCCATTTTATTTTTTTTCAAGGAGTTTATCACACAAGAATATTGCAGTACCAGATAAACCAAGGCATAGTTTGTAGCATGCCAGCAGCAACACATCCAACAAACACCAAGTGAAAAAATGTTTATTCTGATAGCAATATTTATGGTATTGCATTACAACAGCCTTTTCCCTTTTGTTTACTGAATATTATCCTCTGCTTGTAACAAAAAACAACTCATGACCTTTGAAAAAAGACAAGCAGCTACTTAATCATGCAGCAGACACTGTAAAAGAGGAACCAAGTCATTATGTTGTTTGGATACATTTCACTACGATACTAATTTCAGACTTACTGTATTCTTTATTCCCCTATATAAGTTCTTCTTTTATTAAAAGTTTTAGTTATGTTTGCTTATTTAAAAATAGATTATCTAGTTTGTTTGGGTTTTTTCAATTATTTGTGCATACCCTTTCTTTTTATTAACCTCCAAAGAAAAACCTGTACACAGAAGTGGGCTGGCAGAGAAGGGACAGCACACAAGGACCCTACCTTGGACTGCAGATATACCTCCTCACTGGGGGGGTGCATGAGTGGGGTGCTGGGAGCAGCAGGGGTGCTCACAAAGCTGGAGCAGACACATGTCCTGCAGGATGGGTGTGTACCCAGGACAGCCTGCACCGCCAGTGTGGGGGCTGATGTAGCCCCAGTGGGGAGAGAAGACTTGAAAGCTTTGGAATTGGTTAAAGAAAGGTGCTTCGAAATGTGCAGGTGTTTATTAACATTTTTTGTCTAATACTGTGTTTACCTCTTGTATTACTGACAGGCTGAGAGAGTTGGGGCTGTTCAGCCTGGAGAAGGCTCTGGGGAGACTTTATAGTGGCCTTCCAGTACCTCAAGGGGCCTACAGGAAAGCTGGTTTACAAGGGCATGTAGGGATAGATGAGGGGAAATGGTTTCAAACTGGAAGAGTGTAGATTTAGGTTAGACATTAGGAAGAAATTCTTCAGTGTGCAGGTGGTGAGACACTGGAACAAGCTGCCCAAAGAAACTGTGGATGCTTCCTGCCTGGAAGTCTTCAAGGTCAGGTGGTATGGGGCTTTGAGCAACCTGGTCTAGTGGGAGGTGACCCTGCCCATGCAGGGGGATTGGAAGAAAATGATCTTTAAGGTCGCTTCAAACCCAAACCATTCTATGATTCTATGATTCATGTGTAATTAACCAATTTTCAGACATCTCCCACATACCAGTAAATTACTTTCATCCTCATTTGTCTTAGATGACTTGTACTGAGAAGTTTTTCCCATTAAGTATCATACACAGCACTTAGGCTTTTATGACCATGGGTCCCTCTTAAAAGAAGAAGCGTTGTTAGTAAAAGATGGGATCTGTATTGGCAGAGTGCAGTAAGAGCAGCTTTGCCAAGAGGCTGGTAAGCCTGGCAAAGAGGGCTTTGAAATACGCATGTCAGGGGGACATTGGCAACAGTTTGCAAGTAAGCATGGGAAGTGAGGTCAGTGGTGGTGACTGCATGTGGCGCAGAGACAGGTGCAAAAGACCCCTCAGGAAGGATAAATTAGGTTGAAAAGGGCTCACCTCTAGTACAGGTACACAAATACACACAGCCCATGTGTAAGGCTACATCAAATGTAATGCTATCTGGCCCACTAAGTTGCCTGGGTATGGACTATTCAGCATGAAAGAAATGGTAATCAACAAGAAAAATGACAATATTAAACAAACACAGACACACAAACACTAAGAAGCAGGTTATAACAGGGATGGTAAGAAAGACCAGAACTTGTCAGCCACTGACTGATGGGCTACAAAGGGAATTGGATCTTTTAAGAGCCTGAACTTTGTAGCTGATGAGGAAGGGAAGTAAGACTAACCTGAGTATTTTATGTACTTGGGATTGTGGAAAACTTACTTTGTTATATCATAAGCATTTTGTGGGACTGTACAAAACTTACTGTGGGAAGTTTAGGGTAAAGAGTCAAGGGTGAGGAAAAGGTGGGTTAAGAGGAGAAATAAGCATGGAACACTAGAGGGGAAAGGGAGATAAAAGGTGTTGCTCGCATGTAAGCAAAGCCAGTTAATACACTTGCTTCACTGAGCGCTGCACCTGAGCATCCTGGTCTATCCTTATCTTCTTAGAATCATAGAATTATAGAATCATAGAATGGTTTGGGTTGGAAGGGGCCTAGAAGACCATCTATTTCCAACTCCCCTGAAAGGGCAGGGACACCTTCCACTAGATCAGGTTGCACAAAGTCCTGTCCAACCTGGCCTTGAATACCTTCAGGAAGGGGGCAGCCACAACCTCCCTGGGCAACCCGTTCCAATGCCTCACCACCCTAACAGTAAAGAATTTTTGCCTTATGTCTAACCTAAATCTACCCCCTTCCAGTCCATTCTGACACTCCAGTGGGTAGACTTCTCAAAGGATTGGCTCAAGTAAACAGGGAACTCATTACTGAAGTTCATTGCAAAAAAAAGATGTAACTGGAGGTCAAAATGTGGGCAGGTTATAAGGGACAATACAGAAATATTGCCCAGGTGTGGGTGGTGTTAGGAAAGCCAAAACTCAACTAGAGTTGAAAATGGCAGAACATATCATGGGCAAGAGTTTGTGCCACTGATTTAGTACCCACAGATGGAGATTACACTGAGGTACTCTCTCCCTTCCTTGCCTAAGTATTCACCAACATTCCCAGCCCTCTGTGCCTAGAAATAAGAGTTAAGTAGGAGATGAACCAGTAGTGAAAGAGTGTAGGATCTCTTGTGAAATCTTGGCCAATACAAGGTAAGCTGTATCCAAAGGTGCTGATAGAGCTGTTTGAGGTCACTGTGAGACCACTCCCTATTGTTTTTAAAGGCTCTTGACCCAGTTCAAGTCCCCCAGTGACAGAGAAAAAGTAATGTTGCACCTAGCTTCAAAACAGCAAGAATGCTATTGAGGAACTTGCAGGCCAGTTGGTCTTACACTCTGTTACTGTATAGCAGATCTGATAATTCAGTGTTAAAGACTTCTACAAGCCCAGAATTCTTTCTAGATTTGGAAATAAAGTTTGGAGTTTGCCTTCTACGACATGACATAATCGTTACTAGTCCTCACACTACTCCAGACAATACTACAGAGGATGAGTGCTAAGCTCTTCAGTAAACTTATTACACAATCTAGATACTAAATAATTTAAAATAAAAATAACTCTAAAAAGGCTGAAAAAGAAAAATTCCCAACGAGATATATTTTCCTTCACTTACATCACTATAGTCTTACAGTTTCCTGATAAGTGATTTATTAGAAAGACATTATACATTTTTGTGCATTACAGAAGCCTCCCCAGTACAACTGCTCAATCTTCAAACTTAACACAGCATAAATATGGGCCAAAATGCCAGCAGCAGACTTGCAACTATTCACAATGAAAATATAGCTGTGGTGAGTTTGGGGAGTTTTGATTTGTTTCATGGAATATTTAAAAGCAGTATGAAAACACGTCACTTGCATACAAATAAGATTACCTACCTTAGCCTCCAAATGGATAGTAACTACATATAAATTTCCTCTCATTGCTTTAAATTGAACATTTAAGAGAGGAAAACTTGGAAAAGTGTTATTATCAATTTGCCTCAAATTCAGATAACATTGTGTTGCATTTAGCATTGTTTTAGTCAATGGCATTGTTGTACAATAAACTATAATTTTAGGATCAGAAGTGTGTAGCTGAGCTTTCAAACCAAGCAAAAATTAGAATTGGTAAGTACTATTCCTCATTCTCCTACAGACTTAATATGCGTCTCTTTAACAGGTAAGCAGAAGCTTTATTTCTCAGAAACTATGCTCTCCTTCTTCCTACAACATTCAGAAAAAAATAGATTTTGCACAAAACCTTTTGTCATTTTTCCAATATGTATGACTTTCAAACTGCTGCATTTTAGTTATTAACAAATAATATACACAGCATCTGCTCACATGCAGTTCCATATGTATATAGCACTGATATCCATAATACTTTTTTAGTATTAAAATTAAATAACCTAAAGATTTGCTCTGTTGTCCAAACTTCTTAATCTTTTAAGCAAATGTTAGGCAATACTTAACTTTGAAACCTTCTGAAACCTGCTTTTGTAAAGCAGGACTTAATATGAAATTTTATCTAGGCTTATTAAGGGTTTTAGAATAGCTTCAGGAAGACATTTAGGCTTTTAGCAAAACTCTAATATTAAGTATTTGTCTACAGTTTCAGCTAACTCTTCAATATTATTTTATTCTCTTTATTTTTATGGTATATATATTTTTTTTATTATTATTTTTTTTTTAAGTAGCATCTTATCACCCCCAAACCTAAGGGAACTTTGCTTTATACTTTAGGACTGATAATCATGTACATATAAAGTGCATTTTATTGACCTACTTCTGTTCCAGCTGCTTCTAATGGCCAGGTAACCAAAAATATGCAAAAGAACCCAACTGACAAAAAAAAGTTGTTGCTCAAAATCCGCAGAGTGCCTTTGAAGCTGTTTCTTTATGTAGTTACAGAACAAGCAACAGCTTACAGATAATGTTTCAGAAGAGGGTATATAAACTAGCTGGTGAAACAGGTCATTCCATTTCAACATAACCAATGTTAAAACCCCACACACTTATATTCTGTATTTTCACGTCTAAAAATCTTCCTTTCTTCCACAATAATTGTTTTGTCAATAACCAATTATTTTGAAATACAGTGAGAAAACATTTTTCCACTCCAATAAAGAATATTGTATCTTTTTAGTACCAAATTCTGAAGGTTCTACACTGCAATCTGTTTTTAGACAAGGTCATAAGAGAACAAGAGGTGAATTAACTTAGCCTATAATAAATATATATTAACATAAACAGTTACAGTACAGGAAAGATGTTACAATTGAAAACCATCTAGATAGGCATAGAAAAGACAGTTCAACAAGAATAAAATGTAATTATTCTGAGGTATGGGTTTATCTGTTTCCAGAAGATCTGGAACTGATTTCAAACTTTCATTCATGGTCTCAGCCGTACAAATCCACATTTTCTCTACCTTGAGATAAACAAGAACTGACAAGATGAGGATGTTAATTACCAGGAAAATAAAATACCAGATGTGTGGTAAATTTCCTCCTGTCCACTTAGACAAATACTTCCGTGAGATCAAATCCAGATCCAAATCTGAAAAATCTCAAAACAGACCTAGGATTGTAATGATAAACAGTCTTTTAAAGGTCAGCACTGAAATACTACAGGTCTGAAAGCAGTTGTTCAAACCAGTGTTTTACTGCAAAATGGACTTGCAACCTGTATTAGACATAAGTCCTTCTCATGCTTGCCCTTCAATATCTATTAACTCACTTTTGTTAGAAGTGCCACTCCAGACTTAGCATTAATTGTCATCACAGTGATTGCTGTAAAGTACTTAGGCATTGCTAAATAAAAGAGGGAGGCATCATCCTCAAGCACATGGCTCTGTTCAGATGTCTCCAGGACTTCACTCAATGAGGTGCGCAGCTGCACTTCTAGAGATGGTGCATTCTACACACTGCTTTTGGAGGACACCATGGGCAACATTATAGTACAGGCCTGGGTCCTTCCCAACATCTTCTAAGATTATCCTACCACTAGCAGGCACCCTAGCAAGATACAAGCATCCATCCATACACCCACGCTACAGCTCATGGCACAAAATACATATTCATGTTACAATACACTCACTGCCTGAGAAAAGCCTTCCTATTTTTAAGATTGCTTGAACAGTGAGACACTTTATATTTATTTCCTGCTTTGCATATTGCTTGGTTCTCCACTCAATGAAAAGGGTCTTTTAGGATTTTTAACTATTAAGGTTTTTCTTTACAGATCCAAAAACTCTTGTCACATAGAACCAGGCAGGAAAAAATTAAGTATTTTTTGCAACTAACATTTAAAATCAGAATGGAAGTGATAAATATTTCAATATAGTATGAGATGGGGCTGACCATAAGTCTGTACTATAGTGCACAAATCTCTGCTACAAAAGATTAAATATGGTTAGTCAAGTGTCTTCATTGCTAGAGGTAGAAGTAAAAGTATTGGTTTTGTTAAAAATATTAATTTATCTTGTTTATTAGTTGACAATTTCAACACCATGATATCCTGTGTTATGTGGATGATAGCAAACTCAAATTTGTGGTTCCTATATCCTTCAAGATCACCTTCTTGCATATACCTGGCATTTTTGCATGTGATGATAGAGACATTTTGCTTTTTAAAGATACAGGAACTACATACAACTGATCCCAAACTAGTTATATAAAATAATGGAGGTTTTTGAGCTAACATATATTCAAAATATGGACATATGGCAGTCCCCAAATGAAACAAAATTACAATTTGCATGATTTATTCATACATGGCTGTTTAGTTTTTATTACCACTAAGAAGAGAAAAAATACAATGGTGAATGATACAGTGTTTTCTTTTACTATATGCAATGAAAACAAGACTAATATAAGCCAACTTCTTCCCTGTAATTTTATTGGCTGTAGACATAGCCTTCTACTGGATACAAATCCACACATAAACTAACATTCCCACTCTTTTTCGCCTAATGACCCTTCTCCACATAAAAGATGTGGTTCAGCTTAAGATGTTCAAATGAAGGTGTCCTTACAGAAGCTAAGTCTAAAATAAATAAATGTAAGCAATACAATAGAGGCAATGGACCTACACAGCTCATTCTGCAGTAGACATCTATCACTTGATAGCTGAGTAGCTCCTAGATGCCACTGGCTGCACTCACCGGGAGCACCTCAGATGCCAAAGGTATCCCACACATCACCCACCACTGCTCCAGAAGGACGGAGGACTCCCAGAGATGTTGTATCTGCAAGCCCCGAGGGCATATTCCAGAGGCCCTAGGGAAATGGTGCCAGATGCCTACATTTAAGCAACCAAATTAAACTTTATAAAGGCAAGCTTGACACCTGCAGAAAGTGTTTATATGTGTGTATGCAGCATTACACCAAGCACATTTCTAAGTGCCACCAGAAAAGGTTTTGAAATATTTTTCACTTTTTGCCCCAAAAGAAGGCTTAATATAGAAGATTAGTAGCAAAAGTGACATTTCTTTCCTCCTCACATTATGTTTCCAGCCTATGAATACCTTTAATCACACCCAAACCTTCTAAAATACTAATTAAATCCTCATTTTCTTGTCATCTCCAATTCTGAATAGATTTTACTGTTCGCAATTATTTGTTTAATGTACCTCTGAGATCAAAGCTGCTCAGAGCAAAACTCTGCTGCCTGTACTCAGTTCCAGGAGGGCTGGTGTTTTCCAGGCTGCCCGCATGAACGCAGCTCTTTCAGACAGTGAAGAGTGAAAGGCTGCTGACCACGCAGCTGCACCGCACCTCCTGCTGACCGCTGCTTGCAGGGGCAGCAGCACAGAAAGGAATTATTTTATCACCCTTACAATTCAAAAACAACTTCTACTTCAGGAACACGAAATACAGAAAAGCCAAAAGAAGAAAACGCCAGTGATGTC
Source organism: Apus apus (assembly GCF_020740795.1). Lineage (NCBI taxonomy): Eukaryota > Metazoa > Chordata > Aves > Apodiformes > Apodidae > Apus > Apus apus. Next base: position 49,914,593 of record NC_067282.1, on the reverse strand, counting down.
ATAAAAATATTACAGGGGAAAGGAGCAAATCAGAGAACAGTATACAAGCAGTATCCCATACAAGTGAATATACAGTATCAAAATAAATTACAAAGGCAGAGAAAGTGTAATAGTTACACGAGACTACTGGATGAGAAGAACATAGATAAGCTGATACTGTAACATTCTTACTGATGCTACACACACAAACAACACAAAAAATTCAAATCACTGATGGGGCTTTGACTCAGATTTTATTTTCCAGACATCTTAATTTTCACCACACCTATCAAATCAGGCTTTCCCATTAAAGTGTTTATTTCATTTTTAGTGAAGATAATAATAAAATCTTTAGCTAAGGACAATATAAGAAAACAATGCAATGTTGTCAAATGTACTGATAGCCTGAATATAGTATTTTGATTTGTAAACTGCACACTGCAATATTGTGTGTTAAGTTTAGGATGTCCTGTTGTGTTTAAAATTAAGAGTCATTGAAAAGCTGTATTTTGAAGTGATTCAAAATGATGACAGCATGCCTTATCTCAACTTGCAGAGTTAATAAAAACTACACAGATTACTTTAAATGAGAGAAAAAAAAATTAAAAAGCGAAAAAAAAAAGGGGGGAAAAAAAAAAGCAGCTATTGATATTTTAAAGTAAAGGGTGTGTTCTTTCAGCTTTTGTCACACTGAGATGTAATTTTCTGTCAGGAAAGCACTGACACACATTTACCAGTTAACTTGCCATCTAAACAGGAACACATTTCGCAGATGTGTGTGAAAAAAAAATAAATAAATCCAGCCCTACAACCCCAACCATGGAAATATCTGCATTTTAATTTTGTGATGAGCACCACTGAAATCAGCTGAGTTTCTCACGAGACTCGAAACAAACGCCAAAACTAAGAAGATCCGGTTATTACATATACATACACGCTTTGTCATTTGTTATTCGCTTCATTATTTTCATTGTTGCTATAAGCGCTAGGATGTACTCAAACTGCCATTACTTAAGACATTAGTTTCCGGGGAATTTTATTCAGTTACAGCTTCAGGCAGGCATCCAGTAGAGAAAAGGTGCAGATCCAGCAGTGGCATCAGTCGCTCTCATCTCACACAAGAGTAACTCCACCAGTCCAAGCCGCAGTTCGGTGGCTCTTCCCTTCCTCCGGGGTTTGCTCTGGCACCAAGACGCCTGTGCCTGCCCACGGGCGGCTGGAAGCTGGGTCACCCCCCCAGCTCAACCTGCCTCCCCGTGCGCCGCACGCAATACGGCGTGAAGTGGGCGCAAAGAGATTTTAGGCAGGTGTCGGGGTGCTCCGGTGTTGGCAGAGCCCACACCCCCGGGAAGAGCACTTTCTCTCTCGAGCAAGGTGCCAGACACCACCCCGTCCCACCCCGAGAACGACCCTGTCAGCCCCTGTAACGGCTGCGGAGCCAGGTCCGGCGGCGGGGCAAGGATGACACGAAGTGCCCGAGACCCACCCGCCGCGGCACCACCCACTCGTCACCGCCACCGGCACCAAACTCAAACCCGCAGTCCCCGGACGGGGGCAGGGCATCCCCGGCGCCCTCCGCTCATCCCACATCCTGCCTTCCTCAAGTTTTCCCTTACCTGCCCGCGGGGACTCCGGGATGCTCCAGAGGGGACCGAGCTGCCGCAGCTGGAAAACTTTCCGGACACCCTCGCAGCTCGGCGGCGGCTCCGCACCCCCCGAAGCGGCGGCGGCCAGCAACAGGACGCCGAGGTTGAGGACGCCGAGGCGGAGGCTCTTCCCCCCCATGGCCTGCCGGCTGCCGCCCGCTGTCTCAGGGAGCGCGGCCGAGCCGCCCCAGACCCGCTACCGCCGCCGGGCCCGTGTCCGCCGCCGCCGGGGGGAGGCTGAAGCTGCCAGCACCGCCCGCCGCCCCGCGGGGACCCTCCCCCGGCCCGGCCCCCGCCGGCTCCCCGCCCCGAGGAGGGGCCCCCCGACGGCGACGGCGGGAGGGCGCTGCCCACCGTCGGTCCCACGGTGCTTTCACAACGCCCCGTCGGGGCTTGGTGATGGGCACAGCCTGTTTGGGGAACGGAGGGGCGGGAGGAGACCCCACCTACACCTGGGGTGGTGAGGGTACAGGGCGGGGGGAGAGCTACAAGGAAAGGGAGCGGTGCGTGGCTCTGTAAGCAATAACCCCCAAAGAGAGTGACTGAAAAAAACAAACAAACAAAAAAACAACCCCACAAAAAACAAAAACAAACAAACAACTTTGTCATGCTTTTCGGAATAGGCTTAATAATTGGCAGTAACACACACAAATCAGTTTAGCTTCAAATGCCTCAACTTTTGTTTTTCTGACAAAAGTCTCCAATGATTCATCTACAAGAGATTTAAAAAAAAAATCCGTTTTATTAAGCAAGAGTGACAAAGGACCAGTTTACAAAATCCTGTCATGTCTACAAGCCAAAATCCAGTGGTGTCTGTTAGAGCAGCCAAGGAAGCAGCTGGGACTTGCCAGGTTATCTTTTAAGTAGCTTCCTTGATGCCAGATTTAAGAATCCCCTCCATGCACAAATGTAAATGGCACACCTTACCCTTATATCTGGAAATTGTTCTTGGTCTGTTTTGAATCTGCTGGTGGTCATTCAGCATTGTGCAACATTAGTCTATTCCAGCTTTCACTTTAAAATATTTATTTTATCTATGGCAGCCATTTCAGCACAAGACTGCAAAAACAGTTCTAAGTGTGAATTATTCTATGTATCCATTTTGGTACAAACTGACACGTAATCTATTAACCCTTGCACTAGAGATCAACCATTTCACTGCTGAGCAAAGCAATTCAAGGATGGCATTATGTTAACTTTACGTAGTCTACAAAGTGATAACTTAGTTCATAAGAAGTGGAGAGGACTATGTTTCCCTTTTTGGAGCCATCTCTACTCCTGGACTTGGCAACTTCCTTCTGTCAGCAAGCTCCAACGTATATTATATGGGATGTCATGTAACACAATTTGTTCTGCTGTTCTTATACTTTGATATATAAAGAGTGAACACAAATTACAGGTTACAATGTTCTTGCTAAAGCAAACTACAGCAAAAGTCATTTTAGGCCCTCCATGAGAAAAACAGAACAGGGAGTCCCATTGCAAATAAAAAGTCTCATTTTAGATAATAAAATACAAATAATAAAAAATGTAATATCTCATGTGGAAGCTGGTAGCAGGCAGCAAACCCCTTGAGAGTCAGTAAAACACTCTTTCTTAAACAGAATGCTCATTTTCAAAAAAATTGAAATACATCACTGGGGAGAACAATCTGAATATGAGTGTCAGACAATGTAGGAACTTACTCAGCAACTTGAAGATGGTAGATAAAGTTTGGGAATCATGAAATGCTAAGCCAAACATCTAGCACAAGCCGGGTACACTCACAATAAGCATATTAAAATAAAGTACCAGGAGATAGGGAGAAGTTCTTGCAGTCTAAAAAATACAGACAGGCATTCCTACTTAAAAAAAATAATAAATTAAAAAGTAAGTTTCTTGCTTACCTCAAAAACATACAGAAGTTTGCCAACAGCATCAGATTATGTTGGAAAAACTTTAGAATCCACTAGTGGCAAGTTAGGGAAACCTGCACCTTCCAATTCTATAGGCCATGGGAAAATAGAGCTTTTTGGCAAGACATAGAATATACATGTTTTAAGTAGCTCTTTCAAAATGAGGAAGGTGCCAGTTTAGTCCAAAAAGTAGGGTGGGTTTTGTATTTGTTTGTTGGGTATTTGGGGTTTGTTTTTTCTTGGTTTTTTTGTTTTCAAATAACTCTAGCATAGGGACTGTGAAGGAAATTACTAACTTTTGTTTAATTCTAAGATTGAATTCAATTTTCTTGCGGGTATTATGCTTCAAAGCTTCCATAATTTTAGAGCTAAAATGTGTATTTTAGTTTCGTTAATCAAATATTCTAGAAAAGGCTACTGCATACATGCAACCATATGCTGAAGAAAGTGATTTGCTATTTTTAACATTATTATATACATATATGAACTTGATGAGACAACATTAACATTTGCTACAGATGCATCTTTTTGCTGTACCAAAAGTCTTGACATGTGCCCTTCGTGGCTTTTCATGGATATCTAGCTATCAGCTCAAGATGATTGAAGAATACTACTTCCACAAATCCTCCCTTGCTGCCTTTACTTAGTTATCACAAACAACATATTACCTGAAATGCTGGTGCAATATTGGGGGTTACACCTTCAACACATCCCTCTGAATCACATCAAGCTTAAATGAAACTTTCAATTATTTTTGGTACACAGCACTAAGTTTCCTGCTCATCTACACAGGTTATGTTCTTCTTTGGACTTTCATTTTTTAACTACTGAAAACAGTTTATTTGGCTGTGCCATTTTGTTGAGTCTCTGTGTTGGGTAGGGCACAGGGCTGGCTCCTAGGCGAAGCTGCTGGAAGTCCCCCCTGTCACCAAAAGCCAGACCCACCTCTGGCCAAGGTTGAGCCCATCACCAATGGTGATAATGCCTCTATGATTAACATATTTAAGAAGATGAAAAAGAAACTGAAACACCCTCAGCATAGAGAGGAGTGGGATTGTGAGTGAAACACCTATGCAGATACTACGGTCAGTAAAGAAGGAGGAGAAGGTGCACTGGAGCGGAGATTCCTCTGAAGCCTGTGATGAAGATCATGGTGAGGCAGGCTGTCCCCCTGCTGCCCATGGAGAAGCACGATGGAGCAGATATCCACCTGCAGCCCATGGAGGACCCCATGCCAGAGCACGTGACTGCACTCAAAGAAGGCTGTGACTTTGTGGGAAGTCCATGCTGGAGCAGTCTGTTCCTGAAGGACTGCACCTCTTGGAAGCAACTTATGCTGGAGAAGTTGGTGGACAACTGCAGCCCATGGGAAAGGCTAACATTAGAGAAGTTCATGAGGGACTGTCTCCCATGAGAGGGACCCAATGCTGGAGCAGGGGAAGGCTGTGAGGAATCCTTCCCCTGAGGAGAAAGGAGCAGCAGAGATAAAGTGTGATGAACTGATTCCCCCTACCCCTGTGCCGCTGTGGGGGAGGAGGTAGAGAAATCGAGAGTAAAGTAATTTGGACCTGGGAAGAAGGGAGACGTGAAGAAGGTGTTTTTAAGATCTCATTTTGTTTCTCTTTGTCCTGCTCTGATTTGATTGGTGACAAATTAATTTGATTTTTTCCCCAGGTCAAGTCTGTTTTGCCTGTGGCCATAGTTGGTGAGTGAAACCTCCCTTTCCTTGTCTTAACCCACAAGCTTTTCATTAGACTTTCTCTTCCTTATCCCACTGTGGGGGGAGGTGTCAGCAAGTAGCTCTTAGTTGCTGGCTGGGCCTAAACCACAACAGACATCTTCCCTGTTTGTATCCTTCCAGACAGCTACTACAAAAATAACCTTTTTGATTTGTCACTTTGACCACATCAACTTCAGTCACATTTTTTTTTCCATGTCAAAGACAAGTTGCTTGGCTTCTATTGCATATCCCTTTACTGTTCCCATCTCAGGATGAAAAGCATAGTTTCCACTTCCAGAGGACTACAGCATCTGTCTCCATTTCCAGCTTCTGAAATGATCAAATACTTTCACACTGTTTCCTATTTTGTCTTCTATACCTGCAAGTAGTTCAAACATCCATTAAGCTGTCTCATTCTTCTGTGTCATTCTTCAAAGCCTTCTTTACTATGAATCTTTAAACTATTATTGATTTATTTTTTTTACAACTAAAGGTTTTGATTAATAACATGGACTGTTGTGTTGACTAGTATATTCACATCATGACTCACTGGCAAATTCTACCCATCTATTTCTCATCTAAAACATGATCTCTGTAAGCTCTGATATTATCCTTTTGCTTTTTATACAGCTTTGAACAGAGCAGGAATCCTAGCACTCAAGTGGACCTTCTTGAAGCTACAGCTACAGCACAGGAAAACAAGCAAACAACAACCACCAACTTTTTCTTCGGATATACAGAACCATAAAAAAGAAAAATAAAGTCTTCTTATTTTAGGTTGAGATAATTAAGGTAGTAAACTAGGACAAAAAGTGGTCATAGAATCATGGAATGGTTAAGGTTGGAAGGGACCTTAAAGATCTTCAGGTTCCAACCTCCCTGCTATGAGCAGGGACACGTCACACTAGACCAGGCTGCACAAAGCCTCATCCAGCCTGGCCTTGAACATCTCCAGGGAGGGGGCATCAACAGTCTCCCTAGGCAACCTATTTCAGCACCTTACTACCCCCATGGTGGAGAATTTCTTCCTGATGTCTAACCTAAATCTCCCCTCTTTCAGTTTAAAACCATTACCCCTTTTCCTACCACTATCTTATCTGATGAAAAGCCCCTCCCCAGCTTTCCTGTAGGCCCCCTCCAGGTACTGGAAGGCTGCTTATAAGGTCTCCCTGGAGCCTTCTCTTCTCTAGACTGAATAGCCCCAACTCTCTCAGCCTGCATTCACAGCAGAGGGGCTCCAGTCTCTTGATCATCTTGGTGGCTCTTCTCTGGACTCTCTCCAACACCTCTATGCATTTCCTGTGCTGAGGGCTGCAGACCAGTACAAAGTGATGAAGCATTTTGATTTGTAACACTACTACATGGTTATCAATGACCCCATAAATTTACAGTGAGGGCAGTACAACTTCACATGCAACTCTGAAGTTTAACACATCTCAGAGTCCATTAACTGTGGTGCTGAAGAAAAGTCAATACTAGTATTACAAAATTTTGGCTTGTATTTGGAAATAAATTCTCAAAAGAGAGCTTAGTTTTTTTTCTCCTTTTAAATTACTGAATTATTAATTTTAACTTAAAATCTTTATGAAATCGTAACGAGAATACAATATTGTGTTTCATGCTTGCAGTTACAAAGAATTGTCAGCTGAGACCTCAGGTAGGGACAGATGACAGAATGCTGGGGAAGAAGCTTCAGGCCACAAATGAGTTGATGACAGGAAACTGGGTAGGAGTGTGGATCTACTGGAAGGTAGGAAGGCTGTAAAGAGGGACCTGGATAGGCTGGATCAATTTGCTACAGCAAATTGCAGGAGGTTCAACAAGTCCAAGTGTCAGATCCTGCATCTTGGTCACAACAACCCCAGGCAATGCTATAAGCTTGGGGAAGAGTGGCTGGAAAGCTGTCCAGCAGGAAAGGACCTGGGGGTGCTGGTGGACAGCTGGATGAAGATGAACCAGCAGTGTGCCCAGGCGGCCAAGAAGGCCAACAGCATCCTGGCTTGCATCAAGAACAGTGTGGCCAGCAGGTATAGGGAAGTGATTGTGCCCCTGTACTCAGCAGTGATGAGGCTGCACCTTGAGTACTGTGTTCAGTTCTGGGCCCCTCACTACAAGAAGGACATTGAGGTGCTGGAGTGTGTCCAGAAAAGAGCAAATGAAGTTAGCTAAGGGTCTAGAGAACAAGTCATATGAGGAGTGACTGAGGGAACTTGGGTTCTTCAGTCTGAATAAAGGGAGGCTGAGAGGAGACCCCATTGCCCTCTACAACTACCTGAAAGGAGACTGGAGGGAGGTGGGTGTTGGCCTCTTCTCCCAAGTGGATAATGATAGGACGAGGAAATGGCCTGAAGATGCAGCAAGGATGTTTAGATTGAATATTATGAAGAATATCAATACTGAGAGAGTAGTTAGGCACTGGAACTTTTCTAGGCCTGCCTAGAAAAGTGGTGGAGTCACCATCCTTGGAGGCATTTAAGAAATGTGTAGATGTGGCACTTCAGGGCATGCTCTAGTGGTCGAGGTCATGGGGTTTTTTGTGGGTGTCTCTTGGTGGGGTGTGTGGTTTTTGGATTGCATTGTGTTGTTGTGGGTTTTTTTGGTTTTTTTTGTTTTGTTGGCTGTTGCTTTGTGTTGATGATTGGACTCGAGTGATCTCAGAGGTCCTTTCCAACCATGACAATTCTGATTATCACACACTATCAGCATTGCCTACTCCCACATGTAAGTGCTTAACAAATGGTACTCTATTATTCCATGTCCTAATCTAAACTTAATTTGCTGCTTCCACCAGTGCTCTATGGCCCTAGCACCCCTTATGTCCCATTTTTTTCATCTGTGTAACTCCTCACGTTTTTCATCTTCCCAGTAATATCAGTAAACCATTATGGGCCAACCAAAATAATACTGGCAGACATGAGCAGTGCTCCTGCTTGTTCCATTATCTGCCAATTGCCTCCTGTATGCTGCTAGCAGGATCAGTTCCCACAGGATTTCAGCAACAGCTGCCCCTTGCTGTGTGCCCAACATGACCCAGGAGCAGACAGACACGCCTCGCCCCACTGGCAGGGCCCTCACCAACCCCTGCTCCACAAGCGTTCCCTCAGCTTCAGGACAGACCATGGGAAAACTGCATACTTCCCCCTGGAGTTATGTTGCTAGAAGCTCTGCACTGCTGCCACTGTCCTTAAAATTAAAAGGCTTTAAACACACACATGCATGAAAAGAGCTTCAGTTCTTCACAGTAATTCCAAGTTGGATTCAAGTAATTCTAAGTAACAACTTGAGTGTGTTCATTGATGAGAAGTTCAACATGAGCCGGCAATATGTGCCTGCAGCCCAGAAAACCAATCATGTCCTGGGCTGCATCAAAGTAAGTGTGCCAGCAGATGATTCTTCTCCTCTACTTTCCTCTTGTGGGATCCCATCTGGAGTGCTGTGTCCAGTTCTGAAGCTCCCAACAGAAGAAGGACATGGACCTGTTGGACAAAGTCCAGAGGAGGGCCTTTTGAGATGTTCAGAGGGTGGAAGCACCTCTCCTGAGAAGACAGGCTGAGAGAGTTGGGGCTGTTCAGCCTCAGGAAGAGAAGGCTCTCGGGAGATCTTATAGCAGTCTTCCAGTACCTGAAGGGACCTACAGGAAAGCTGGGGGAGGGACTTTTTACAAATGCATTAAGCAATAGGACCAGGGATAATGGTTTTAAACTGAAAGAGGGAAGATGTAGGTTAGATATTAGGAAGAAATTATTTAGTCTGATGGTTGTGAGACACTGAAACAGGTTGCCTAGGGAAGTTGTGGATGCTCCCTCCCTGGAAATGTTCAAAGCTAGGTTGGATGGGGCTTTGAGCCATGTGGTTTAGTGGAAGGTGCCCCTGCCAGGAGGTTTGAACTAGATGATCTTTAGGCTCCCTTCCAGCCCAAACCATTCTATGATTCTAAGTTCTAGCATTCACTTATGAGTACTGTACCTAGAACATAATGCCACCTGTATCTCCATAAAGGTTATTTATTAATTTATATTTCAAGCATAACTCAGCAGTCAGCCATTTACTTTGAAAAGTATTTCTTACTGCTAGGTACTCTGTTTCCATGGAGACTTCCTCAGACACTCTAGTGTGAACATTCTTCATCTCGTTTTCTTTTCATTAATATCACTCATCTTCCTTGCAAGATAGTTAACTCAGGCCTGTACAGTTAAGACATTATCAGAAAGAATGTCTAAGAGGGAATGCCCAGTAGAGGAGACTGCAGCAAAAGGAAAGCAGCAACTTTGGCAAAATATTGGTACTTTTTAAAAATCAAGTCCAACAGTTAACCTAGTGCACTGCCAAGTCCACCACTAAACCATGTCCCTAAGCACCACACCTACACATCTTTTTAACACCTCCAGGGATAGTAACTCAACAGTTGCCCTCAACAGCCTTTTCCTGTGCTTGACAACCCATTCAGTATAGAAATTTTCCTAATAGCTCATCTAAATCTCTCCTGGTGCAACTTGAAGCAACATACAGCCATAACTTTCTATTGAAAGGCTGTCAGATCTCCTTAACTACATCCCATGCTCTTCTTTATAGATCACACTATATTTAGCAAGATGTAATTTCCATCAGTACACAAAACCTTGATATAGTTGCGGATGAAATTCACAATGCAAAAAGTCAGTTTCCAACCTTACATTTCATTTTTAGAAAATAAAAATCACACTGTGTAATGATGTTAATACCTGTCTGCTGATATTAACTTGTTAATGGGTATTTCTATGGTGTTATAGGCATAAGGTATCAAAAATGCCTCAGTTACAGAAAAAGCTTCCAGTGGAAGCTGATTTACTATAGATACCAAAGCAAATGACCTCATAAGGTTTTATTAATTCCACTGCCCCTGAATTACCTGTGAAGCTGTACTTCAAGTTTACTTCCCATTTTGTATTAAAAAGATAAGTGAAACCACTGTATGGAAACAAGCTTATTAAAAGCAAAATGAAAAAGGTATGTGAGTGTAGGTGTTGGAATGATACCCTTTTTTGGTTTCATTTTGCTAGAATATATTGCTTGTGGAAACATCACTAAGATAGCATGATGCTGTATGGTAATGAAAAACGACATATAAATTCTAATCAGCAGGGCTATTTCTGTTCTTTAGTGTCCCCCAGGAGACAGAAGGAAAAAAACAACAAAGGGTGTTGGTAAGGAATTTTGTTTGCATGTTGCAAAGGCTTCTCACACACTTTTTTCAACCCTGAACAGATCTTCATCAGCACATAACATTCAATGCAATAGAAATATAATGCTACAGAGAGACTGCACTCACACGTAGCTTGCAGTCACTACATTATTTCATTGCCCTGTGTCATCTCAAGCTGCTCTTTGCCTCGCTCTAGTTCTCAGGGCTAAACTGTACCTGCAAGGCTGCATTCCCCATTATTTTGTCCTGCAGCACCATTGCCACTGCTAGCTACAGAAGTTTCGAGAACAAAGCATGGTAATACAATCCAGATGAGAATGAAGGCATGAAGAATGGTAATAATATAGGGTGCCTAGAGTAGTTTGGGATGCTTTAATACAAATATTTCAGTTAAAACAGACAAACTTTAGTTTTCTAGTAGTAAAAAAGCAAGGCTACATTTTACTTTTCCCTAGAACAAGGAAAACTCTAAGAGGAATTTACCATTTGTCCAACATTTTCTGGGATCAAAAAGTTGGAAAAATTAATCACTGCAAGTTTCTAGTCTCTAGTCTCATTTCTACATGTTTATCCAAGCCTTCCTCCAGACTTCTAGGACTACACTTCTACAGAGCTGTCCATCGTATTCAAATCCTGTATTTATTACATGTCCCTGCAATCACTGAAAATCACAGCTTGTCAGCACCTGCTCTTCTGTTAATAATTTATCATCTTGCTCTAACTCCACTGCCCACTAAATCCTTTACGAAAGCACTTTGCTTTTTAAGTACGTAAGCAGTTTTGTGAGTCTCAGTTTAAAGAATATCTATGTGGTATTTGTTCATCTCTGCCTCTTTTCCAGAAATGGATTCCCGACTATTCCCTCCTCCTTATTTTTTGGTCAGGAGAGCTGTCATTTGCCTTGCCAGCATAATCCTGCAATATGGAGCAGGACTGCTCAGCTAGACACAGCACTGCTATTGATTCTGAACTGGAACTTTTAAAAGGAGCCCCTTAGATTTCAACTGAAGTTGTACAGGAATAGTGGAGTTTAAGAACTATGAACAGTATTTACACAGTAGCTTAAAACGCAAGTTGGAAGTGCTTGGCTACTCACTAAATTCCTGATTTTGATTTTCTTTATAATTTTCTAATTCAATACAGTTAGAACTGTATTAACTTGTTTTGGCATTATGTATAGAGACAGCTGCAAAGCATTGGAGCCACCAACTGTTCAAACATGGCAACAGCTACCTAACTAGTATTCGGGTGTAGTTTATATAGAACACAACCTGCAATGTAAGTTCTGTCACTGCTGAATTTCATTCATTACTTAAGACACACTATTATCATATTTACCCTATTACAATTTTGAAAACTCTGTATTTAATGAAAAACGTATATAGTCACAAATTATTATATTGCTACCTCTAAAGACATGATGTGAACTTAATACCCTAGAAACTCCCCCAGTTCTCCCTTCAGTTAGACACTCAAATTAGTTACTGATAAAAGTATACAGCAAATGCAGTTCCTTGTGCACCAGTTACTAAAACCAAATTTATACAAACCTTTTATAAAGAATTTCACAATTATTACTAAAAATAATTATAATAATTTTCAAATATTTAAAATTAATTATCAAAATGGAAAGTCTCATAATACTTTTCTGCTCAAACTATATCTTGACACAATCACAAATAATTTTTCTTGATTTTTAAAGTTTATCTTGAACTCATCTTCAAACCCAGGTATGTATTCATTCCCCCTATTTAATTTCCTCACAGTGCATACTTCAACCATAAATTGATGTTGTTGAGCAGTACCAACTCAGCTGATGTGGCCAAATGTCTCAGCTGTTCTAAGCTTTGCCATTCTGTGGAGTTGAATGCAGCATTAGCAGGTTTGCTGATATCAGACTGGGAGGTGCTGCTGCCTCTCACAAGCAACAAGAGGCCTTGCAGTTGGATCTAGAGAAGATTGGAGCACTGGACAGTCATCAGTGGGATTAAATTTAACAAGTCCAAATACCATATTCTGCATCCAGTATAAATTGGAAGAAGAATGGCTGGGGAGCAGCCCTGCAGACAGGGATCTGGGCGTGCTGCTTGGCAGCAGACAACACATCAGCTGTGTTCTGGCAGCCAAGAGGACAAACTGCATCCTGGGGTGCTTCAAACACAGCCTGACCAACCAGTCACAAGAGGTGAATTCAGCCTTAGTGTGGCCTCACATTAAGGCATGTGTACAGTTTTGGGGCTGAAAATTTAATAAAGATGTGAAGGTCCTTGAATGAGTCCAGATGAGGGCAACAAAGCTGGTGAGAGGGCTGGAAGGAATGTCCTGTGAGAAGCAGCTAAGGTCTTTGAGCTTGTCTAGTTACGAGAGAAGGGGACTGAGTGGCAACCTCATTGCTCTTTACAGCTTCCTGAGGAGGGAAAATGGAGAGGAAGGTATCTAGTGATAGGACATATGGGAATGGTTCAAACCTGACCTAGGGGAGCTTCAGACTTGACATTAGAAAGCATTTATTTACCAAGAGGGTGGTCAAACACTGGAACAGGCTTCCTAGAGAGGTGGTCAATGCCCCAAGCCCATCAGTGTTTGAGAGGCATTTGGACAATGCTGTTAATGACATGCTTTAACTTCTTCAAGTGGTCAGGCAGTTGGACTAGGTGATCAATGTAGGTCCCTTCCAACTGAACTACTCTACTTTCACCTGAATTCAATCAGCGCAAGTGAAGAAACACCTGGACAATGCAAGCTTTTAAGTTTATTGAGAATTGTGACCAGCTAACAACATTATCTAGTACTAATTTCAGTTTGCAAAGCATCTTGGAACAAGCTGAATTTATAATACAGCACAGCTGTCCTGAGGTAGCACACAAGACAAAGCAAGCTACTAGATGAGTCAAGCACACAGCTCAACTGTGAGAAGCCCAGAACTTCTTATAAAGCAGATAACTTTTTCTTTGTATTAACACAATATTGTACACAGTACTATGAAGTAATAGCTGAAGCATCTAAGAAAACCATTATAACTAAGACAGACTCCACAGCAAGAAATACCTTATTAGATCCACTATGATAATTTTTATTACATAAATCTTTCTTCAGATATTTAAGCCATCCTAACTCTGTTGCGACTGTATTGACACCCAGTTCCCTGATGGAGAAAAAATCCTCCCCCATGAGCACATAAGGGCTGTAGCAAGGTCCTACTACAGCTCTGTTCACTCAGTATCTGAAATGTAATAGCAGAGTCCTAGGGAAAAGCCTTACTTTCCTCCTCCATGTACTTCCATCTGTGACTTCTCAACTACTTGAATTACCAGTCACACTTTCTTTAAACATCCCTAAGTCAGTTTCCCCTGATTTTGTCCAATTGCACCCCCCACTACTCTTTAACACTTCTGGGCATTTCCACGTTTGCAATCCAGCTAGGGAAAAAACGCCCTCAACCTTGCCAGTATTTCAGGATTTAAAAACCAGAAAACTTCTGGTGCTTCCAGGTACAGCACCTGTAGTGTCCACAGCTGATTTCAGTAATCAGAAAATGCATTCAAGCAAAAAACAGTTTCTTCCCCTTCCTAACACAGAGGTTTTTTGGGAAGAATTTAATTTCCTAGACACCACCAATGAGACTGAGGGAATACAGAAGAAAGGTTGAAGTTTTGCCAGGTTACAGAGATTCCTTCTGTTTCCGGATCATTTATAGCAGGTATTATGCAGGAAGTAATTTTATTAATGAACTGGCTTTTTTTCCTACATTGTGTGGACATAAATACAGACTAGTATTTGTGTACTAGTAGCATTCCCAATATACATACATTTACACACACAATAGGTATACACACTTGTACAGAGCCACATATACATATTGTAAGAGAGAAAAAGTGCAGACTGAAGAAACAAGAAGCAGCTGTGAAGAAAAACATTTCCTGAAGTTTGATGAAATTAGGAAAGCTCCTGGTTTGTTTGTAACACATTTCTCAGGCCCCTCAAGGTCAAAGATGTACTGTCATTTGTGAGCATAGTTAGTTTTTTACTCTGTATGCTCAGGGAAAGCCTAGTAGTGAAAAATAGGGAAATCAGAGAAATTTAACAGAAATTGCAAATATCTGAAGCTTTATTAAATGCCTCCCAACAATGTTCTTTGGAATACACAGTATTTATTAAAATCCTAACATACAGCCAGTTTAAACTAACATTTTAAAATTACTAAGCAATGCTATAGAAGTTTATTAACGATCTATACATTAACACTGTGATGGATAGTTATAGGTAAGGGGAGCAACACTACACTTCTTGCAATGACAGATTCTAACTCTGGAAAAGCATGGCTGTGGTGTGATTACACAAACAAATGTATGAAATATTAGCAGTGCTTATGTCCAATGATTTACCTCACTTGAGGCTAATTCAAGGCGAAATTCCAAAGTTGTATTCAAGTTTTAAAACAGGATTCCCATCATCTTAAAAAACAAGCAAACAAACAAAAAATCAAAACACAATAGAGAATCAGAAAGATCATCTACCTACACCCTTCAGCCTCAGTCCTAGAATACTGAAATTGCAACCTGTGGGGAAGCAATATATACCTTTACCATAGAAGCTGAAACAGTCCACACCTCCATACAGTGGATAAAGAACCTTCCAAATTGTACCTTGACTCCTGCTACTTACATTGTTGTGCAAGTTCTATACATGAATACAAAATTACCTGCTCAAAAAACTGGACAACTTGGGATTGGAACGTGACAATTTGGCAGCTGTAAAAGAAAAGCTTTCTATCAAACATTTCATCAAAAGCATTGATTAGTTTAGAAGTAACTGAGATTCATTAAATAAAAGTAGGTCTATTACAACAAATGCTATACACATCTTTTTAGGTTAATCTTCATCAGAGTGTGGTTTTGTATCTATACATCCAAAAAAGCATGTATTTTTTGAAGTCACAGTGTTTAATCTGTGAGATCATAGCTAAGTTTCTGAGTTCACTTCTGGTATCCCTGGACATATTAGTCAGGAAGACTGGAAGCTCCAAAAGGCACTTAGGTTAGAAGCAACACATTAGATAGACACCAATAAGCTGTGGTTTTACCTGCTTATTAGGCTTCCTAAATGAAGGAATCCGAGCATCACTTACAGGTCTGAAAACATATTTTGTTAGAGGTTAAGCAAAATAAGAAATTAAACAGCTACTCCTCCTTATTAACACTCTCCTACTTATCATGTTCTAAGTTTTTTTCCTTCCCATGTAACTAATTTTTATTGTTAAAACAGTGCTACAACATTCCATTCCACTTGCACACAAAACAGTCCTTGTCCTTAGTACTCCCTCCAGATATGTCCAAGAAGTATGCTTAACATTCTGATATTTTAGGTCAAAAGTCTCATTTTACAGTAGCATCATTTTTAAACGTGACGTCAAGGAAGACTGGCACAAATGCTGCACTTTCAGACTTTTTGGGAGATCTAAGAGCTTGAGAACTCTTTAGTAAAAGGCAAACTACCCCAAAACTTAAAACAGACAGACCAGGTAAATCAGGATTATCAGTATCTGTCCTTACCATTCACCACGCTCTCAGAATAAGGTATGCATGAACTTCCCAACTGTAGAGAGCACACCAGAGACCTGAGATGTTCTGATTTTGTTGGGACCATGAAAAGTAAACAGATGAGGATATTCCCATTCTGAGTAAGAGGGATAGATCTCTCCTTTGAGAACAGAAGAGTGCAGCAGCTAGCTGCGGCTGACAGGGTGTTTAAATCACACAGAAGATTCAACTGATTAATGCACCAGTTCTACAGGTTAAAACTACCACATGAAAAAACACCTTACATGCCCTGCCTTGCCAAACACACAGTGGTGTCACTGCCCTATAGAAGCAACACTGATTTCTTTAGCACACTACGTATCAGCTGAAGTCATAGAATCGTAAAATGGTAGGGGTTGGAAGGGACTTCAGGAGATCATCAAGGCAACCTCCCCACCAGTCTACTAATATATTGCTTTTATTTCTCCAAGGAGTGGTGAATTTGGACATCAGGCCAAAACCAGATACTCACAAAGAGGTTCTAGGCAACCTGGGTGAGGAAACTTTGAAAGGTCATGCTTCCAAGCACAGGACTGGTCTCATCACAATGGTAAGGACCATTAAATTCCAAGGAATGCTTCTGCCATAGCACCACCTTGTACCAATCCAGAATCTCAGTCTAAGAGTACCACCTGGTGGAAGCCAGAACAAAGGCTGTAAGAATAGTGTTTGATCTGGAGTTTTCAGTTTCAGGCACAAAGCAAAACAACACATTTCTCACTGTTGCTCATTGCCCCACACCAATACAAAAAAAACCCACCACCAAACCACAAACCTGAAGACAAAGAAAGTTATTTTATGTCCCACCTTAATTTCACTTGTATAGCTTTTTCTCCTTTCAGCATGTTAAGGTGACTTGCTATAACCAAACTCTAGTCTTTACCAAGGAGAGTTCTACTATGCCTCCCTGCTTCCTCCCCCGAACTCTCAAAAAGTTGCTCTGCATGGAGTATGTGGTTGAGAGACTAAAGAACCCTTAACACTACTTTGGTACTCCTCCCAGAGCATCTAGCTCTCAGTTGTTTCCTTCTCTCTGCAGACAGAAGAAATGCAGATATACGTATTAAAACAACTTAAATCTACGTTTTGTTCCACTGTGCTTTATCAGCACTCTCCAGAGTATCACTCGCAAACAGGTTCCCCCCCCCCGTTTGTTATTTAGATTCTTTGGTAAAGGCTCTGTCACAGTTAACTTTTAGAAAGGAGAGGGGAGGAGCAGAATTTTCAAGCTTTCAGGGTGCAGAGGGACCACTCAGTTTAGCACTAGCAGAACTCATATGTAGTCCATGTTTTATGAACAAAGCATGTTCCTTAAATTTATCTTGAATGCTAGACAGTTATTTTGTTTCTGCAATGACCATAAGAATATTATTTTTTTCTTATTGGCTCCCCATGCATCATATTAAAAAAACGCACAAGGTGAAACGTAACCCAATTTAGATGTCCTCAAAATCTGCAGACTTCTAGTAGGCATTCCACATGTACTACTATACTCTCCCTATCCTCAAAGAGGAAGAGGCCTACAAATCAATACACATTTTAAACTTTGAACTCCTAATTTCTTACCAGAGAAGCACTTACCAAGTGGAACTGCACATACACATGGACGGAGCATGTAATTTCCAAGTGTAACTCCATGTGGCTGCACATACCCAAACGTGGCTCCAGGATACTGACACCACTTACTCAGTTGTTAATACAAAATGCTTTGGTATGTAATGTTCACAGCTCCTATAGAATATTTCCCCAGGGAACCACTAACATGTCAGAGCATTAAGTATGTCTGCCAAGGTCAGTGATGCTGCTTGAGTTTGGGTGGGAATTATACCAATAGATGCAAGGGTAGAGTTCAGATTTCAGAGTGCATCCCAACACACCATTTTGACAATTGCTACATGAAAGTAATCCAGAGAAGCACCCAATCAGTGTAAGAAGGCTTATGTTTTGACATATTAGGCTATGCTGCCTAATACTAAACTTTACAATTTGGGTAGAAAGTGTTAATACATGGGTACAGTAATCTCCAGCTGGAATCCAGGACAGAGTTAGAGCACACCATCACAAAATTGATTTGTTGAAGTCGGTGATTCTATGAAGATACCACAGAATGGACTATCCAAGGCTTTGATTCCTTTTTAACCACTACTATCCATTCTCACACTGAAAAATTATGAAGAAAAAAGTTTTTTACTTTTGTGAAGTGTTCTGAAAACCACCAGTTTGAAGTAGCAACCAGTAAGGATACTCAGTATGCAAGAAACTACAACCAACTCAAGTCACAAGTGAAACTCCTCACTCACCCTCTGCTTACAATACTTCACAACTATTAACACGTTTCCTCCTCTAGGTGCCAAAAAACAAACTCCCCACAGAACAAAGCAGTAAGACAAAAGCCCCACAACTCTAAGTCTCCCTATGTGTAATACACTGCCAGAGCAGAAAGGGATATCTTGAAAAAGTCAGAATCATGTCAGACACACCCAATAGCCATGTTAGGATATGAGTACAAACTGAGAATAGTCCACTAGTTGGGCAGACAAAGCACTGCAGGCTTTTTCACCTCTCATTTCTTTGGAGCAGAACACAAAAGGCAAACAAACAAAACACCCACAATAAAACCACCACAGGCAAATGCAACAAACAAACAAACAAAAAACCACAAAAGCACAAAAATGTATTTCACTTTTAATGAAACTAGGTTTGCAATAAATACAACTGTTGCAGCATTATAAGCCCCGAGTGGCAAAACACTGCTTATCACTCCCAGCAGTCTACCTCTGCACTTTCTTGGGGAAAGCAAAATTCTAGCCTTCACAACATATACGGTTCTTCTCGTCATCAATTTTCTCCTCTTTGCTCCCCTACTCTAGCCCTAAGTTTTAGCCTACATCCATGTCAATCTCATGTTTAGAAATGCTTTAGTCACACAAATATGGTATGAATAAAGGTATTTTTCTCCTCCAAATTCTAAGTGCAATACATGTTTGAAACCATACAGAACTGCATCTTTCTACTGACTGGGTACTTAATTACTAGCTGTATTCAATAAACATACCTTTAAAAAAAGAACAAAACTTGAATACTAGATACCAAGATGTGAACATCAGTTGTCAAAGTGATCAGTACAATCCTTAGATATGAGTTGCTAGGAAATAAAGGTAAAAAGAAACATCCTTATTCAGAATACAGCTTCAAACAGGAGCTGACTCAGACCCAGCCAAACAGCATGCTTATTTTTGTTTGTGCTGATCTCCTTGGATAATCTGTATTACAGATCCCTCATGCAGCCTCCCTGAGCAAAACCTGCTTTCACTGCCTTGCTAAAGGAGCCTCTCAAATGCCTAGGATCTATTCATAATTCAACCACTTGATTTTCACCTGAGATCATAGAGTTTCCTGCAAATGGAGACATCTGAATGGAGAGAATGGCAAAGAACTACTTCCATGACTACTTCCCTAGAGACTCAGATATTAAGGCACAGAGACTAATGCAGATTTAAGAGCCATTTTTTTTCAGCATCTCTAGTCCCAGTTTGCCACAAAGTCAGAGATGTTCCAAGCTTGCAGGCTGGCTGTGGAAAACACTCCAAGGAGCTCTGGTGTGTTTGTTAATCATGACAACTCCAAAACACACATTATTCTTGCAATTATGTCAGCAAGCATATCTGAGCTTTCTGACACCTAATCAGCATATTCCCCTGAACAGAAGTCCAGTCCAACACTATTAGAAACACTAGCTATCTGTTACTGGAAGATCAGGGCTAAATCTCCACCAGAAGATGCTGACAAATACCAGGAGCATGTATTTGTTAACAAACAGAATGTTAAAAAACAGCTGTATTACCTTCAGACTGGAATCGAACTATGAACCGAGCAGTTCAGAAAGCAAAACATGCTCATGAAAATGAACCACCCTGTGCAATGTCAAACTGGTATCTTTCTACTTGCAGAATTTCTGTGATGGCTGCAAGGGGGCACTTCTTAACACAAAATACTAAGAAAGTCTATTTCCTGCCACAGACTTTGAAACATAAGCATGATATAATTTCAAAGAATTTCATTACTTGTAGTGAAAAAGTTTGTTTGACAGACGTACAGATACCTACTCATGACATGCTTTTACACTTAATCTGATCACATTGACACAAATTAAACTAATCCCACAACTGTATTATCATGCTTATTTTACATTATATCAAGAACTATTTAACACAAAGCAGCAACACAGCTCCACCCCACATACAGTAACTTCCAGTCATATAATCTAGCTATCAATTACTCTTCAACCAGCATGTTTTTCAAAAGCTTCTAGCAGGTAAGAATTAAGGGTTCCTGCTTTTTCTCCCCTAAATTGAAAATCCATTAGCAGGACTTATCACACACACCAACACTCTCATGGAGATGAGGAAGTTGCCCCTAATGCCTTGTTTCATTATGAAACCTTTTTTTTAAATGCAATTGTTGAATGATACAAAAAATCTGATCAGCCACCTAATAATGGCAATTTCTAGAGTTTGACTGTAGAGAATGAAATACTTAAGCCTCTCCTTAAGACACAGCATTTTTTTGTCTTTGTAAAACTAGGAAAACAAAAAAAAACCTTGAAGCCTGCAGAGATTTACAGGGGTTTAACACAAAGACTTTCTACTTCAAAGTATGTGTAAGCTTTCCAAGTACTACAGTAATACTCAAACTATGGAGCTAAGGCTGATTTCCCATACAAAACATAGGCCTTTGCCAAAGTAGTATGGGATGAGTTAAAAAAAAAAAAAAAAAGCTACACACGTATCAGAACAACTAACTGGTGACTCAATACTTCCTAAGTGCTCGTATTTTACACCTCTGTAGAAGACAGTTAAAGATAGAAGTGACTAGAAAAGTGCCTCTCCTGTACAACAGTAGAGGCAGCTTTCCTTCTGCATCAAGTACACTAAGCAGGAATTAGTTAATTTGTTCTATTGCAGGAAAAAAATCATTGCCATAAATGCACTTAAAAGATGTGGGTATCTGGAATCTTTTAAAGATTCTATAACATGTCACCCAAAGGATTTCTTATTGTTGTACAATGCCTTATCCATTGTTAAAATCCAGACCATTTCTATCCAAACTGCTGACATGCCCCACAGCAGGACAGTTGCTGTAACATTCTTGTCAGTCACAGTAGCATACAAGGCATAGAAAATACAGATTAAGTAACCTAACCCATCTCCTGCCTTAACTGAACTTTCTACTCTCTCCTCCCAACTTCATCTTCCCTACCTTTAATCACACCCATGATCACCTCCCATCTCCTAGGGAATATTGTATTTTTTCCAGCAGGAAAAAGGCTTGCATATTTCTCCTGCAAGGAAGACATGACCTGCCACCATTTATGTGCAGGTCAGATTCCTTGAAACACACATCTCTTCAACTGAACTCACGAGAGCAGGCTTATGTTCCATTGACCACAATATGCAAAGACTAGCACTCAAGCATTTGTCATGGACTACTTTTTGCCTTTCAAATGTCATTGCTCCATTAAGTGTTCAGAATCCATGTTAACAGCTAGCATTAACTAGATAGCCCAGTCAACAGAAAACAAACCCGTGGTCTGAATCCCAGATATGCACAATACACCCATCAACAAAATAAGCATTTATTCAGTTAAAGTCTCAGCTAGCCCTATTCGCCAAAGTTGTGTAATAACCCTGTTCCATGCAAAGCATGTTGACCACACATAAAAGCTGTTTGTTGGTTTTTTTTTTTTTGTGAACTAGGGAGATGCCTTTCCTCAACTTCAGTGGGTGTCTTAATGTGGTACAATTTGTGATGTTTGAAGGAACCAGCCCTAGTGACGAACAGAAGTCCTAATCTCCTCAAGTCACAGAAAACCACCTATGGCTACTCAACTAGTTACACTTACAGCTTTTTCTGTAGTTTGCTACCCATTTAAAGAACCTGACTCAGTTTCTGAGGAGTCTGAAGTCAACTTTAAACCAAACATTCTGCATTTGGAAACTTAAAATTACTAGGATGACATAAAACATGGGTAATTTCAAGTGTAATGAAAAAAAATGCCTCACCCACCCACCCCCCCAATAAAACCAAACAACAAAAAAACAAACCAAACAAACTCAAACCTTAAACAATAAAAAGCCCCCAAAACCCAGGAGAGTTCAAATGGAGACTTAATTCACAGAACTGTTCATCCATTAAATCACTCTGGGAAACTACGAGAAATTAAGTTGTATTAAACAGCAAGAATGAAATGCTGTGTTTCATTGTGTGTTTTAATTTTTATTAGGAAGGTGGAAAAATATAGAATAACAGCAGTTTTTAAAATTCTCAGTCTCTACTCATAAAGCCAGTAGTCAGTTCTCCTCCATCTAGGAATCCTACTGGCTGTAGCAAGCAATAACCTTGTTAAAAACCCAATTTTATTTATGCCTTTTTTTTTTGTCCTGTTTAAACCTTTTAAAATGGGCAGCTTCAAAACCAACAGTGTGCAATGACATCAGGGTGGGAATGCACATCCAGCCTCTCCAATTCCAGACTGGCAACTCTCATGCACTATATTAACAGTTACCAGCCTCAACTCTTCTGCTTTCAACTGAGGGGAAGACAGATGCTTGTTAACACTGCTACAGATGTAACAAGACACCAGCATAGCAGATAATCCATCAGGAAGAGCAATGTGTAGTCAGTGGAGTAGAGAAGAATCTTAATGGCACGTTGTTTTTTTTTCTCCCCCCAGTATGTTCTCATTTAGACATCATCCAAAAAAGTGAACAGGAAATTGAATGACCAGCACTTAAGACTTCCTGAGGACAAAACTGTAGATTTCACAGCAAGGCTATAATGAAGACTCAACATGATGCAGTCCACTGCTTTATGATCAGCTGCTCTATCTCTAGTATCCATGACATTTCCTTGTTTTATATACTGCATGCTATTTTCCTACTTGTCTGAAGCTACGAAAACCAAACCTTTAAAGAGGTGTCAAGAGAACAAATTCTAGTTTAGTGATGGGAAGGTAGGGAGGATAAAGATGGTGTGCAAACAAATCCTGTAAGCCAAACCCTAGATTTGAAGAAAGCTGTGGGTCTTTGTCAGTAAGACTTTGCAAACAAAACCACTTATGAATTCCAAATACAAGTGATACATTATAAAGAAAAAATTAGTGAAAAACAGAACACTGAGTGTTGCATTAATTTCCTCATGGTAGTATGTAAGCTATGCAAGAGATACAACTGCACCACCACAGCAAGGGATATCCCCTTCTAGTCCTATGTTCAGTTAAGGCTTATGAACTAGCTGTTACTCAAAATGTCTGCTCCTGACAGTCATCTCACTAGTTTCTTTGATATGCTGAAATCAACACAGGAAAGTCAATTCTTAAGAACTGAGCAGTTTTTTCAGTATCATCGATTAACAAATTGTAGTGAAAAACTGCTTCATTTCCCAGCATGCTTTCAGATATTAGGAGTGTACACAGAAGTTTTCTACAGTTAACAATGTTTTCCTTATAAGGGTAACTGTGCTATACCAGAACTTCAGGCAAGTGTTAATACTGCTTTTTGTTTAGAAAGACGAACTAAGTTACGCCCTTCCTACATCTGTTAAAATTTTAATGTTAGACAATTCCTATAAGCTCACAGGAGTTCATATGCCTCAGACTAATTCACAGCAGTTTATGTTAAAAATTATTACCTGTATCAAAGCCAGCAGAAAAAAATAAGTTTCTCATCCACATGGCAGTTTTAATAGTCAGCTGAACACATCTGCAGAAAATGCTTCTTGGTGTTTCTGCAGCATTTTCAAACTGGCACTTGTTTTAGCTGCCTTACTACTCCAACTCCAGTCAACCTTTAAAGAAACATCAGGGACAAGGCTGAGCTTTTTTCTTTAAGCCCAGCTGAACTCAGCAGCATTACTTCCCTTCCTACAGTTTTATGTCAACTACAGTTCTGTGTCTCAGCTACACTGAAACTAACATACACAGGATTAACCATCATTCCTTAGGAGATACTCAAGTGACTATAAAAAACAGGAGAAAAACAATTTACACTGAACTTGATGTACAGGGCAATATTCTATTCACACATATCCATTAGAAAGCTATGATACATTAGAATGAGTTGGAAAAAAGCTCTAGACACTTTCGGAAGAGAGCATGCGTAATTAACCTGAAACTTCTGATAGCATAAATTATATTATTAATATGCCAAAGCTGTACTGAAAGCATACAAGTAAGACTGATTCTACAGTTTACACAGGCACTGTTATAATTGTCCCTTGAATTAAGCACAGATTACTGTGTCTTTAGAATGCTGTATGACAGTCACAAAGTTATTCCTCACACTTGCACCATGTAAAAGTATTTTTTGGAGTCCAAGTAATTAAAATAATAAATGATGGCAACACTTCTTGTCAGTTAGTTTTCACACAAAGTATTAGAACTTTGTACACTTCAACTTATCTGACAGCTAATTTAAGGTTCCATGGGCATAAAAACTGCTTCTGCAAGCATTCATTTTTAACAAGCTTCTTTTTTTAACTGTAATATACAACTCCAACTGCCTACATGGCAGTGTAAATATGAACGCATATTAAAACGCTTCCTGCTTTTACACTCAAAAGGAGTTAAACTGCCATCACCAAATTACTACAGAAGCTTATTGTATAGAAATCAGAATGAAAACACACATCTTCATCTGACTTTACTGACAAAAGTCTTCTCTAATCAGCTAAACTAAAAAGCAAATTTTAAGCATGGGAAAGATGACTTTGGTCAAGAACGCTATCTGAGCAATACATTCTAAAGTAACAGGAGTAGAAAAAACAGGCAGAAATTGAGTAGCACACAGAAGCCTAAGTTGGCTTGGCTACTTCAGAAACTTACAAGACACCAAACCCATCTAAGAATTCTTCATGTCTTGCTAGAGGACAGAGCAATATTCCAAGGCAACATTGTGCTTGTTGCTTGACTCTGGATAGTGTTCAGCACTCTTAGGAACAATGACCCATATAGCTTAGTATTCCCTTTTAACTTAACACAAGAATAGCAAGGGCAGCATTGACCCAAATACTCTTAATTTTCCTACCACAAAGGTACTTCAGAGTACTATATAGTCTGGTGACTAAGCAACCAATTTAGTACTTTGAATTTACAGCATTAGTTCTCTAGAAGGCTGTTTTAGGAAACAAAACATTTAATGCTTAAGCTGCAAGTGAAGTTTAGTAACACACTACTCATTCATGTTGAATGCTCCACTTCTAGATTTTACATCAACACTTCCTCATGGAGCCAGTTACATCTTCCCCTTAGCAACCTCAGCTTCTCTGAAGCAGTTATACACACAAGTTTTTCCCATAAGTAAAGTTATTCAGGTAGCTCAAGAGATGTCCCATTTTCTTGGTATGGATCACATGGTAAGTGATTCACTCTAAAGGTTAAGATTTGACCACTGTTATGCTCACCACAGATGTAGATAACCCAGAAGAAGTGGGCACCTGACTAGTATTAAAGATTCCATAGCTAAGAAATTACTAAGAACCTGTTTGTAACCTGATTTATTACTCTTTAACTTAACAAGTTCTGGATGGAGGAACTAGGGCTAAAAATGCACTCTATTACCAGTTTCAATATAATAAAAAGCATTACAAAAGAAAGCTGCTGAATTCTTCATGTAATCTTAATTTTAAAAGCAACCTTATACTGAACAAGTCAGAACTTTCATTCAGATTTTCTAATACCCAAGATCCATTTCTTACCAACAAATTCATGAAGAAAGTGTAAATAAGTATCCACCTTGGTTTAATAGAAAGCTCATAACAGCCTTTAAAAAAAAAAATCCAAACTCAAGATTTCAGTAAATACATATTATCAGTAATAAATCCGGTACATACAAACAAAAAGCCAAATACAGAAAACCAAAATCTAGTTACACGGAAAATTACATGACATTTTTTTCAAGAAGAAACTTAAAATCTTAAGTTTCCTGGATCAGTGAAGGCGAAATTCCTTAAAACTATGAAGGTGTTTCAGCCTCTATCCCCACCAACCTCAACAGGCCGGGACAAGTGCAATACCACAGACACACACAGCATTGCAACTGATCCCAACCTGTGTAGAAAGGGGTACAGTATCTCCACACTGACTGACTGACTTGTCACTGCCACAGTCAGTTTTGCATGGATTTGCACAGCAGAGTATTATACAGCTGGATGCAAACCTGCAAAACTAACCAGAGAACAGTGTTCAATTAAACAACAAATAAACTGTAAGACACGCTGAGTATGTAGTTCTACAGCTAGCAGTACTTTAAGTGCTTATAATGCAGTAGATTAGTGATCACTACCTGCACTATAAGCACTTTAGTGCTACAAGAGCTGTCCATTCACTAGACTGCTGTTAAAATAAGGCAGGCCACAAAACATCCCAGAACCAGCAGAAAGCATTCGAACTCCTTGATGTAGATTATAACAGGCCACCATCAGTTTTGCATAGATTTGCACAACTACACTCTTCTTGTAGTGCAACTATGCAAAACTAACAGAAGACTGCAAAGCAGTAAACTACGGGAACATCTACAGTCTTAACCTGAGTGACTGGATGAAGACATAACTTCTTATGCCAGAAGGAGCACTTAGGGCAGTAGATGCTAATCTACTTCACTATCTGCACTAGATGCACCTTAGTACAAAAAGCACTTGACACCACCACACTGTACCTTTCCAATCTCTGAAGTCCTGCAAGATCTCCTGAGGCAGTTGTCAACATAATGCTACAAGTGCCTTCACTGCAGTAGGTTCTATATATCACTACCTGCACTGTAAGCACTTTGACATTACTCTGACGCAACCCACGTTTTTAGTAATTCAAGATATGTTGTCTACCTTGCACCTGCTGAAAAAAAAGAACAAAGTGAGTATTTGATCAGGTTTTGAATTGCACACCTTGGACAACAAAGCTTTGAAACTTTTCACACTTCATTTCTGGGCTGAAGACCTCCCTGGAAGTTAGCTGAACCAGAGCATTAGCCCAATCCAGGACTCTCATACACAGTACTAGGAGTATCAAAATCAAGACTGCTTCACAGTATAAGAGCCCAATTGTAAAAATTAGTTAATTGCTTCTCCCATACCATTTTCAGAAAGCCATTAGAACATGTAGAGATAAAAATAACTTAAGTTTCCAAAGACCAATCTGGAATAGAGAAAGAACTCCCACCACCTCTCCGCAAGTATAAACAAAGTTTATGCCCAACTGTAGGTAACTGAAAATTCAAAAATTTTATTCAGCAGATCACACCATCAGGTTTCTGAAGTTCAGAAAGCACCTTATGACATTAAAAGTGCTTTTTCAAGTTTTCCCATTAGTTCCTTTGCTAGCAGATTAGAAAATCTGCTGCTGCTGCCACAGACACCCTGCCTCAAAATACAGCTCCTACCACTGTATTTAGATTGCTCTATCTAGCAACAAAAAACAGTTTCTAATGATAGCTATAAAATATACCACCACAAGCAAATTACAGCTACTTACTACATTCTTAAGGGTCAATGAAGCAGGAAACAACTATTATTTGAAATCTGAAACCACATTTTGTGCCTTCTTTAATAAGAATATAGACTTGAAGGATCATGTAAGGTTTCTCTCAGTATTTATAGCAAGCTTAGTGTAATACTTTGGAACTACAAGAAAACTGTAATTTCTGTTAGACTAAAAAATAAACTTTCTGGAAAAAGGAAAAAAATCCCAGCAAATTAATTTAAAAATTTTTAAGACTCTTTCCCTGTCCAGGTGCTTTAGTTGGATAAATAAGAGCTTTAAAAACGTGCATTACTCTTCTCTAAATGACTGCTACACATGCCTCCAATCCTAAGAAACTCTTTGGAATTTTGTACTCCTAACCAAAGTCTCAGGCTCAGCTTCAAAGGCGCTGCTTCAAAAGCACTGCTTCTGCCTCTACATTTTTAAAAACAAATATTTAAAATATAAAAACTTACCGTTTTCTGTAAAAGGCTATTTCCTCCACAAACACGCTACTGCAGCATCCACAGAAAGCTTCATTTTTTCCCGCTGCACGTGTCGATACTGAAAAAAAAAAAAAAAAAACACCACAAAAAAACACATCACACCAAGTTATTTGCTTTTTGTTGCCGAGGAGGGAACAAAGTCACCCAGCAAGTTCCCTAACGCCAGGGCTCCCCATCCACTCTCCAACCCAGGGAGGGCGCGAAACGCTCCGGTAACCCCGCGGGCACCAAGAAATCGCCCCATGCGCAGCGCACACGCGGGCTCCCTCCGTTCCCCAAGAACTAATCCGCCCCACACACCCCCTGCCGCGGGACCTCCCCCACGCCCCCCAAGGCCGGCTGCTGCTGCAGCTGCTCGGGCGGCCCGGGCCGGCCCCGGCAGGCCGGGCCGGAGTGGCCGCCGCAGGCCCAGCCCGGGCCGGGCCCGCTCCCCTCACCGCGCAGCACGTGCTCCGCCGAGAACACAGGGGCGGCTGCGCGCGCCGCGCCCGCCAGGGGGCGCAGCTGCCGGCAGCGCGGAGGTCACAGCCCGGCTACGGCGTGACGCCCCCCCCACTCCACCGCCCCCAACGGCCCGGCCGAGCCCGCCGAGCCCCGCAGCGCGGACGTCGGGCGAACGGCCGGGCCCGCACGGTCCCGGGGTCTGCCCGGGCCGGCAAGGAGTCGCGGTGGGGGGAGAGGAAGCGGCTCCCCGTGGCCGCCGCTGCCCACACGCGGCTCCGGGCCTAACAGGGAACAATCGGCCCCAGCACGCAGCCGCCGCCATGTCCCCCGCCTCCTCCCCCTCCCCAGCAACATGGCGCCGCCGAGGCCCCGCAGCTGCCGCCGCGCCGATTTCGTAATGAAGCCCGCGGCTCCTGAGCGGCGGCGCGGGGCCCGCCCGTTGCCCCTCGCCCGCCTGCCCGGGAGAGGCAGGGAGCCCGCGCCCGGCCGCACGCGTCCCGGCGGGGGGGGGGGGGGGCGGAAAAGAGGAGGGCCTGCCGCCCCCGCCCCTCCTGCGAACAAAAGCCCATGCGGAGGGGCCCGGGACGCGCTCGCAGCCCGCGGGGCTGCCCCCTCCCCGGGGCCCCGCGCCCCCTCCCCCGTAGATGGGGGGGGGGGGGGAAGCGCGGAGCACAAAGCGCCTCCACCGGGAACTCGGCGAGAGCTTCCCCCCCTCCTCTTTCCCCCCCTCCCCGACCGCCGCCTCCTTTACCGCCGCTGCCGTTCCCCGAGCTGGGCGTGGGCGGCGAGCGGAGCCCCCGTGCCGCCGCGGCCTCTGCCCCATGTGCGGCTTTGTTCTGGTGCCGCCAACTCCCCCCCCGCGGCCGCGGCGGGCACAGCGCAAACTTTCCCGGACGGGCCTTCCCCCGCGGGCCGCGGGAGCACAAACCCCCGCCCGCCCGCTCCCACCCCCGGCCCCCGGCAGCTGCCATTGTGCCGAGCGCGCCGCCCTGCCCGCCCCGGGGGCTCGGCCGCTCTCCGCGCCGTCCCGGTGGGCCGCCCAGGGCCCCGAGCGCGGCGGCAGGAGGGGGGTGGGGGGGCGGGAAGGGGGCGGCGGGACTCACTGCAGCAGCGAGCGGCGCGCACGCTTTTTCAAATCTCCCTCATTCCGGCCCCTCCCGCCCCGTGTGCGAGCTCGGGAGGCGCCGCCGCCGCGGCGGCCGCGGCCATGCGCCTTGCTCCCGCTTCCCCCCCACCCACCCCGCCGCCCACCCACACCCCCTCCCGCCGCCCCGGCCACTCACAGCGGCCCGCCAGCACCCCCCGCGCCGCTACCGCTGCCTCCGCGCCCCGCTCCGCCACCCGCCCCCCGCCGCGCTGCCTCCCCGGGCTCGCCCCCCGCGCCGGGCGGCCGCCGGCGCCTCACAACAGGTTTCCTGTCAGCAACACGCGCGCGGCAGCGACACTCACCAGCCAGCGGCGGCCGCCGCCACCATCTTCCCTCCTCCCGCCGCCCCCGGCGCCCTGCGCGGCGGGGCGAGCCCGGCCGAGCGGAGCCGCGCCGCTCCCCGGCGGGGCGGGGGGGGAGGGAAGTGGCGCGAAGGCAGGTCCCGGCGGCAGCAGCGGCTGAGCTCGGGGACCATGTGGGTGAATGAAGGGCGGCGGCTCCCGCCTCAACGTAAATATCCACAAGCCCCGCTCCGCCCTCATTAGAATAGAAAACAAAGTGCTTCCGAGCGCCGCGCCGCCCAATCGCCGGCCGCGGGCCCCCGCCCCCGCCCGCCGCCTGCTGCGATTCATCCACACACCAGGCATGCACCGCCAGCCGCCCGGCCTGCCCCGCGCCGCCCGCCCGGGCACCTCTGCTGCCGCCGCAAAAACTTTGTCTCCGCCGTTCCGCCGCGGGCTGGGCCGCCGCGGGGGGGGTGGGGAGGGGGAGCGCGGTGCCCGCCGCCCCGCGTCGCGCAGGGCTCCCGGTGGGGGATGGCGGTGCTGCGCGCATCCTGCCTGCGCAGGCGGTGGGGAAGGGGAGGGTAGGAGCGGGGTGGGGATGCACATGGTGGCCCCGCGCTCACGGGAGGGCCGGGGGCAGGCCTGGCCGCGGGGGGCGGGCTCGGCCCGGCCCGGCCCGGCCGTGCCCGCCCCGCTAACTTGAGCGCGGTGGGAAAGCGGGAGCGGCGCGCCCGCGTCTTCCCCTCCTTCCCGTGTGTCCGGCCCCACGCGGAGCGGAGAGGGTGGTCCCGCGTGTGGCTGCACTTGTCCTAGGGAAACTCCTGCACTTGCGCCTGGCCGAAAGCGGCGACAGGAAACCCAGATGGCAGGGATGCGAGCGGGAAGCTGGCGGGGCGGGGGAGCAGCAGCAGCATCCCGCGCAGCTCCAGGGGCGCCGGTTTTGGCCGAGTCCCGCCCGCGACTCGGGGGTCCCAGGGGGGCTGCACTGGATTCTGACCGGTGCCGCCCGGTGCGGTCCGCAGCTGCGCTCCGGGAGGGCTCCCCGAGCAGATGAGCCCTTCCCCGAGCCACCATTAACTGCGGCTTCCCCCGGCGCGGGCGGGGAGCCGAGGCCAGGGACGCCAGAGGCTGAGCAGCGTGGTGCGGCGGGAGCAGAAAGTACCAGGACCTGTGGGATGCTCGCAGTGAAGCTGCGTAGATCGAGGGAAAAGTGTTTTAAGTGACGTGTGCGAAAAAAATTAGTAGGTTATCCAGTGGGCATCGTTGCTTTTTCGCCGCAGCTTTCAGGACTGAGGTAGAAAATTGTAGCTGGAGCTCAACATACTTTTCCATGACACAGATGCTTATTTTACCAAAGAGTATATTTTACACAACACTGATATTTTATAGATCAGCATTTCTACCGTTCCTTACTAGAAATGGAGAAATCACTTTGTCTTCTGAATAAAAAGACCAGAAAAATGTAGTCTGCATTTGCCATTTCCAAAAGCACTTGGAGGATTTATTTTTTGTACCATTCCAACAATGCCTGCAGATAACAGAGTATTTGTGTTTTTATCAATTCTGGTTACCTTCAGTATATAGCAGAAAAAAGTATGTTTGTTCTCCGTTTCTCTTGGTTTGTAGTTGTTCAGAAGAAGACGCTAATTTTTCCTAAGCTCATAGTGACAATTCATGAAAGCTACAACATTATCTTTTAGGTAGCTTTGCTATATTTGAGCCTTCAGAAAGTAATGCATCAGACAGTATTTTTAGTATTTAGAGGTGATGTTCTGTGTCATGGAAGTGGACTGTTGGGTTTTTTCATCCACACCCTTAAGCTTAACTTAAATATATATTTACTAACATACACACAAAAAATTATATTTGGTAGAGGACCATTTCAGCTGAAAACTATAGCTGCCTTTTAA